>NC_081372.1:36809012-37124429 GCF_030684315.1 Stegostoma tigrinum
TGTTGTCATCAAGAGCTATGGCTGGTCTTTTAAGCAGTCTGTTTCTATATTCTCACTTTGCCTCAAACTGCAAAACACAACAACTGTCCAAAAAAATTACGGCATGAATGGAACACAAAGGCAAATTTGAATTTTCATATTCAGCCATCAAGTTTGTCCACTCAAGGTTAAGATCAGGCCAGCATTTTACATGTTTCGCCAGTGAACAAAAATACTTAGCGTATAAATTGTCTTTTGTCTCGCGTGGTGTTAAAGTTGTATACAGTGGCTGACGGGCAAGCGTGTAAAAAGCAAGACATCTAATCCAAACCAGAAGGCAGTTTTGTTGCTATTCTTCCAAGTCTGTTCTACTAAGGCAGATACAAGACAGCAGCAGTCAATCTTCTTAAGATGTCTGCTGAAGGTATTGACGACACACTAACAATTAAGAATTTATGTAATCCATAGCAATGCATTAGGATACAAGCCCAGTGATGTTACATTTAAACTTTAAAAGGCATTGAATAGACAACACTTTAGTCGTAATTAAATGGCAGTTATAGTAACGTGTTACAGCTGGCAATACTTGACCAGGCATCCCTGCAGCTGGCTGACAGTCTTCATGAGCGCTAACACAGATTCACAGAGCTGCTAGATGAAAAGCATTTTCAGACTTCCTTGCTTGCTTTCTGAAAGCACTGAACCATACCTTGTATTTGTGTGCAAAATTACCTGGAGTCCATTAAGCCCTCTGAGAACTTTTGATATTCAGCTTGGCACAATCAAGTTATCAGCCATTGTCCTAGTTTAGTAATCTCATCTTCAAGGTTATTAGTTCAACTCTCACTTCAAGATATTTGATGGTACACCCTAAACTAAAATTCCACTGTGGTATTGTTGGATTTGTATTTTCTTTGGTACTGTATTTTACTCCCATACATTATTTTGAATAATAACAGGGGATTTATTTCTAACCAATATTGATTCCTCAACTAAAATGAATAAAATGGATTATTTGAGCATCATCAGGTTGTTGCTTCTGGCCCTTGCTGTATTACATTAGCTGTTATATTCCCTATGCTATATCAGTAAGTGACTATATATCATAGGTAGTTAATTGATAAAGCCTTTGGGTTATCCTAAGGAATGACACTATCTCATTGAAAGTTTATCTTTTTACTGTTTTTACACAGTCTCTTGTGCATTGCAATTATGAAGGTAAATAACATTTTTGGGCTGAAACTCCATAGAGTGCAGGAAAGCACTTACTCGTTCCTTCGTAAACTGCTGCAGAATCAGGGTACCGGTCAAGTCCCTGACTTGACCAGCTCTATCTGTTGCGGTATTACCAAGTCACTCTTGATGTGGACATTGAAGTCCATCCCTGTCATCCTCGGTGCCTCTTCCAAATGGCGGTATTCATTATGCAGGAGTACTGATTCACTCAAGTTGGGGGTGTGGTATGTGATAATCAGCAGGAGGTTCCTTTGCCTATTTCATGATACTTCATGACATCTGGATTCAATGTCAATACTTCCTGCTGCAACTCCATACAAAATCTGTATTACTGTGCTGCCACCTCTGCTGGGCCTTAACTGCCAGTGATCAGGCCATAGGCAGGGATGGTGACAGCATTGTGTGGAACATGGTCCATAAAATAAGATTCCAGGAGCATGAATATATCAAGTTGCTATTTGGCTTGGCAGTGAGAAAGCTCTCCCAATTTTGGCACGAGTGCCCAGATTTCAGGAAGGAGGGCTTTGCAGAGCTGAAAGGGCTGTGTTTGTACTGTTACTATCAGCCCCGAGGTCAATAGCAGGTGGTCTGTCTGGTTTCATCCCTGTTTGAGAGTTTTTAGCAGTTTGATGCAATTGAATAACTTACAAGAGTATTTCAGACAGCAGTCAAAAATCAAATTCAAAGCCTTGCATCCAGAACATATGTAGGCCAGAACAAAGAAGGACGACCAATTTCCTTCCCTACTTGACATTAGTAACCTTCGGTCCAACTGAAATGGAAATCATCCAAAAATGGACATTTTCCTTGACTGGTATTTCTGCCATCTGATGCAACATCCATCTCCTCCAGCTCTAACTCACTGTGGCCACAACATACAGTGTGCATGGGGCACAGTAAACCGATTCACCAGGGTTATCTAGCACTTCCCAGCCCTTCAACTTTTCCCCTCATAAAGAATGAGTAATATTGTCGGACTACCATCATTTCAAAGTCACACATAATCCTCCATGGATGCATATTCATTATCATTGGGTAGTATTTCCAAAGTCTACATCTAATGTCAATATTGAGGATCTTTCCAACAAGAACCATATTGGTCTGAAAGGAAAGACCACAACCACCTCGAGAGTTACACACATCTCAAGTACATAATGGAAAATAGTTTCCGTTAGGACTGTAAGCAGTTTACCAGCTAAAACAATTCAATTTCTTTTGATTTGGCACTCAGAGCAGCACAACACATTAATTATATTTTTTTCCACTGCATTATAGGTGCACAAATGCCTTGTACTGTGACAAATTGAAATTTCAAAGTTGTGAGAGCGCTGGTATTAACATCACTGTCTCTAACAAATAGGAAGAGACTGCACTATAAATTCTCTCTACAGCAACTGGCTTTGATGAAAATCTTTTCTTCACTCAATAAATAATGATTTCTTTGTTATCTGAGCAAATAAATAAGTGGATGCATTCACAATGCACAATGGGAATCTCAGGCTACACCTATTAATGTTCAAGACATCCAAAATTCATATGTATAAATCCACTAAGAGCAGTCAGGATTTTCACTTTTCATTCTGAATATTGACCACTCAACCATTATTTCTGTAATTACAACACCGATATCACTTTATAGTACTTAATTGGATCCAAAGCATTTTGAGAACTGTTACGAAAAGGCAGCTATTTCTCTTTTTGTTACACATTTGCAACTGTAGTTTAGACATGGACACGGGCAGCTCAGCTTGGAAATGTCCATTTTTCAATCATATGGCATCAGTTCTGTTCACTTCACTGGATTGTGTTATCAGTAAATGAGAAATGGCAATGTTAGATTGGTCACAAAATGCAATCTTTACAAACAAATAAAACTGCCTTTTCTCTGCTAATTATAATTTAAGCTGTGTGTTCTCCAAATCTAGCTAATGCAACAATATTTTGATATGTCTAAACAAGTTGCTAGTTTAGGATCTTACAGAACTTTCTTTAAGTCAAAATCTTGAGCTGGAGAGGTGTTTATAACTGGAACTGTCAAAATAATCCTCACGTCATCTCTCCTTAATTTTGGTCTCTATGGTTAATTTTCATATTTGACCACAGCATTGCTACCTCACAGCACCAGGGACCCAGGTTCCATTTCACCCCAGGCACCTGTCTGTGTGGAGTTTGCATGTTCTCCTTGTATCTGTGTGGGTTTCCTCCGGGTGCTCCGGTATTGTCCCACAATCCAAAAGATATGCAGTTTCAGTGGAATGGCCATGCTAAATTGCCCATAATGTTCAGGGATGTGTGAGTTAATCATGGGAAATGCAGGGTTATAGTGATTGAGAAGGGGAGTGGGTTTGAATAGATTCTGTTCAGAGAGTTGGTGTGGACTCGTTGGGCTGAATGGCCTGCTTCCACACTGTAGGAATTCTGAGTTCCACATTCCCTTTCATCATTATACCTGAAACCACTCTGAGCAAGGATAATGTCCAACTCCTTTGTCTATCCAACTGCTGACTGCATCCTCCTCCCTATTTTCTGCATACAAACCAATGTTTTCCTGGCTGTCATCAAGATTTTCTCTTCACAGATGCTGCCAGAACTGCTGAGCTTTCCCAGCAACTTCTGAGAATGTCCAGTATCTGATTCATTTTCTAGATTCTTATAAATCGTATTTCTACAATATTCTTATAAATCATCAATCTCCTCATGATTCGTTTAAAGGAGTGAGTTGGTGTCTGTCAGCATATTATATGATTTGGCAGCTAAGTCAGAATCCATCTGACAGGGAACATGAATTGTGCTGAACATTGTGCAATCACCATTGATCATCTCTGCAACTGACCTTATGATAGAGGGAAGGTCACTGATGAAGCAGCTGAAGATGGTTGGGCCTAGGATACTACCCTGAAATGTCCTGGAGCTGAGACGACAGACCTCCAATAGCAACAGCCATCTTCCTATTTGCCAGGTATGATTCCAACCAGCAGCGGGAGTTCCCCCAATTCAGAATGATTCCAGTTTTTAGGACTTCTTGATACCACACTCAGTCAAATGCAGCCTTGATGTCAACATGACTGCTTCTCAGAAGTATCTGGTGAGGGAAAGCTACCAGCTCTAGGTATTAGCCATTTGCTGCTGGTCTCAGCTGTTTCCTATATTCAAAGAAGGATGTTTGCTGATTTTGGAATCATTGAACAAGAAAAATGAAGCTAACGCTTCAGCTAGTGTGCCCACAATTTTAACGTACTAAAAACTGTTGCCTGATCGAATGCAAATAAAAAGTAATGAATCTCACATCACAGAGAACTGTAGGAACACTGGAATGAAACAAAGTGAAATGTAACTGGAACAGGGAGTAACCCATTGATATGTTTGAGTTTGAACAAGAAGGGTTAATGCATTTAGTATTAGTTTACTATTATTAGTTCATTCTTATACAAATTGTTTAAAAAAATGAAACTTTGTAGTGTTGTACTTTGAGGTAATAACTGGGATATCAAATTTCTCCTTAAACGATTTATTACTTTTAACAATGACACATTTTATGGTATTCCATGTTACTTTCACATAAGTAAAGCACATGGAACCATAGAATGACTGCAACACAGCAAAAGGTAATTTGATACATTGTGTCCTTGCTGAATTTCTAGAAAAGTAATTTGCCAGGTCCCCCTCTCCTGCCTTTTCCATTTTTTGCATACAAAGAAATTGCCCTGAAGACCAAGGCCCAGAAAATACAAAATTTTATCTGCTGGTTGCAGCCTACCTCGACATCCTGTCTATAAGACCATGGAGTGTACAGTAGACAATGGAACCATCTTGCAAAGCTTACAGCAAATACGGGCATATTTTTTATGACTTAGACAAACTCAAAGTGGGCCAGAAATTCTGTCTACGGATAACGGGATTTCCACCATACATCTGGTAAAGCTACAGCAGTCAAAAGGACAGAAGCACATAGAAATGTCCTAATTGATTGCTTAAAACAAACAAACATTATTAAATCTTCAAGGTAGCATTCAAAGATTATCCCCTTTCTTTCAGGGGCAGCAATAAAACAGACTGCTAGAATAGCAATTTTATTTCTTGTGCCAAAAATTACAAAACCCACCCAAGTGCACTCTAGACAGAACCTGCAGTTACTGAATTGTGGGGGTTGCAACAGGTGGAGTCAAGAATGATGAGGTCCTTATTGATCAAACTGTTTTGTACTTGATATCACGGATTCTCAACTATACATCTATCGTCATTTATTGGTTAAAACAGCCATCAACTGAAAAGAAGTCTTTTGAGTGAGGGTCCTAATTTATCTTGAAAATGTTTTGTTCTATTGAAGAGGCAGTCTTGCATTACTAAATGTTTTAATGTACTCAATTCAGGGTGTAATCAAATCGAATTGAATTGAATCCCTACAGTGTAGAAACAGGCCCTTCAGCCCAGCAAGTCCACACTGATCCTCACAACATCCCACCCAGACCCGTCCCCCTATAACCCTCCTAATTTAAACATCCTTAAACACTATCGGCAATTTAGCATGGCCAATCCACCTAACGTGCACATCTTTGGACTGTGGGAATAAACCGGAGCACCCGGAGGAAACACATGCAGACATGGGGAGAATGTGCAATCTCCACACAGCCAGCCTAAGGCTGGAATTGAACTCGGGTCCCTGGCACTGCGAGGCATTAGTGCTAACTGCTGAGGCAACATAACGCCCGAACTCCAATATTTGAAGGACTGAGCAATGAAAGCTAGTGTGCCAAATGTCTTCTTAACCATCCTGTCTACATGTGGTGCAACTTCAAAGAATTATGTGCCTGCACCCCTAGGTCCCTGTATTCTCCAACATGATCAAAGGTCCTATCATTAATTGTTTAAGCCTGACCCTTATTTATGATTCTAATTTCTGACTGTCACAGGGTTATTAGAAATAGAATGATTTATTAGAAGTAGTTACATAGGCTTAAACCATACTAGCTAAAAGAGAATCAAAACAATTTTGAATAGGAAAAGATACCAGATAGGGAAATGGGATTATTGCGGTTAACTGCAGACAGAGGGCTAAAAGTAAAATGTTTGCGTTGTGCTTATGGTGGTTCTGTGTTTGCTTACACAAACTTACCAAAATCATTGCAGAACCGCTGACCTGGAAGTAGGCTCTGTTTATTTGAAGCTATGTTGCAGATTTTCTAAGGAGATAGGTTCAATAGAGGGTCAGCAATTTTACAGGAAAGCATAATGGCATGTTGCAAACTTGCCTGTGCAAAGGCTGCAAGTCACATGTTTCACATCCTGGTCAGTTGTTCATTGAATATCACTTTAAGGGAAAACATGCAATGTGGGAAATAGGGATGTTGTAAGAATTTAAGAATAAAAGTGCACGTACCTTAGGGCAGCTATGAAGCTATTTAAACAAGAATGAGAGATAACCAAGTGTGGAGCTGAAGGGTCACAGCAGGCCAGGCAGCAGAGAGAAAAGGAAAGTTGTCGTTTCAGGTCAGGAACCTTCTAAAGGTCCTGATTCAAATGTCAACTTGCCTGCTCCTCTGATGCTGCCCAGCCTGCTGTGTTCATCCAGCTCCACACTTTGTTATCTCCGACTTCTGCATCTGCAGTTCTTCCTATACCTTAAACAAGAATAGGCCTCTTTTTAAGAGTTCATGAATTGAAGGACTTAGGAGTTTAAGAATCTGTGTATTGCGCAGGTGATTTAACAAAATTTACGATCTTGTGATGGTAAAAATTTTCCAGCAATCTTGTTTTATCACTCAAATGCTCCTGACTTGTTAGGTGTGTTGGTATCTCTGGTTTTCTTAGAGGGCTGATTGTTTCATTCTTGATATTCAACTTTCTTCACTTGACTTTAATACTGGGAACTTTCATAGACTGCAGCGAGTTTTAAAAAGGACACTACTGATCTATAATGGCTTTTGTAATCACCAAAGTTGCCTGGGTAGAACTACATGGAACATCCAAACAAAAGCTACATTTCAATCAAAAAAAATCACCAAAACTCAGAAACTTCAAAAAAATTCACATCTCTTATGTTCTTAGAGTCTTTGAATCACACATATCTATTGTATAGGAAAAGATCCTTCAGCCCATCACATTCACACCAGGTAATCACCTAATTATTTAATCTCTTTTATCAGCACTTAGCCCATAGCCCTGGTATCACAAGTGCACATCTAAATACTTCTTAAATATTATGAGTTTCTGCCTCTACCACCCTTACAGGCAGTGAGTTTCATATTCCTTCCACCCTCTGGGTGAAACTTCCATGATCAATTCACACATTGACACAGAAGGTTACATGCGCAGCATTCGGTTTGAAAAGGACTATGAAGTTATCTTTTGTAGGTCACAGACTGACTCAATGTGATTATCCTCTGCCTCTTCTGTTGAAACTACAATATTGGTATCTTGTGAATGGTCACAATATTCCATATACACTGGTGAAGCCATTATTCCTGGTTTCCTTATACCCATCAGGTGAAATACATGGGCATGGTGGGGTGGGGGGCCCGGTGGTTGTGGTATCCCTCCATTTTTTACTGATCCAAGATCCATTAACTTTTTGAGGGGGGTTCACTGTGATGCTAAGTGAGTTTTGTGCCATATCTTATCAAGCTCATCTCATTTACACCTTTCACATCCCTATGGCTCCCCTCATGTCCAATTTCAAGCCCATGTTACTATCTGCTGTTTCCAGAACTGCTCACCACACAGCAGCTATCTGCTGAAACTCTGCTATCTCTTGTGCCCACACCAACTTTAAGAGGTTGCTGTGTATGTGGATGGGCACTGGCTTTTGAAGCCAGCCTGCTCAATGATGGGCAGTATAAGATGATGTCAGACAAAGGGAAGATGACACTGAGATTCTCAGACAGGGATGTGGTTGTTCTAGTCAATCGACTCTTGTGAAGGAGAAAGGAGCCCTTTTCCTAGAGGTGCGGCACAGGAAGCCATGCCTCAAGTCTCTGACACTTCATCTGAAGTCGCCAGCTGGAGCAGAGTTATCTCCACAGTCCAAAAGAATGTACAGTGTACTGTGAGAATTACCTTCTCTGCTGCACCAGTTTTCCCCTTAGTTTCTGCAGTCAGACCCAATGATTGACGGTGACCAAAGGACTTGAGTGGCCCAACTCGACAGCTCGAAATGAACATTGTCTAGACCCTTGATTTGTGGCTGAACATCTTCCAAACCCCATTTGTTTTATCCTTTCCAAGTCTGGGCACTATGATCCACACTCCAGACTGCAGAGAACACCTTGGCTGAATGTTTAACTGTGGCCAATCCCCTAGACTGGTATCAGACTGGACTTACTGTGTCAGGGCCCCTGACTAACAGGTGTCTCCATGAGTTTAGTGAGGACTACTTCCCAAGAGGAGTTTGAGTCCTAGATAGGAAGTGCAATAGTTGCATAAGCTGCTGGCGCATGGTATAGATGTGAGATGCAAGCTCCCTTGACAGAGGGCTGCTGACCAGCAAGGCAAGCTGCCTGGCTGTGTGATCACACTAATTGGCATGGGAAAAAAAAAGTTAATGGAAAGAGATAGATGCCATGAGCACATAGGTAGGTATTAAGTGAGTGGAAGCTAGGAGAGCAAGTGAGCAATCCTGATGTGTGTCATGGTCTAATCCATTAGTTGTGCTCATGATCCACTCACAAGGTGTTCCTACAGAAGTTTTTCAATGCTAGTTGCCAATGTACCCCGTACTTTAAATCTGTCTTTCCAAGATTACCTGCCAGTGTATCACAAAGTTGCCATGATGATCATGAGAGGTTGGCAAATGCTGGATGCCACTGTCCAATGGATGAAGGTGCCTGTGACCAGTGACGCCATTAGTCAAATGCAACATGGGAGGTCCTTCAAAATGAACTGCGAGTTCAATCTTTCGTTTTCATGTTGCATTTTATTGATTTCTCGCTTGTTTGGTACATTTGATAAGATTGAAAGCTGAATACTAATGAGGCAAGTTGGGATGTCAAGAGGGCGTTTAACAAACAATCCCCTTTGGCAATGTGCTGCTGCCACCTAGAGAAAAACTTGCCATGCCACTTGTGAAAAGTTTGGGTTTTAACCTATAAAGAAGGATGTGCAATCAACATAAACACTCCTATGTGCCAATAATCTTCAGATGTCTTATTACTGCCATTGTGATAATCACATATTTCCATCTCTAATGTCATCCCACTCTGTTGCAGCTTATCTGCTACTGAAAAACACATGCATGCCTTCAGTACCTTGAAACTCAGGCAGTTCCACTGTACTGTTTTGTATAAGGCAATGTTTGTGAAAGAATTAATGCTGAAGAGTGCATTAAGCTCCCCATAATATATGGATATAATTCAGAGCAGCCTGGAAATAGGCAGAATTGTTCTGGATCTTAAATGAGACATATTTACCATCAAGATCTCCTCAATTATTGTAGGGATGTCTAACATAACTTTACCTGATTGCTGTCATGTAATCAAGTATATTTTAAGATAAGAGTCTCCTCTTCTCATTAGACTACCTAATTGTTTTCCTCTACCACACACTAAGCAATTCAAGCTCTGTAGTTCTCAACCTAAAACAGAATGGTGGTGCCAAATCTTCCTTCTGCCAAGCAAGGCCCTGACTGAAATTCCCAGGTCAGTTGAGTAATGATGGATAAATCCTGCCTTTGCAAAACAGTGCTTTGAAAATGGCCACTCTCATTTTCAACTTCCAGTCCAGGATTGGAGCTGGGTCTGACATCTCAAGACGAGCTTAAGCAGCTGCCAGGTCCTGAGGAGGGCTGGGCAAACAGTCTATCTCAGGCCTCCAGTACAGTGGTCACAGTTTAAAAATAAAGATCAAAACAAAATGCCCCTCTTGCTCACTCCTCCATACACCCACACAATTCTCATCCTCAATCCATGACACTCCATGTCCTTCTCTCCATCCCTAATCCCCAATAGTCCTCATTTTCTGTGTGTCCACTTATCTGTTCTTGTGGCACTTTATAGCCTTTATGTCACCCTAAGTCCACTGACCCTACTTCCATGGCATTTTATAGCCCTTCTGCCATCCTATGTCCATTTACTCGTCCCCATTTCCTCTTAGTTATCTTATGTTTACATTCATTCCCATTATCTTTAGAGCCATTATGCCATCTCATTGTCACCTCTATCCACCACCATTTGTCTTTCCCTTCCAACTTACCTAGTAACCATGACAGGCAAACAATAGTTAGTTGGCATGCTGACAGTGTCTACTAATGATATTACTCTTGCAAGTAAAGTTCCCATTGATAACAAAATTGGTGTCAAGACTTTGAAATTCCTTCAACAAATCTTGTATGAAAACAAACATTTTATATGTTTAATCCCATATGTGAACAAACATTTACATTCAACAAGCAGCCAGATTTATCCATGAAAATAAAAAAAATCAAAAGAACTGCTGATGCTGTAAATCAGGAACAAAATCTGTAAAGGAGAAATCAGAGTTTCAAGTCTAGTTCTGAGGAAGGGTCACCAGACCCGAAACATTAACACTGTTTTCTCCTTCACAGATACTGCCAGACCTGCTGAGCTTTTCCAGAAACTTTGTTTTTATTATCCATGAAAATATTCACTTGAACATGATCAGGAAATCAGCGATAACAGCACAAATCCTAGAAAAGGTTTTATATAAGCATGGACTCTGAAATACCTTGCACTGTTGACTTATTAAGTCCACATATTTTGTTTTGGACAGTTCAGGCAAACGTACACAGCTATATGCTTTTTCATCATGTTTGATATATTTCCTAACTTCTTGAGTTAACCGTGGTTGTGGGTCCTCCCTTTAGGATATTTCTTTCAAGTAGAATGCACATGTTTAGAGTATTCTGAAATATCACCTTAAATGTTTGCTATTGCATTTTTATTGATCTATCCTTGGCCTGGTACGTCAGTTTAGCAAACTCAAATTTCATGTCCACATAGGTACTCTTATTTGAGTTTAAATGTACAGTCTTAGTTCTAAAGATGTGCAGGTTAGGTGGATTGGCCATATTAATAACAAAAAGTGCCCTGTAGTGTCCAGGAATGTGCTGATTTGGTGGGTTAGAGGCATAGAGGTTTACAGCATGGAAACAGTTCCTTTGGCCCAATTTGTCCATGCCGCCCAGATTTTCACAAATGAACTTGTCCCATTTGCTTGCCCCATTTCTGAAGAAGGGTCCCGACCCAAAACGTCAGCTTTCCTGCCTCTCTGATGCTGCCTGGCCCACTGTGTTCCCCACCTCCACACCGTTATCCCATTTGCCTGTGTTCGTTCCATATCCCTCCATACCTCTCCCATCCACGTACCGATTTCTGATGAAGGGTCTAGGCCCAAAATGTTAGCTTTTGTGCTCCTAAGATGCTGCTTGGCCTGCTGCGTTCATCCGGCTCTACACTTTGTTATCTCGGATTCTCCAGCATCTGCAGTTCATATGATCTCATTTACCTGTTCAAATGTTTCTTAAATGACAACATTGAACTCACTTCCTCCACTCCTTCTGGCAGCCATTCCAGACACTCACCACCTTGTGTGTAAAATAAAAATTTCTCTTTTGGACCCTTTTGCATCTCTCCTCTCTCACCTTAAAGCTACCCCTCTAGTTTTAGACTCCTCTACTATGGGGAAAAGATGTGGGCTGTCTACCTTATCTATGCCTCTCATAATTTCATAGACCTCTGTAAGGTCACCCCTCAGTGACCCACCCTCCAGGGAAAAAAGTACCCGTCTATCCAGCCTTTCTTAATAACTCAAACCTTCCAGTCCAGGTAACATTCTAGGAGATCTTTCTGCACCCTTTCTAGTTTACCAATATCCTTTCTATAGTCGGGTCACCAGAACTGCATGCAGTGCTCCACATGCGGCCTTACCAACATTTTATAAAGTGGCAATGAGATGTCCCAACTCCTGTACTCAATGCTCTGACTGATAAAAGAAAACATGCCAAAAGCCTTCTTCACCTCGGTCTACCTTTGAATACAGAACAATGTACCTGTACTGCAAGATATCTCTATGTTCTATAACAGTTCCCAGCATCCTACCATTGACAGTGTAAGTTCTGCCCTGGTTTGAGCTACCAAAATGCAGCAGCATGCATTTATGTAAATTAAGCTCCATCTGCCATTCCTCAGCCAGCTGGCCCAGTTGATCAAGATCTCACTGTATTCCCAGATAACGACTTCACTGTCCATTGTAACACCAATCTTAGTTAGCCATGGGGATGTGGTGGGTCTGAGTGGGATGCTCTTTGGAGGGTCAATGCAAACTGAATGGCCTGCATAGCCTCTTTCTGCAATGTAGCGATCCTATGATTCTGATTCTATGACCTAATCTTTTCCTTTCCAAATTGGATGTAAAATTCAATCATTCTTTGGTCACCGTTACCTAGGGTGCCTTTATTGTTAGGTCATTAAGTAATGCTGTCATATTACACAGTGCCAAGCGTAATATAAACTGCTTGCTCATTTGTTCCAGAATGTTCTCCTCTAAGAAATTCATTCAAAAACATTCTATGAACCAGCCATTCTGGCACTAAAGACAATTTTTTTCCAGTGTATGCAAATTTAAGTCACTCATCATTAATAATGCTCTTTTATCATAAACATCTACAATTGTCTCTTCTATACTTTGCTGCAATGTGTTATGATGATTAGGGATGGTTGTCTATTCCCATGAGTGACTTACTTTCCCTAATATCCCTCAAATCCAACGAAACTGAATTCTACATCCGGAGTTCCTGAACCAAAGTCATCTCAAACTAATGCAATGATAACTTTAGTTAACATTACTACACCAATCACCTTTATCAAGCTGCATATTCTTGAACATCATATATCCATCAGTATTCAGGGCTCAATCCTTGTCATTTTGCAGCCATGTTTCCATCATAGTTATTGAAACATTATCAATTTATTTTACAGTGTGCTTTCAATTTGTTTATTTTGTTATAAATGCCATGCACCAGCCACAGAATCTCCAGCTTTGTCTGCTTATCTTTGTAATATCTCGTCTTGGTTTTTGGTACTCCAAAGTTCTGTTTTCTTCCGCCGTTTCCTACCCTTGAAATACAACACTTTCCACATTTAATTCATTACCCATTATTTAATTTAAATTCTTTTCTACTCCCAAATTATTTTTTATGCAAGAATACTGGCCCCAGTAAGGTTCAGGAATAGACAATCCAAATGGTACAGCTCACACTTTCCCCAGTACTGGCACCAGTGGCCATAACCCAGGAGCCATTTCTGTCTCACCAGTATTTAAGGAATATATTCACCTTTCAAATTTTATATGCCAATGCAAATTTGCATGCTGCCTAGGTGCCAATCTGGGGATTACTACCTTTGACGTTTTGCTTTATAATTTATGGCCTAGCTCTTCACTCTTTCCATGCAGAGCCTGTTTCGTAGTTCTATTTGTGTCATTGATATAGTCCTCGACCTCTGGATCCTCCCCCTCCCCCAGGCAATTCCCTTCTAGTCCTGAGCCCTGGCAACACGTAATAAATTCAGCTATCTGGATTCTCACTCTTTGCTGCAGAGGATGGTATCAATCTTCCTCAACCGTACTATCTTCTACCACCATAGCATCCGTGTTGCTCCCCTCAATTGAACAGCTTCCAGTAACATGGTGGCATGTTCAGTTGGCTCATCTGTCCTGCATCCTGTGCTTTCATACAAATGGATTAAGAGAACCTTAAACTTATGAGACAATTGCAGAGTCTGCCACTCCTGCTCTCTGGGTCCTCTTACTGCCTCAGACACAGTCACACTGTCCCTTCCCTAACCACAAACAAAATCAGAAGACTGTATTGTAGTAGGGCACCTGTATCCTAGTATAAAGAATCCAGGTTACTGTCCCCATTCCTAGCCACGGTTTAGCTCAATATCCCTAAATCAAAGCTGCTTGAAGATCAAATACTTAACATGATGTATTTGCCCTGCCACATAATGACATCCAAATCTCCCACACGTTAAAACTTAAATTTAAAGAAAAAGCCTTAATTCACACACCAGAGGCTCACCAAACAGCTTACTTCTTTCTCTGCAATAGTGCAAGAAGCATTTCTAATCAGCTCCAATTAATCAATTGATAGGTAATTTTGCCAGTGCCACCAATTTTATACACTTTTTATGTACAAGCATGTCCTCTTACCTTTCCAAAGGGTGCATTCCGTCCATCAAATGGTCCAAAGAGAATCTTAACTCTTCAAAAGAGATAAATATGAAACATTCCTTTAGACTTCCCTTCACTTACCTTTGTTCCAACCATGCCAATTCATGTAATATAACATCCTCTATCCGTACCCCACGGTCCCTCAAACCCTAATGCCAATTTGTCGTATTTGTCATTTTCCCTTTTATCAACCATACCAATTGATGCAGTATCCACCAGTACACATGAACATAGGAGAACAAAGAAAGTTCTGTTCTTTAAGGTTCTATAACACAGATTGCACGGCGTCGAGAAAAGCACTCATTTATAAAAACACATTTTGACATGTGTGGACAGGTGAATATTTAATGACTGGCTGAGACATGTTCGCATTTCTTGATGGGTTTCAACAAAATTGGGAAGCTCCGATGTGTCTATGTACCTTTTGAAGAGAGTCATATCTGCAGTTTAAAATCCCAAAAGTGACCCAAATCTGCCCTGTATAAAGGATCCCTATTCTCCACCCTCAAAGGGTTCCTGATGCTTATCTTCCTGCACAAAGGATCTGAGATCTCCACTCCAAAGATGTCCTGCAACAATATCTGCAGGAGTACCACAGCTCTCTAACTGCTGGTACCCCGGCCATCCAAAAGAATTTTACAGTGAATGGAAGGATAGCCAAAAAGTTTCATCCACAGATGCCTTCAAAACAAACAACAGTTAGAGGACACAGCACAACAGAAGACACTAGCAATGCTACCCTACATCAAAAATATATCAGAAATGCCAATCAGGCTCCTTAGACTGCATAAGATCATAATTGTGCATAAATCTACATCAACACTGGGTCAACTGTAGTCAAAGACTAAAGACCCTGTACCAACAGTAAACAGGACTAACGTGATTTACAGAATCTCATGCAGTAAGTGCAATAAACATTAAATTGGACAAATGGGGAGGAAACCGATGACCAGGATATACGAACACCAGCTGGCAGTAAAAAGACCCAACCAATATTCATTTGTCTCGATGCACACAGACAATGAGGGCCGTCAGTTCAACTGGGATAAAGTGGCTACACTGGGACAAGTGAACACCAGACGTACAAGGGAAGTTCTGGAAGCCTGGTTCTCAACAGGGAACTCCATTAACACACACATAGAAATCGACCCCATATACAGACCGCTGGTAAAAAAAACAGTGCCCAAAGTGACAAGACCCATCACACCAGAGGATCATGTAAATTTGGAACAGAGCAGAACTGTTGTAACCGTGTCTTAACTGGCATCAAGTCCCACTCTCCCATCGCCTGTTTGCTTGTCGACCGTCATCAGTTTCCGGTAAACCAATGCTTTAATTTTAAAAATTTCATCTTTATTTTCAACTTCCTCTATGGTCTCACCCATATCTCTTTCTGTAAATCCCTCTGGGACCTGACACTATTGTATCTTGTTGCAAACAAATCCACCCTACTGTTTATAAATTTAACAGTTCAGAGAACATTTTAGCTCAAAATTTTTTTAACATAACATAACTCTAAGATGCACAGAATTAATGTACTTTCCCGTAGAGCACAGTAGGTAACCCAAGCTTTTCTTGGGAGAAATCATCTGCCAGCTCTACTTTGCTCGGTGGGATATCACCAATGACACATTGTTTTAAGACAATGGTAGATCATTGTCTCTTCAAAGCTCTCGATGTGTCGGACATACTAAATCAAACTAATGATCTGCACAGTGCAGTACCCAACCTAATCTAAAACAGTGCTTTAAATGGGAAAAAAATGGTTATTAGATGAAAAGAATTTGTCTCAGGAATGAGAAAGTATTTTCAGAGGAGCAGTTTCTCATACATATTGGGGGAGAAAAAAAAAGCAAGTCTTTCTCATATCTATAAAAAATTAACAGCAAAAGAAAAATATTTATTCTGACATTTCATGCGAGGTGAAAATTATTGAGAATTGCTCCAGTGTGAAAAAATGGCAAGGAGAGAACGGAACTGTCTACTGCTGATGAAATCTATACTGTTTAAAAAGGTTACCATTTGCACATAATCACAAAAATTATTAAAAGCATTCAGAGAAATATGTTAACACTAGCACATCTCATAGGCAATCATGACTATCACATACAGAATGATGGCCATTTCATTTCAATCTTTTCATCTTCAGAGAGTGAATCAACACAAAGTTAATGTCACACTAATTTTATTCAGTACATCTGTATCTGCTAATGCCTTGAACTTATCTGAAACTGCATATGAGAAAGGTCACTTACTGCACATATTTGGCTCTTCAGCAAGGTCAGGCTAATATGAATATTTGAGTGGACTCCTCTGATGGAAAGGCTGTCCATTTAAGAATAAAGACAGTGCAAGGTTCCAGAACTTAAGTATTTGCCACAGCTTAAAGCACCAGGTTTCATCATTGTTGTGGCCAGGGTACCTAGAGAATGGACTTGTGGGTATGTAGTGCCTCTATTGCAAATGCGGTAGCTATGGATCAGCTGATGGCATGACCAAGTGAAAACTTTATTGATTCATTAACTTGCCCAGGGCTTCAGCACAGCATTTTAGGCTGACACTTCAGTCATGCATTGAGTCATTTAATCAAGGCACTATTTATCCTCCCAGGTGGATGTAAAATAATCCAGTGATGCTATTTTGGTAATTACCTCCATTGTCCAGGCCAATATCTATTCCTCAATCAGCATCAGTAAAACTGATCTCCTTGACTTTATCACACTGCTATTTATGGGAACTGACTTTCAATAAATTAACTGCCGGCATTCCCTATAAAGACACCACTTCAAAATAAAGGACTTTGTCATGTTTCAACTATCAAGTGTAGGACCTATTAGCCTTGAAATGTTCTAAAAAATAAGAGTTCTGTTTTTTTCTGATAAGACAATCTAGTTCTGCAAGATATTTAGTGCGTTAACCAGGTTAAACACAACAGAGAAAAAAAACAGTAGAACTGTAGAATTAGACACATTGGTCTGACTGGTGAAGTATACTTCAAAATGGAAGTTTGGTTTGGCCAATATGTTCATTTCCATGTATTACTGCACTTAGAGATAATGGGAACTGCAGATGCTGGAGATTCCAAGATAATAAAATGTGAGGCTGGATGAACACAGCAGGCCAAGCAGCATCTCAGGAGCACAAAAGCTGACGTTTCGGGCCTAGACCCTTCATCAGAGAGGGGGATGGGGGGAGGGAACTGGAATAAATAGGGAGAGAGGGGGAGGCGGACCGAAGATGGAGAGTAAAGAAGATAGGTGGAGAGGGTGTAGGTGGGGAGGTAGGGAGGGGATAGGTCAGTCCAGGGAAGACGGACAGGTCAAGGAGGTGGGATGAGGTTAGTAGGTAGCTGGGGGTGCGGCTTGGGGTGGGAGGAAGGGATGGGTGAGAGGAAGAACCGGTTAGGGAGGCAGAGACAGGTTGGACTGGTTTTGGGATGCAGTGGGTGGGGGGGAAGAGCTGGGCTGGTTGTGTGGTGCAGTGGGGGGAGGGGATGAACTGGGCTGGTTTAGGGATGCAGTGGGGGAAGGGGAGATTTTGAAACTGGTGAAGTCCACATTGATACCATATGGCTGCAGGGTTCCCAGGCGGAATATGAGTTGCTGTTCCTGCAACCTTCGGGTGGCATCATTGTGGCAGTGCAGGAGGCCCATGATGGACATGTCATCAAGAGAATGGGAGGGGGAGTGGAAATGGTTTGCGACTGGGAGGTGCAGTTGTTTGTTGCGAACTGAGCGGAGGTGTTCTGCAAAGCGGTCCCCAAGCCTCCGCTTGGTTTCCCCAATGTAGAGGAAGCCGCACCGGGTACAGTGGATGCAGTATACCACATTGGCAGATGTGCAGGTGAACCTCTGCTTAATGTGGAATGTCATCTTGGGGCCTGGGATGGGGGTGAGGGAGGAGGTGTGGGGACAAGTGTAGCATTTCCTGCGGTTGCAGGGGAAGGTGCCGGGTGTGGTGGGGTTGGAGGGCAGTGTGGAGCGAACAAGGGAGTCACGGAGAGAGTGGTCTCTCCGGAAAGCAGACAGGGGAGGGGATGGAAAAATGTCTTGGGTGGTGGGGTCGGATTGTAAATGGCGGAAGTGTCGGAGGATAATGCGTTGTATCCGGAGGTTGGTAGGGTGGTGTGTGAGAACGAGGGGGATCCTCTTGGGGCGGTTGTGGCGGGGGCGGGGTGTGAGGGATGTGTCGTGGGAAATGCGGGAGACGCGGTCAAGGGCGTTCTCAATCACCTTGGGGGGAAAGTTGCGGTCCTTAAAGAACTTGGACATCTGGGATGTGCGGGAGTGGAATGTCTTGTCGTGGGAGCAGATGCGGCGGAGGCGGAGGAATTGGGAATAGGGGATGGAATTTTTGCAGGAGGGTGGGTGGGAGGAGGTGTATTCTAGGTAGCTGTGGGAGTCGGTGGGCTTGAAATGGACATCAGTTACAAGCTGGTTGCCTGAGATGGAGACTGAGAGGTCCAGGAAGGTGAGGGATGTGCTGGAGATGGCCCAGGTGAACTGAAGGTTGGGGTGGAAGGTGTTGGTGAAGTGGATGAACTGTTCGAGCTCCTCTGGGGAGCAAGAGGCGGCGCCGATACAGTCATCAATGTACCGGAGGAAGAGGTGGGGTTTGGGGCCTGTGTAGGTGCGGAAGATGGACTGTTCCACGTAACCTACAAAGAGGCAGGCATAGCTGGGGCCCATGCGGGTGCCCATGGCCACCCCCTTAGTCTGTAGGAAGTGGGAGGAGTCAAAAGAGAAGTTGTTGAGTGTGAGGACGAGTTCCGCTAGGCGGATGAGAGTGTCGGTGGAGGGGGCCTGGTCGGGCCTGCGGGACAGGAAGAAGCGGAGGGCCTTGAGGCCATCTCCATGCGGAATGCAGGTGTACAGGGACTGGACGTCCATGGTGAATATGAGGTGTTGGGGGCCAGGGAATGTTACTGCACTTAGTATTTTTTACTGTTTTGTATTCCTCTGTGAGAGGGATCACCCATCTCACCCTCTCAGATAATTCTTACTGATGCTCTGTCTCAGGTCGTGTCCCATCTGCAAGACATGCTGCAGAAATTTACCAAAGCACATCAGGCAGCAACTACTACCAAACTCACAACCATTACCACCTCAAAGGACCAAGGCAGCAGATACATGGGAATACTACAGCCTGCATTGTCCCCTCAAAGCCACAGTCCAGACTTGGAAATATATGGCTTTTCTTCAACGTTGCTGAGTCAAAATCTTGGAACTTCTTTCCTTAAGCCTTGAGGTACTTACACTAAATAGACTGCAGCAATTCAATGGGTAGCTCACCACCTTCTCATGGACAACTAGGAATGGGCAATAAATGGCCAAGACAACAATGACAGCATCCCATGAATGAATAAGTTTAAGAAAAAAGCTTCTATGATTCCGGTTCAGGGTAAAGCATTGGTTTGTTTACGAAGGATAACTCCTCCATTTTCTTTTAACACTGTGCTTTGTTATGTTTTGAATCCCACTCCAGAGTTGAATATCTCATTTGAAAGAAGGCTGTTCCGTCAGCAGTACGCTGCAGCATCAGCCCAATTTTTTCTGAAGTTTGGAGAGAGCAAGTTAAATGAGCAATCTTCTAATCTCCCTGACTGTACTTTTCTAACAACTGTACTAGTTGACCATCCTTAATGGAAGACAATGGGATCTAAATTCCTTGGAGGCTCCCACCTTCAGTAGGAGGCCAGCAGATTTCAAAAAACAAGAAAAGAAAATTCAGTTTTTTCAAGTCTCCATTACTTCTGAGGCTAAATAGGTTTTAATGAGGAGGAGAGCCTCCATCTACCACGCCCAGTAATTCTCTGGAAATTAACAAATGTAAAGAAAGTTCCTGCACAGTGATTCCATCTGACATTGCTAGATCTACTCTATATTGGGAATTGCATTTGGCATAGGAGGGATTAGAGGATGGAATCCCACCCAACATCCGAGCTATGATTCTCAATTTAGGCCATTATCTTAGGCAACCAGCTGTGGAGAATATAAGTGTAATCTTCAGAATTGATCAGAAATCGCCGAGATAGCAGTAATTCAAGCACAAGGTTTTATACATTAGCATTAAAAAGGAAAATCCTATTAAAAAAGCATTTTAACATTTAAAGCATGTTCATTACACTAGACTTCATCTAATTCATTTAAACATGATCAGTCTTTTACATTGCAACACAGAAAATTTGCAAGACAATTAAGCTCTGGTCATTTCAATGTTGGAGTGTTTAACATCTATTGAAACTCAGGAATTTATGAGAACATGCCACCCATAAGCAGTTAAAAATAATTGATTGTTCAGATGTATCAAACTATACTGATATGAAACACAGATATTTTAATCATAAGATATGTAAAGTCATGCAGCAGCACCTGGTGCTCCTTCTCTAATCACAGCCACAGATCTGAAATAACATTTAGTTCAGCTTCAAGTCAGTCCCCTTCGATAAAAGGTCTCAGTTTTCCTAAACGGTGGCACTAATATGAACATTTTTCAAAAGCCGTTCATAAGGCTACTGCAAGAAATAAAAAAACGCCACATTGCGAGAAGGAAATTTTGGTTTGATTTTGTGGCCAAGGCACAGACTACTGCATGCAGTAAAATGCTCAAAAATGCATTCACTTTATCTGACCCGTTAACTAATTATTTTGATCACAGATAGGAAAGCTTTCAAACACCAATAAACAGGCACTACAGTTGAAATCACACAAATCAGTCTTTTTTTCTAAATCCAATAATAAAAACCAATTACAAAATTAGTTAACTTACGCTATTTTCATCCATCAATTTGCTTCTTCATCCAAGCTACAACAGAAAAAACACAGAACTCCCAAAACACTCAGAAAAAACTTACTACAAGTAAGATATCATAACATTAAGAATGTGTGCAAGAGGTTTTTGCTGCATTAGTCTGTGTCATTGCTGAGTTATAGGGTTAAATTGGAAATTTTACATTATCCTTGAGTGCTTTGGATTTGTAGCATATCTAATTTAGTTGATGTGTAAATGATAAATGAAAGAAAAACATCAAAAGGGAGAAAGGTGAAGAGACAAGAAAGCAAGGGAAAAAGAAAGAAAAAGGACAATAAGTGAAGAGAAAAAGACAGAAACACACATACTGAGCCAATGTAATATTTAAAGAGGTCAGCGAAAGGCAGGCATGACTGGGAATGAGGCTGATAAGTAAACTGAGGATGAAGTCACACGGGTCTTAGCCTTTGCAAAAGTCCATCATTTGTGATTCCTTTTATTTGTTTGAATGAGAGTGACAGCTACTGGGGAAATGAGCTGTGACCATGGCATCATGATACAGGAGGCCATTCAAGTTGTTGGGTGGGAAAGGGAGTTAAGAGGAGGGAGAGCAAAAAGGAGTGTAATAGTAGCCTTAGGATTTCCAAAAGGCATTTGACAAGGTTCCATGTGAAAGGTCTTTGCACATTATGCTCTCATGGTGCAGGTGGTAGCATATTATCATGGATTTAAGATTGCTTGGCTGGCAGAAAATAGTAAGTATGCATAATTTTTTGTGGAGCTCGAGGAACACAGCAGACCAGGCAGCATCTGAGGAGTAGGACAATTGACTTTTTGGGTCAGGACCCTTCTTAAGAAAATGAATCCTTTCCTGCTCTTCTGGTGCTGCCTGGCCTGCTGTGTTCCTCCAGCTCCACAGTGTTATCTCAAACTCCAGCATCTGCAGTTCTTACTATCTCTCAATATGTATAACTTGTTCTTGTTTTTCTGATTGGCACGATATGACGATTGGAGTTCCACTATGATGGGGCCTCAGCATTTTAGATAGGAAGACTTCGATAAGGAGAATGAAGGCATGGTGCCCAGATTTGCACATGACACAAAGATAGGTCGGTAAATGTGTTGTATACAGGATGCAAAGAAATTGCAGACTGCAGATGGAGTAAAATGTAGGAAATTATGATATTGCTCACTTTGATAGAGAACAAAATATTACTTAAAATGTGAATGACTGGATAGTCCCAAAGTGCAGAGTGATTTAGGTGTCACGAGTCACACAAAAATAGCATGCTGTACAGCAAGTAATAAGGTAAATGAAATGCTATCCTTTATTATGAGAGGAATTGGATGTAAAAGAATGGAATTTATCCAGAGTATTGGTGAGAACACATCTTGAATACTGTGATGGTTTTGCTCCTTAAACAATTGAAGGTGATTCTTAGGAGGATTATTCCATTGATATCTGGAATGATTGGTTGCCTTATGAAGAATTTGGCAGCATAGGCTTATTTCCATTTGAATTTAGAAAGCAAGAGGTGGCTTGGTTCAAAAGATATAATATACCAAACAGTCTTGACCAGGTGGACATGGAAGGGATGTTTTCTTTTGTGGGTGAGTCCAGGATTAGGAGGCACCATTTAAAGGATAATGGATCATCCATGTTATTAGGGACAGAGATGAGGAGAAAATTGTTTTTCATGTGTTATTCACTTTTGTGTGATAACTTCACATGTTGGAGATCAAAAGTGACATGCAGAGTTTTCAGTTTGTAAAAACAATAATGGAGCTAGACTTAGAATTTACAAATGAACCATTTTTCAGAAGTCTGATTTGATGAACAAAATAAAGGGGAAAAGCAACGTGATCTGATAACAGCATGAATACTGAAAGCTCCTTCTCCAGCACACAATCTTTCTCAAGCTCAGGCACTAGCCAATTAAAAGCAACTTGGAACAATAATAACAAATTGCCATTCCAGAGGAAACAAGATTTTTGAACAATGGTCTAGGCCCAAAATATCAGCTTTCCTGCTCCTATGCTGCTGCTTGGCTTGCTGTGTTCTTCCAGCTCTACACCGTGTTATCTCTTATAGCAGCTAATCTGTTTGATTCTTGTTTCACTTTGGTAACACAAAGACCCTAAAATTTTGTAAACGGTAGCTGCTTCATTTTCTTTTGTAGTTGATGTGCCTCCTCCCATCTCCCTAGTTGTAGAAGATAACCCTACACTTAAACATTTTGTCAGCTCATTACCTGGGTATTGTGACTGTGTTGATGTTTTGATGTTCTGTATTATTCATTTTTTGTGTTGTAGCTAATAAAACTCCAATCTCTCTTACTTTACTTATGGGAACATCTTGTAATCATGATTGTTAATTTCAAAAGTAGTCCTTGCAACCAAATGTTTATTCAGTGGAATATCAGAAAAGACAGTCTGCATGTTAATACTTTTCAGAGGCATATTCAGACGTGAGATACTTTTGCTCACTCATGGCATGTGGGTATTGCCCATCCCTAACTGCACAGTTCAGAGTTGATTGCATTGCAGTGGGTCTGGAGTCACACGTAGGACAAACCAGGTAAGAAAAATAGACATCCTGAAGGACATGAGTGAATCCATTTTTTTTTAGTGATAATCAACATTGGTTAGATATTCACAAATAGGCTATCTTGTACTCTAGATTTTTTTTGTTGAATTCAAGACAGCAGAATTGGCTTTGGAAGCAGGTTTGGTTTCTCTGTGAGAGAAAGCTCTCCTCAGCAAAAGACTTTGTCCTGTGAAATTTTCAAACCAGGAAAGTGTGATAAGAAAATCTGAAAGTTAATAGAACTGAGAAAGTTCAGGCTCTCAGATTTATGAAAAGTTAATGTTGGCAGATTTGGAAAGGACTCAATGATTTGCCTCCACATTCCATGGGGGTGTGGGGAAACTGTAAGGAGTCTGTTAAGTTGGGACAATGACTAGGGAAAATGTGGGTGTAATTTCACTGGAGTTGAATGGCTGTCATGGATAGCATTGGGAAGCATGTTAAAAACGTATTTGTTGTAATTTTTGAGATCCTAGCTTGATTTTTCTTAAAAAGTTCCTATCTTCTGCAATATAAGAAAATGTGAGGCTGGATGAACACAGCAGGCCAAGCAGCATCTCAGGAGCACAAAAGCTGATGTTTTGGGCCTAGACCCTTCATCAGAGAGGGTGATGGGGTGAGGGTTCTGGAATAAATAGGGAGAGAGGGGGAGGCAGACCGAAGATGGAGAGAAAAGAAGATAGGTGGAGAGGAGAGTATAGGTGGGGAGGTAGGGAGGGGATAGGTCAGTCCAGGGAAGATGGACAGGTCAAGGAGGTGGGATGATGTTAGTAGGTAGGAGATGGAGGTGCGGTTTGGGGTGGAAGGAAGGGATGGGTGAGAGGAAGAACTGGTTAGGGAAGCAGAGACTGGCTGGGCTGGTTTTGGGATGCAGTGGGTGGAGGGGAAGAGCTGGGCTGGTTGTGTGGTGCAGTGGGGGGAGGGGGCGAACTGGGCTGGTTTTGGGATGCGGTGGGGGAAGGGGAGATTTTGAAGCTGGTGAAGTCCACATTGATACAATGCAATAAACTGTTTTCTGTTTTTGTAAGAAATTAGCAGCTTTGTGCAAACATGTTTGAGACTGATCACTGCATGGCAAATTAATCATGTAGGGGTGGCGATGGCCTAATGGTATTATTGTTAGCCTATTATTCCAACAACTGAGTTAATGTTTTTAGGTTCAAATCCCACAATAACAAATATTGGAATTTCAATTCAACAAAAAATATCTGGAATTAAGAATCTACTTATGATGACAAAACCATTGCTCATTGTCAGAAAAACCCATCTGGTTCACTAACATCCTTCAGGGAATGAAATTTGTCATCCTCACCTGGTCTGGCCTACATGACTCCAGACGCACAGCAATGTGGTTGACTATAAACTACCCTCTGAAATAGGTGAGCAAGCCACTCAGTTGTGCCAATTGCAATGGTACAATTGTTAAGTCTCAACAAAGAGCAGTGGCAGATGGAGTTTCATTTCGAAAAATACAAGGTGTTGCATGTTGACACCGCATCCATAAACATCCACTTGCTCCACCACTGATTATCAGTAGTACACACTGCTGCAATCTACAAGATGCATTGCAAAAATTCACCAAAGATCCTTAAGCAGCACCTTCCAAACTCACAACCACTTCCATCTCGAAAAATAAAGTCAGTAGATACATGTGAACCCCATCATTTACAAGTTCCTCTCCAAGTCACTCATCATCCTGACTTGGAAATATATCACCATTCCTTCATCTTTGCTAGGTCAAAATCCTCAAATTCCCTTCTAGTAGCATTGTGGATCAACCTAAAGCAGTTCAAGAAAGCAGGTCTCCCCTACCTCTCAAGGGGAACTAGGGGCAGGCAATAAACACTGACCAGCCAGAGACACCCACATTCCACAAATGAATATTAATCAAAGAAAACTATTGCACCAGGTCTCATTCTGGGATTTGGCATGTCCAATTGTACATTCACCTGATATCATAAAACAAAAATCATTGGATCACTTGACTAGAATTACAAAAAGACTAGAAGTGGAAACCTCCATTCTGAGAAAATCATTGTAATTTTCAATTAGCTGAAAGCGACATGATATACAAAAGCAATAATACCGGTGTTTCTTAGTTTATTTCGATCAGTTTATTGATGCCTGCAATATATATCAAAAAACCAATTACAGAATTTCAAGAACAAAATTGTGAAAGCAGCTGCATTTGATAAGATTTTCTGACAATTTAACAAATGGCCTGCAGCTTTAAGAAACACATTTTGAACAAAAATCAAGGCACATATGCTAAAGCTGCATTCATTCTCTTCAGAAACTGAAAAAGATACAGCAAACTACTTCAGGTCAGCCTAACTGGTGTAAATAATTCATGAGCTTTCTGCCTGGATTTCCTTAGGAATGTAGTGAGAAGCCTTGATGTACTCTCCTTTTTCTCTTCGATTCAGTTTGATTTAGCTAAAGCCTTTCATCGCTAATTCTTTCTGCACCATGCAGAGTCAGGTTTCATAGAATTTCAGTTCAAGATGTTGCATAATTAAACTCGCACTTGCAGAATTTCACATATTTAATCCTGCCTGCCGCAAGACTGCAAAATCAAAGTCAGCTGGAGATGAGAATGTTACCTTTTTACTCTAAAGCCGGTGTTAATACTTTTTGGACCAAAACAAATTGAATGCAGAAATTGGAATTCTTTAGTAAATAATGAGGTAATGATGCTGCAACATACTTTAAATTAATTAAATTTCTCACACTGGGGAAGCCTGAGAATTTCCTCCTGGTGAGGGGCAATAATATCCACAGTATTCGAAAATATATTACAGTAAATAAACAAGCCCAGTTAAAACGCTAAATTCTAGCTCAAATCTTTCTATTCATCTAGTAAATCAATAGGCTGAATGTAAACATGGAAAAGATTCAATGGATTTCTTTCTCACAGATGCTGCCTCACTTAGAGTGCTCCCCACATGTACAATTTTTACCTCAGCTTTTTACCGTACACAAAAGCTTGCTTTCGCTTCAGTACGCTATGCTTACATAATTAAGCTGGTCACTGAATCTTGGTTGATTGACAGAAGAGGTTGCAGTGAGGAGCAGATAAGCAGTATAATGTGAAAGTTTCTAAGATGAAATGTCCTCAAATAGTCATAAGACCTTAAAACGCAGAATTTGGATCACATTCATTTCAACCTTCATGTCATGCCAGGAGTGCAAATTAAGCAGCATGTAACCGTGCAAATTCAGTGGCACGGTGGCTGAATTGTTAATACTGCTGCCCGACAGCACCAGGGACCCTGTATATTCCTGTTTCTGCATGGGTTTCCTCTGAGTGCTCCAGTTTCATCTCACTGTCCAAAGATGTGCGGGTTAGATGGATTGACCGTACTAAATTGCCTGTAGTGTCCAGGGATGTGCAGGCTAGGTGGGTTAGCCATGGGAAATGCCAGGTTACCTGGATACAGTAGGAGGGTAGATCAGGGTATGGCGCTGTTCAGAGGGTTGATACAGACTTGATAGGCCAAATGGCCTGCTTCCGTACTGTAGGGATTTATGATTCCATTATATAGATGATTGGGTACTGCAGATGAATTCATATTTTTGCAATGAAATGTCTAAGGGACATTTTGGAAACCTTGATCTTTGCCTTGAATTGAGCTACAAACCGCATGCCTTCTTCACCACAAATACTACCTGCGTCCACCACCGCAACAGTGATCTGTCCAGGCCCCAAATCATATCATCTGCAGATAAAATTCTTATTTATGTATTTCTTAACTTCAGATTTTTTTTCCTCTATAATCAAATTCACAAAATCTGCCAGAAGTTTTGCCTAGATGATTCATCTGGTCTCCCACCAAATGTCCCCAGCATCTCAAACACCCATCTTCAGTCAAAATGATGCAATCCATGTGATAAAAACAAACTGCAGTTGACATCAAGGCAGATTTTGATCAAGAGTAGTTATTGAGGACACCTCGCAAAATTAAGCCAGTGGGGTCAGGGAGAAAACTCTTCTTTTGTACAAGTATGACTCGGGCCAGGGTAGAGTGTTGTGGTTCTTAGAGGTCATTTATCTCAACCTCGGGATATTTCAGTGGAAACTCCACCAAGTTGTAACCTAAGTCCAACATTTTCAGCTTCTTCACAGTCCTCACTTCCACTCATTTTGGTTAAAGACTGCACAACGTTCAGTTTTGTTCACAACTCAACAGATGCTGAAGCAATTGTGTTAATAGCGAGTAAAACCTGGACTAGCATTCATTCTTTGGTTGGTAAGTGGTAAAGAACATTGACATCAGTCATTTGATAGGCAGTGACAGTCTGAGGCAAGGTTGGATCTGACTGGCTCTCTTTCACATTCGATTTCATTACTATTACAGAATCCCTCACCAACATCTTGGAGTCACCACTGATGATATCATTTTCTGGCATTTGTTTATTTTAATTCGTCCAGATGACAATGAACCCTTTTTGACCGAAATACTGAAGTTGATTTTCGTTACTTCTTCCCCATTTTTCAGTGTGAATGAAGCAAATTGCAGCAAAATACTTTAATTTTGAATTCTGCGTATTACGATTTTCAAATAGATCAATGCAGGTAACATCCCTGCTTGAAGCAGACAACAGTGGAACTGAACATCAGAGATAAGGTGAGGAGCTGGATGAACACAGCAGGCCAAGCAGCATCTTAGGAGCACAAAAGCTGATATTTTGGGCTGAGACCCTTCATCAGAGAAGGGGGAGGGGAAGAGGGTTCTGAAATAAATAGGGAGAGAGGGGGAGGTGGATGGAAGATGGATAGAGGAAAAGATATGTGGAGTGGAGACAGACAAGTTAAAGGGTTGGGGATGGAGCCAGTACAGGGGAGTGCAGATGGGGTAGGTAGGGAGGGGGTCGGTCAATCCAGGGAGGATGGACTGGTCTAGGGGGAGGGATGAGGTTAGTAGGTAGGGAATGGAGGTGCACTTGAGATGGGAGGATGGGATAGGTGAGAGGAAGAACAGGTTAGGGAGGTGGGGACGAGCTGGGCTGATTTTGGGATGCAATGGGGGAGTTAGGGAGGGGAGATTTTGAAGCTTGTGAAATCCACATTGATATCATTGGGCTGCAGGGTTCCCAAGTGGACTATGAGTTGCTGGTCCTGCAACCTTCGGGTGGCATCATTATGGCACTGCAGAAGGCCCAGGATGGACATGACATCTAAAGAATGGGAGGGGGAGTGGAAATGGTTTGCGACTGGGAGGTGCCTGCCTCTTTGTAGGTTACGTGGAACAATCCCTCTTCTGCACCTACACTGGCCCTAAACCCCACCTCTTCCTCCATTACATTGATGGCTGTGTCGGCGCTGCCTCATGCTCGCACGAGGAGCTCGAACACTTCATCCACTTCACCAACACCTTCCACCCCAACCTCAAGTACACCTGGGCCATCTCCAACACATCCCTCACCTTGCTGGACCTCTCTGTCTCCATCACAGGCAACCTTCTAGAAACCAATATCCATTTCAAGCCCACTGACTCCCACAGCTACCTAGAATACACATCCTTCCACCAACCTTCCTGCAAAAATTCCATCCCCTATTCCCAATTCCTCCGTCTCCGCCGCATCTGCTCCCACGATGAGGCATTCCACTCCCGCACATCTCAGACATCCTCATTTGTCAAGGACCGCAACTTCCCCCCTGCAGTGGTCGAGAACACCCACGACTGTGTCTTCTGCATTTCTCGCAACTCACCCCTCACACCCATCCCCGCAATAACCACCAAAACAGAATCCCTCTCGTCTTCATATACCACCCCACCAACCTCTGGATCCAGTGAATCATTCTCCGACACTTCTGCCATCTGCAATCCAACCCCACCACCAAAGACAGTTTTCCATTCCCAGCCTTGTGCACCTTCCAAAGGGACCACTCTCTCTGTGACTCCCTTGTGAGCTCCACACTCCCCTCCAACTCCCCCACACCCGGCACTTTCACCTGCAACCACAGGAAGAGCTACACCTGACCCCATACCTCTTCCCTCACCCCCATCCCAGACCCCAAGAAGACTTTCCACATCAAGCATATGTTCACCTGCACATCTGCCAATGCAGTATACTGCATCCGCTATACCTGTTGTGGCTTCCTCTACATCAGGGAAACCAAGTGGAGGCTTGGGGACCACTTTGCAGAACACCTGCGTTCGGTTTGCAATAAACAACTGCACCTCCCAGTCACAAACCATTTCAACTCCACCTCCCATTCCTTAGATGACATGTCCATCCTGGGCCATCTGCAGTGCCACAACAATGCCACCCAAAGGTTGCAGGAACAGCAACTCATATTCCGCTTGGGAACCCTGCAGCCCAATGATATCAATGTGGATTTCACAAGCTTCAAAATCTCCCCTTCCCCCACTGCATCCCAAAACCAGCTCAGCTCGTCACCAACTCCCTAACCTGTTCTTCCTCTCATCTATCCTTTCCTCCCACCTGAAGCCGCACCTCCATTCCCTACCTACTAACGTCATCCCTCCCCCTTGACCTGTCCATCCTCCCCAGACTCACCTATCCCCTCCTTACCTCCCCACCTGCACTCACCTCTACTGGTTCCATCCCCACCTCTTTAACTTGTCTGTCTCCTCTTCACCTAACTTCTCCTCTCTCCATCTTTGATCTGCCTCCCCCTCTCTCCCTATTTATTTCAGAACCCTCTCCCCCTCCCCCTTTTCTGATGAAGTTTCTAGGCCCGAAATGTCAGATTTTGTGCTAAGATGCTGCTTGGCCTGTTGTGTTCATCCAGCTCCACATTTTGTTATCTCGGATTCTCCAGCATCTGCAGTTCCCTTGTTCTCTGGAACTGAACATCACATGGCCAACCCAGTAATCTTTAAAATGAACCATATCAGGTCTCTTGAAAAAGTAACCTTTTTGAGTTTATATAAATCAACTTTTGTTAGGTCAGCAGGATGACCCTCATTATTGCCAACATTTGCACCTTCAAATCATCTCGTCATTCTACAAGTAGGTTCGCCAGAACTGCTGCTGAACTTCCTGCCTTTGTTCTACTTTCTCTTTCTTATTCCTGACTACGCTGCTTTCCAGAAAGAAAGATCACAAAAGTTAGAGCAAAATGGTACTCAATTACCAAGGAAGGAATGAATTGTCATTGACAAATTAAACGTGAACCACATTATTGCATCCACCATCCCTCTCCAGCTACCAACAAGTTGAAGGTCATTCAGGCTGCAGGTTCAAGGAAAAGTAGTCCTGTAATCTAACATCATGTTGGATCAAAATAAGATGCAGGAAATATCATGACCTTATTTAAAAGTTTTATTTGAAGCACGATATCAAAAAACACATCATTTTGGAAAAAAAAACCTTTAAACAATATTATTCTAATGATCCATTCTAAATCACAACACAAGCAATCAAACTGAACAGATGCTTTGGGATGAACATTATTTGATTGAGGCATTAAATTGAAGTCCACTCTAACCTTTCTCATGCTATCCCTGCTTCGCTGGCCTATATGTATCCCATGGCCAACAGCATAAAAACAGATTATCTGGTGATTATGACATTGCTGCTTGCAGGAGCTTGCTATGAGAAAATTGGTTTTCAATTTTCCTACATTGCAACACTTCAAAAAAGTACTTAATTGGCTATAAAGTACTTCAGCATGCCCATTACTGCCCGATTATGAAAACCTTTAATTTTAGCTGCAGTATGAGGTATAAATTACTTCTACCCTATGATTCGAGAGATTATTAACTACTGCTAACTGATTTCAGAAATCATTAATGTAGATTAATTTTCTGGGTCCGAGAAGTTAGATTCCCACATAGAGCACAATCCACTGTACTTCGTGGGACACTTTCTCTAGCGTACATTTGAAGATTCTGCATAAAGACTATCGCCAATGAAAAACTTGTCAATTGGATATTTGTTGTGTATAATTGTAAGCAGATGGTGGGAATTAACTCAGGATTTACTTGTGCTCCTACAAACAGGAACAGATTGAAGATGTGTTGGATGTGCATCTTTCTAACATTCATCTCAGTAAGTACATTTTTGCAATGTGTGAAGTTTGGTTCTAGTCCCTCCCTTCACCTGGTTTTCTGAGGTGTCATTTTCAATACCTGTTTGTCTGTGCAATTTGAGTAGTTATTTTTAAAAAAGATTGATTTTCTCTCAGATACTCATTGTTAAGAGTATGCTAGGAATATATATCGGAAAAGGTTACACCCCTTTATTCACTCAACATTTCAAACAAATTATAGTCAGCTGTATGAAATATATTGAGTTTTGTTCAGACTTTTGGGTAACTCTGCTTGCTTGTAGATGATACAAACATACACATGGCTGGGAGAAACTCAAATTTAAAAGAAACATTTTCAGTGCTACTGGATGTCTCAAAGGAAAGTACATCTGCCAGATGTCTGTCAACACTGTCAAACATAGCATGATCCATTTGGGTGGTTTCAACTCCCATCATAGATACTGAACAAAAGGAAGACCTTGAGGTTACTGTGCGTAATGACAGATGGCACAGGTAGGTTGTTTACTCAGAGAGTAATAGGGCGTGGAATGCCCTGCATGCAATAGTAGTAGACTCACCAACTTTAAGGGCATTTAAATGGTTATTGGATAAACATATGGATGATGATGGAATAGTGTAGGTTAGATGGGCTTCAGATTGGTTTCACAGGTCGGCGCAACATCGAGGGCCAAAGGGCCTGTACTGTGCTGTAGTGTTCTATGATCAATACCATAAGTGTATATTAAGATCAAGTAGGTATGTAGATGTATTGAGAAGGGAAGGAAATTAAAAGCAAGAACCACTTTAGTCAGATCACACAGAATGCAGTGTTTGATTATAGTCCCTTCATATAATGGAAGGATATGAGGCACCGAAGCAGTTCAGAGAACAATATTTTTGCAACAAAGTATGTGATAGTCATCCATTGTTATGCACTAACATTAAATATGGAGTCACTGTGAGTCAATGCAGCATTACATTTTTACCTCACTGTAAAAATCTTTATCAATGAAATCTAAAATTTGTTCCCAGTGAAATTGAGAATATTGTTCTTGACAGCTACTGTTCCATACCATCCACATTTTTCTCTAAGCTAATCAGAGGTTTTGGATAAATTTAAACATTTGAACACTTGACTGCCTTCAGATCTTCATCCCAGACAGAGAGCATGGAATCCAAGCAGATGATTGCAAAGTCCAAAATAAATCCCACTTCAATGCCATCATTTGAACCTTACAACAGATGGCTTGCTCCATTATTCCCTTCTCCCCTGATTTCAGACTTTAACTATTGTATGTGATAGGAAAACTCAAGTATAATTTGACCTTCCTTATATGGCATCTTTTTAAAAGGGAGTGATCGCTTACTGGTAACATTAAGGGCTAGTAATTCAGAGCCTTAAACAAATGCCCTGGGAATTTGGAGTCAAATCGCATCACAGCAGCAGGAAAAAAATAATTTCAAATAATAAAGCTTGGATTTATAAAAAAAAATCAAATCCCAGTAATGGATGACCATAAACTATCAATTTCTATAAAAACCCATCTGGTTCACTAATGTGCATTAGACAAAGGAATCCATTCTCAAAAGATGTCACTCTAGACCCAAGGCAATTTCATCGATTCTTAAATCCATTATGAAATAGTTAGTTGAGGCACTCAGTTATACCAAATCGCTACAGAAGAGTTTTAAAAATAATTTAACTGGACAGGTAACCCAACATTGACCAAGACACCAGAAATGACAGCAAGCCCTGTTAATCCTGAAAATCGATTTTTCCTAACCACTGTGCCAAAATGGGGAATGCTTTTCCATCAATTTGTCAACCAACAGCCTGATGTTGCCTGTCAGGTATGATTCAGTGCATCTAATAATGTTGCAGACACTACCATTCCTGGATATTTTGTGTTCCACCAGCAGAGTGGAAACTGGTTTCATGAATTGCCCTGTCAGTCCTCAACGGTGACTCTGTATCCCATGGGATCTAATGGCATCTAGTCAAAGACATGCAAAGAAACTTCCTATACAACTACTTTTCAATCTCAGTTATGAATCAATATTCAATGATGTAGGATATGGTTGAAGTTCAGACGGTGGCAAGGAAAAAAAAAACTACGCTCTGGGTGAAATCTTCAATGTTCATCTCTAAGGACAGAGTTGGTAGTACCAATATTAACCAAGCTGGCAGAGTTTAGAAGGACAGAGCTTTTATACTGGGCATGTGGTGGCTCGTGAAGGGAGAACAAGAGGGAAAAATCTATCTAACCTCATCATCATTAATAACCTATCACATGGTCCCTACACAGTTCTTTGCACTGAAGATTGAAAGCTGATGGTGTAGTGACTTGGTCATTCCACAAGTAATCCAGAGACTCAGGCTAATGGTCTGGGGACCAGATTTGAATTCAATAACATCTGAAATTTTTTTTTTAAAAAAGTGTAATGTTGACAATGCAGCCATTGTCGATTGTCATAAAAAAACCCCTATCTGGTTCACTAGTGCAGTTTATAGAGGGAAATCTGCCATCCTCAACCAATCTGATCCACATGTGGCTTCAGACCCACAAAAATGTGACTGATTTTTAGATGTCCTTCAGACTCAACCAGCTGCAGGGCAATTTGGGATTGGCAAGAAATGCTTCCCCATGACACATGCATCCCATCAAAGATGGAAAACAAGCCCTCTGTCATCACTGGCACTGCCACTGTGTCATTGGTAGATTTTAAACAAATCTAGCAACATAAAACTGGGCATCCTTGAGGCTCTGTGGGTTAGCATGAGCAGTAGAATTGTACTTGAGCACCATCTGTGACCTCATGGCCTGGCATATCTCCCACTCTATCATTACCATTATGATAGGAGAATCCTGTTTCAATGAAAAGTGCAGAAGGGCCAGCCAGGAGAAGCTCCAGACAAGCTTGCAAATGAGCTGTCAACTTGAAGTCGCAACACAAGATTATTTACACAACAAGCAATAGAAGCAGCAAATGATAGACAGTGCTAAGTGGTCCCAAAACCAATGGATCAAATCTAAGCTCTGCAGTCCTGCCAAAACCCAGACGTGAATGGTGGTGCATAATGAAATATCTGAACAATGGTTGAAAAAAATTCAATAAATACCTCAGTGATGGAGAGTACAGCCCCCAGTTCAAAACAACTCTGAAGCATTTGTAACCATGTTCAGCCAGAAGTGCCAATCAGACGTGTTCATTCTCCTCCTGAGGCTCCCAGCACCTCAGATTCCAATCCTCAGCCTGTTTGAGGCACTCCATTTGACATCAAGAAAAATCTGAAGGCAGCGGGCCTTGACATCATTCCAACAGTAACACTAAAGACTTGAGCTCCAGAAGAAGCCACACCACAAACCAAGCAGTTCCAATACAGCTATATTTCTGGCATCTATCCAGTAATGTGGAAAATCACCTTTTTATATCTCTTGCTCAAAAAGGCAGCAAAACCCAACCCAGTCTATTACTACACCATCAATCTAATCTTAAACTTCAACAAAATAATAAAAAGTGTGGTCAATAGTGCCATCAAATAGCCCTTACACAGCAATACCCTGCTCACAGATGCTCAGTTTGAGGCCTTTCAGAGCCACTTAGCTCTTGGCCTAATTACTTGCTGAATACCCTTGGTTAAAACATGGATAAAAAAGCTAAATTCTAGGAGATGCATTGAGACTGACTGTCCTTGACATCAAGGCAGCATTTGATTGACTGTGACATTAAGGAGTCATAACAAACTGGAATTAATGAGAATCAGGAGGAAAACATTCTGCTGGCTGGAGTCAGACCTAGTACAAAGGAAGGTAGTTTTGCTTGAAGGTCATTCAGCTCAGTCTGAGGACACTGCTGCAGGTATTTTCAGGGTAGAGTCCACTGCCGTACCATCTTCAGCTGTTGCTATGGGGAGGGAAACAATGATATGATGCTTCCCTCTTTTTCTGCCTTTCGCTGACCACCGCATGGATGAGTTCTTTTAAAGAGAAATATGTTTTAATCCATTGAATGTTGTAATTCTTAAAATGACAAACAAAAGATGGGGTCTTTTTCTACAACTTTAAGCAGTTTTGAGAGTGAAGTGTATGTGTATTTTGTATGCACAGGCGTGAAGTGTGTGCGTGCGTGAATGCGTGTTTCTGAGAGAGAGTTGGGGGTGGGAGGGGAGAGAGAGTGAGTTGGGGGGTGGGAGGGGAGAGAGAGAGAGAGTTGGGGGGTAGAGAGAGAGAGAGAGAGAGAGAGAGAGAGAGAGAGAGAGAGAGAGAGAGAGAAGGAAAGACAGTATGAGGTGTATGTGCACATAAGTCAAACTTGTGAGGAAGTCAGGAGTGTTTTTATAACTTTTGATAGGCCAGGTTAAGTACAATAAATACAATGCTGTTATCACCTTAAAAACCTAAGACACATCACATAAGAAAGTAAACTCAAACTGATAACCTTTGGAATAGGAAAAGTGAAGAGCCATCCCATCCCTCCTCACTGCTGGTCATAAACTGGGACATTTTTACCTCATTCACATGTTATTTCTGCTCCCTCAAACATAACAATGTATTTTTCATTGACGTGCTTGTTTCTGCTCATGTATTGACATTTTCTCTTTTTCTCTGTTCCTTTTTCATTTACTGTTTTTTATATTCATCTCCACAGTCAAGCTCTGTAGTGTTTAAATTGTCATATGTAGATATTAGGAATGAAGCAGAAATAGGAGAACAACTTGTGGTACTTGAATTGTATCTGCACAGGAAGGAAGGTTAATCTCAAAGCTCTCCTGTCTCCTGTGTAGTATTCTATAAGGGAAGCAGCAGCTGTATTAAATTAGAGATGCAGACAAATAGGATACAGGTTCTGCAAATAGAGCACGGGCATTGTGAAGGAGCCTGACAGTGAAAACATATCATAAAGCAAAGTCAGAAAAGGAAGAAAATCATCAGTAAGAATGTAAAATGCAATCTAGCATGATTGACATGGACTCCTGTTAGTCAGGAGAAACCACTGCAATAGTATAATCATCCAGGTTGCTATCTAGAACTTATCATTGCTAGTTGTAAAATATCAGTTAGGCATTTGTAATATCTTGAGAGCACGACTAGAACAATGTATTTCTTTCTGAATAAATATAACAGGAAAAAAGTACATCTATCAATTCTACATAACTGTATCTTCAAGCAGTTACATTCTATCCTCTCTGAATTGCTGGGCGTGTAAAATGGCTTTCACTAACCAAGCAAACAGACTTGTATCACATCAACAGCAGAGAGTATTTAAATCCTAAAGCCTGTTTCCCCTCATGCGTAATATTTAGTTAACATGTGAAATGCACAGTTAGATTTTAACACCATGCTGGGTTTAGTCTTCTTGTGCATCTGGGCCTTCTTGTACAACAGCAAGGAAGCATTGTAGCCTGGTACACATTGTGAAACGTAGCATGAAAGGCAAAGCTCATCTCTCTCCGAGAGATAAAGCCTCCCTGTTATCTTCAGCATTCCTGTTGCCTCTGGTTGGAGTCACATGCATTACCAGCAGCTTACCAACATTTTTGCAATGCTCTGTCTTTGATGTTTTTACTCCTGCTTCTTAAAGAAATCTAAAAGTTATTTAATTTATAATGAACATCTTAAACGTTCCTCTTGGCATTATACTGCATTTTAAAGATACTGCACCAATACATGGTGAAAGTGATAACATATTTACAGTAGGAAGATTTTGGGCAATTTTAGGGTCAGTCTAACACTAAGCTATGCACTGTTAGTGGACAAAAATCCCTGAGGATATCACATTCAAATGACCACATTAGGCAGATTTAAAAATACAGCTCCATCCATTTGAATTAGTTTCTGATTTCTGTCACTCTTATCAAAAACCGCAGTTCTAAAATTTCAAATTTCCCCAAAGTTGATGGCTGTGCACAACAGATTAACTGTACAATATATAAAACCTGGTTTTCACCCACAATATTCTGCTGACACCAGATCTTGAGCAAGCAATCAATCTTTGAACCCATTTTATTCATATTAAGAGTCCAGGCCAATGTAATGAAGTGCCCTAATTGCAGATTATGCTTAGAAAAAGAACAGGCACTCAAATATGAATGGCAGCACACACATCACCTCTGGGTCAGAATTTTGAGAGTTCAAGCTCCAGTCCAAAAAAATTGAGCATCTAATGAAGTAGTGTACTGCTGCAAGTGTTGACTTTTTAGGTAACAAGTTGAAAATAGGTTAAATTGAAGTACTCAAAGAACAGCAAGAAAATTCTCCCAGATGCTCATCCAATTCATAGCCCCAAATCAACCTCAGAAAACAGATGATTTGGTGATATGTTTCATTGATGTCTGTGGGTCTTAACTATATGCAAATTAGTTGCCATGTTTTGAAATCTACCACAACAACTATCCTTGCAAAGGTATTATAAAGTGCTTGTGACATCCTAAAATCAATTATTTTTACCTGAGGGTTGGGACATAAGCTTTGGGTCTGGATTTTCCCCAAGCCCATACTTGCTGGCAATAAACCTGACATTGCAATATTAGATCATGGATCATAGCATCCCCACAGTGTGGAAACAGGCCCTTCGGCCCAACAAGTCCACACCGATCCTCCGAGCATTCCACCCAGACTCATCCCCCTATAAACCACTTAATCTACATATCCCTGAATACTATGGGCAATTTAGCATGGCCAATCCACCTAACCTGCACATCTTTGGACTGTGGGAGGAAACCCACACTGACAGGGGGAGAATGTGCAAATTCCACACAGAAGGCGCTTGAAGGTAGGAATGGACCTGGTCCCTTGGGGCTGTGATGCAGCAATGCTAACCACTGAGCCACCATGCCGCCCTTATTCTGAGGTAGTCTCATGGTTTGTTGCCTCTGTAAGGATGGCAGACAAGCTTATGATGATCCAGGCCCAATTGGAGGCCCAGCAGTTCTGGAAACTCTGGTGAAGAGATGAACACCACAAAACCAGAGTAACAAACCTGGAGGTGCCTCAACATCCTTGGTGGTTAATGTAGAAGAGCCGAACTTCAGACTCTGAAGCCTGTGGATACTGCATGCTGCTGTTACACTAATTCCAAATGAACTTGTGCCCTCTGTTCACAGTGGAATGATGCTATGATGGTGGAAAAGTTCAAGGAACTTTGTAAATTCAGTTCTATCTTGGAGCTGTGCTAACCTATTTGGCTGCCCAGTACCAATGCCAATCCTAGCCAGCTTGATCTTGCTTGGGAAAATTTCTGCGCAGTAGGAATGCATCAGGGAGTTGTTTTAGCAAGGGTCCTCCTTTGCTTTCAAAACACATCTCCATTGGGCCAAGAGAATCCCGTTCAGTGATTCAGTTGATGCTCGGTCCCATTTTAGTTAACTGTTAAATTCTGTTGCACTAATAAGTTTGGGATAAGTATGATCAGATCCAACAGTCTCACATGACTATTAGAAATAGGAACAGGAAAAGGCTGTGCAGCCCCTTGAGCCTGCTCCACCATTCAGTAGGGTAATGGATGATTCAACACTCCTCACAACCTCGTTCCTGCCCTTTTCCCATAACCCTTGATTCCTCTCCTGATCAAGAATCTGTCTCAACCTTAAATATACACACTGACTCTGCCATCACAACTCTCTATAGCAAGGAGTTCCAAAGACAAACAAAACTCAGAAGAAATTCCTCCTCATCTCAGTCTTCAACTGGCACGCCTTAATTCTGACACACTTGCCGTCTGATCTTAGATTCTGCCACAAGGGGTAACATCCTCTCAGCATTTATCCTAACAAGCCCCTAAGAATGCTACATGTTTCAGAGAGACCAGCTCTCATTCTTCTAAACTCCACTAAGTAGGGTCCCAAAGTGTTTAATCTTTGCTCATAAGGCAATCCTTCCATGCCAAGGATCATCCTAGTGAACGATAAGTACAAAAACATTCCTGCATCTTAAAGCCATTTGAATTTAGAGATAAAATAATTTTACTGAAAATATAGCAGTGAGGGCCAAATTTGCATTATTTTGAAATTATCCAGTATTCCCACCTTCAATGTCATACAGTCAGACAGCATGGAAGCAGTTCTTTTCTTCGAGGCAGCCCATGCTGAACACAATCCCAAACTTAACTAGTCCCAACTGCCTGGTCTTGACCCATATCCCTCCAAACCTTTTCTTTCCATGTATTTATCTAAGTATAAAATGTTGTAACGGTGCCCGTATCCAACACTTGCTCAGAAAATTCATGCCACATGTGAACAATCCTCTGTGTAAAAAAAAATTGCTCATGTCTTTTTAAAATCTCTTTTCTCTAACCTTAAAATATGCCTCCTAGTCTTGAAATTCCCCCTCCTAGGGAAAGGACACTTACAATTTAACCCAATCTATGCCACTCATGATTTTATAAACCTCTGTAGAGTCACCTCTCAACCTCGTAAACTCCAGTGAAAGAAGTGCCAGCCTATCCAGCCTTCTTTATAATTCAAATCCTCCAGTCCCGGCAATATCTCTTCTCAACCCTCTCGAACTTAGTAAGATCCTTCCTATAACAGCATTGATGACTAATGTAAATGAAAATGTTTCTTTTAATCAGTGTTATTTATTAAATTGATGCCTGCAACATGTTGATTTAATTTTATGCTGTTATCATGAGCTGATTTCTAAGCAGCTTTGCGTCCAGTACACTATGAATGGCAGTTCTGAATGCAAGCCCATGGATCTTATTTTGTTTCAAAACATCACCAACACCCCCACCCCACCCCCACCCACAACCAACTTCCGTATTTCTGCACAGGTTTCCAATGGCTGACCTTAAGCAAGATCGTGGGTAATGGTTCACATTAAAATTGATGTTCAATAAAGCCTCAGGCTAGAGAAGCATAATTCTTCACTATGTGCTTCCAAAATGAACTGACAATGCTGAGATAGAAATCCCCAGCCTTAAAGTCCTGGCAACAAATCTCTGTTGCTAATTACTGTTATCTCTTGTCAGATTGCGAGCAGGAATTTGTGTCTGTTATTATCAACTGCTATGTCCATTGTTGTTTTCTATTACTCATGCTCAAAATCATATTTCCACTCACACCAACACAGAGAAGCATCGTCATAGAAGTTAATGGCTGCAAACAACATTTTCCTGAGTCTGATCACTGACTTCCCCATTTTCCACATTGATCTTTGGCTCAAGTCCAGATCTTCCAGGCTATCCTATTAACTGACAGCTTGTGTCTCATCTAGTGTCGAGTCCTCCGTGAGTGCCTCTTTCCCTCCGCCTCTTTCTCCTGACTGGATTACCCTTGTGCAAAGCTGTCAATCAATATCAAAATCTCAGTAAACCACAGGAGCAGATCACATGAATTTTAGCAGTGCATGGAAGAAATATTCCTGCATCATATTTTTAAAGGTCTGTCAATAATTTAAGCACTAAACCATTGTCATGTACATTTTACCCCTTTGAGCCCTAATTTCCCTTGGTGTTGTAAGAAGAGAATGGAAATCTTAGAATGAATTACTCACTTGTAATAGCAGCCACAGAAGTTGAGTCATTCCTGTTTTAAAAAAATGTCAAAAATATTTATTGGGTAAATATTAAATAAAAAGTCAGGACTCAATTTTAATCCTTTTTTCTCCGTTGACAATCTTCTTCCTTCAGCCTACCAATCTTTATGGTCACAGAGCCCTTGTCCCATGATCTCAGTAGCACGAGTATTTATTTCCTGCTAAATCAGAGAATTAGAGGGTAGGCATTGTGGAGGCACTGAATAGATGTGCGTTTATGTTATATTTGTGCTGAGCATTGTTTCTGAACCTCAGGTATTGTCCAGCTCTGCAAAATAAATTTAATCTTCTTCTCAACATAGTAGATTTTTTTTCTTTCTTTCTATGGTACAATAATATTACTATAGTCTATTAATTTACAAACTCAATTGCTACAGAAAAAGAAAGGGTTCAATTATTAAATGGATGTGGGTGAAAAATATGGAAACTGAAGAGGACCTGGCTTAATAAAATCACAAAGGAAATCATTCTTACCAGCATTCAGAATATACACCTTCAAATTGTACATCAGGGAGATTTTGATTGTTTAGCTTTCAATTATGGCTTAATGAACTAGCTGAGAAAATCATAGCAGTATGCATTGAAAGGATAATACATAAGAGTCTCAAGTTCCGTAAAGAATACCTTTTACAACTGTTATCTTCCTACCTGAGAATTTCTGAGAATACGACGATTAAAGAGGTGAATTGAGACTATTGAAGTTTATGGTGCAACATTGAATGTTACGAGCAAATTGTTGGCCTCCCACTGCTGCTCAAGTCAAAGCTGCTTGGATGCTGCTGTACCAAAGTTGACCAGCAGGTAGCCCCCACAGAAATGCACAACAGTGGCAGAGGTGGTGTGAGGGGAAGAAAAGAAGAAGGATTTACGGAGTAAAAGTAAAGGGAGAGAAATGGGATAGACAGCAAAAAGAAAATCAGGAGCCAAAAGGCAACAGCTATCAGGGGAGAAAGGCTGAAGGGAGAGGAATAACATTAACACTTTTCAAATAGCATTGCATTCTTGAAGGGGTGGTGATTAGCAGAGTCTAACTTTTAGAGATTACAAAGGAGCAAAAGACATGAATTTATATAGCATCTGTATAATACAGGTGTATTATTACCATGTGTTGTGTAGAATTTTGTTAAGTCTGGTGATATGACCATGGAGACAGGGTTCCTATTTACAACGAGGACCAAATGATTTATTCATTGAGCAACTAAACATATTACTAGTCTGTCACAAATATTGGTATAATCTGTACATAAGCTGATTGATGGACTGACTTTCCTGAGACATTACAATGTACAGCTGTAGTTTTTCAAGATGGATCGGCTACACGAGAGTATCACATGGCATGATGTCACACTGATATCTGTGTGACATTCAAGGTACATGCTTGCCTGATTATAGATACTTGCAATATCACAACATTCATGAACTCAGCGTGCCCCGAAGGCATTACAGTTAATTGCATAGTCACTGTGAAGTGCGGGAAGGAATAGATGGATGTCTGGGTGAAACAGAGAATCATTGCAATGTTATGTGTTTTCATGCTTTCAGGAGAGAATATGGCAATTAAAATTTCCACACGGGTAACTGTAGGAGGAACGTACAAAATTTGAGCTCCCAAGAAAAAGCTTTACGGCTTGTTGGAAGACACACAGGAGACATTGAGGGGAGCCAGAGAATTTCAAGTAAAGTGCCAAGAGCAGGATGGTGAAAGCAGGGCAAAAGGCAGCACAGTTTGCTTCAGCTTCATGTAGAGTATCAAAATGTTGAAATACCTTTGCTGAATTATATTTTTCTGTATCTTGCAATTATTAACACAGCTGCAATTAAAAAAAAAACATCCAAATGGATAACTTGAAGAATGAGTAAATTCTGTTGAGGTAACTTGACATTTCAAGATGTGCAATTTCTGTCCTAATCCCACCAATTCTATCAATTTCTTACTTGTTGCAACAGTAACCCAGAGATATCTGAAGCAAGTCTGAATGGCTTTCACAGAATGAAGCATTAAGCATGGATAAATCAAGGAATGGAAATGCAATGTTGTCAAAGCCAATGGTTGAAATACTCCAACCTCAATATCTTCCATGTGGAACAAAATCTTTGCATTCTTTCCACCTTAAAACTGTTGTTTTTAATTCTGTGTCTATGCCTCTTCATTCTATAGTTAGCAGTGTGCTTTTAACAATTCTATCCTATCCCTTCATAATGTTAGGCACTTGGGTTAAGCCATCATATAATTTCCTCTGTTGGGAAAAAAAACTCCAGTTTTCTGCAGCAAAATACTGTAAATCGTCAAAATTTCAAATGAAAACAAAAAACTGGACAAACTCAGCCCATTTGGCAGTATCTGTAAAAAGCAAAGTTTCAAGCTCATAATGACTCACTTTCAGCACAGCTTACAAATGTTACTCCATCTTCATGTTTACAGGAATATATGAATGAGGATCAGGAGTAGGCCATTTGTGCCATCAATCCTGCTCCATTATTTGGGAACATAATTACTGATTTATTTGTGAACTCCACTCCACTTTCTCAACACCGTTTGATTCTCCTGTGAATCAAAAATCTAACTCAGTCTGATAAATAGTCAATGATCCTGCCAGCACTGTTCTTTGGGGAAGAGAATTTCACAGACTAACATCCTCTGAGAAAGAAAATTCTCATCATCTTTATCTTAAATGGGAAATCCCTTTTTTATTTTACAAACGTCCTTACAAGGGAAAGCATTCTCTGAACACCCAGCCTATTAAGATCCCTCAAAAGCATATCTTTTTAAATAAGATCACCCCCTCATTCTTCTAACCTCCCACGTAAACAGGTCAAACATGACATTATAGTACAACCTTTTTACCCCAGAAATCACATTGTCTTGCTCAACGGCACATGAAGGAAGCTGTACCATTTGCTTTGACATCCTTTTTAATAGTCTTACTGAGGCACTATATCAATTCATTTCCATTACATTTCTACTCTCTATACCATGAGAGAAAAATTGCGTTCCATTAGCTTTATCTTTTATTTTAAAATGGCCATAACCTGTTGAGGTCAGCTATTCAGTTTTGAGGAAGGGTAACTTGATTTGAAATGTTAACCCTGATTTGTCTCCACAGATACCACCAGCTCCGCTGAACTTTTCCAACAATTTGTGTCTTTGTTTCTGAGGTAAGCTGTTGCTCTCTTATAAACCTGAAATCCAAATTGTTCTGGTTTTTCTCATTCAAAGTAATTAATTAATTAATTGTGGAAAAAAATTAAGGCTCTTGTAGCACAGTGGTAATGTCCCTACCTTTGGGCTTGGCAATGCAGGTTCAAACCCCACCTGGTCCAGAGTAGATTGATCAGAAAATATCTAATCCCAAAAGAATCACATAGTATAATGGGAAAGAATATTACTGAATCATGCAACACAGAACAGAACTTTCAGTCCATCAAGTCTGTACTGCCGAAATATTCTGTTACCTACACTAGTCTCACTTTCCTGTGCTAGGCCTAGAATCTTGAATGTTATGACACTTCAAGTACTTTTTTAAAAAAGGTTGAGGTATCCTGCCTCAACCATCCTCCTAGGCAGTGCATTCAGACGCCCATCATCCTCTGAGTGAAAAGTTTTTTTCCTTAAATTCCCTCTAAATCTTTTGTTTAGAAATTATGACCCCTTGTAATTGACCCGAAGGGAAAAAGCTGTTTCTGCTCACCCTGTACCTGCCTCTCATAATCTTATCAACTTCTAGGAGGTCCCTCTCAGCCTTCCCTGCTTATCCCTCTCTATTTTATAGCTAAACTGCTCCATCCCAGGTGACATCCAGGCGAATCTCCTTTGCACTCTCTTCAATGCAATCACATTTTTCCCAGGGTGTGGTTACCAGAACTATACATGGCCCTGCAGCTGTGACATTAATCTTTTAATGATAATGATGTGACTGTACCATCAACAATAAGAATGGAAGAACTGCACTCCAGAGCTGCAACCAGCCTTCTATCGATTAGAACATAAATAAAGAAGAATTTTACAGGGCTATTGCAATGTTCCAGGGAAGCACAGCACAAAGTCGAGGAACACCACCTCATTTCCCACTTAGGAACTTTACAGCCTCAAGGTCTCAATATTGAACTCCACAACTTCAGAACTGATTGCATGATGTCTGCTCTCCATTCTTCTTCTCTGATATAGAGCAGTAGCAATCTCATTAAATGAAGCAGTCTCAAATACAATCCAAGTACCGAGTGCCCAGACCCCACTATAGGCAAAATCCATGAGGGTGGAATAATGCAGGCTTGATTCCCAGCACAGTCTCGGAGATGAAAGCCAGAACACAAATCAAAATACTTCAAACTTATTAAAGCCAAATTTAATCAGGCATTATTTGTTTTTCTAACATCATATCAGTACCATGGATCCCTTTCACCCTCAGAATTATGGCTTTTAGTTTGGCATCTTCTGAATTACAACTGTGTATTTCCACTGAATTTAAACACTTTTCTTTGATTCCAAAGATTTATTCATTTATATCAACTTTCCTGTTCTTTTGTGATGTTGTTGCAGCTTCCCTTTAAATGGGGGAAATTCAGAATTAAGCTTTGGTAAAGAATAGACTTTGTATCAGTTAGAAAGCCACACTGTAAAACAGAGCCAATCCATAAGAGAGAAGGTGAGCAAATGAGAGGATTTGCAATAATTAACTGGAATTAGGTGAATGCATTTAGACTGCCCAAAAGGGAGAAATCTAACTACAAGCTTAGAATTTGAATGAATAAAATGTAAATTTACACTTGAAAACAATTGTAATAAGAATCTAAAATTCAATATGACAGCGTTCAGGGAAAATTAAGTATTGTTTGGAGCTAGTATCTCGTATACTGTCAATGAGACCGTCACCTGGGAATGCTGCAAGGTTGGTTCCATCGCAAAACAGCATCGTTGGGTAGTGAACTGTGAGCAAATGTTCCAAATGGATCTTTTGAATACAGTTGCTATCCCCTTCAGATGAATATTCATGAGTGCCAATAAAATTTCACAACAAAAACAAAACCGTATGAAAAAAATTGTTCTCATTAAAATTTCAGAAAATGTAACAGATTTTATCTGCGCTTTTTGGGGCATTTTCTAGGCAATGCAAAGAATTGTCAAATGCTTTGCGTTGCATTATTTTCACCAATTTCCCCAAGGGGGATAAAGATTTTGTTTCTGCTAATAGAACACCTACTCATTCATTATGGCTTAATAATTCAATGTTGCTCTATGTGCTACTTGTGACAACTTAATAACTTTGACAGCATCTCCTGCTTTCATCTCTGAAATGAAAACAATACCCATTTTTGAATTCAGTTCCCTCCTGCCACATTTTTTTAAGTTGCTGCTCACTCTCCAATTCAAAACTTTTGTCTTGTTGACTATATTCAAGTTAATATTCATAAATTCCATGTTTTGACAATCCTAGCATTCAATTACTGGCACAATGTTACAATTGAGATTTTCCAGTTATCTACACTGTCAAATCACTGTCCTGCAACCGTCACAGGGCATCAAAAATGTTAGCATGAGTCATAATGATATCTTAATAACTGTACTTTACATTCCATAGATCTTTATGCAGAGTGCAATACCAGCTTGACTATGTGCAGCATTGCTGTGTACTCCTACCAATTTATATTTTTATTACAACATGGATTGAGAGCAAACAAGGTAATTATTTAGGACATTGCAAAATCGATTGGTTGATATCCTTGAACATTGCAGATTATCCACTCTTTCATCTGGTCCACAATTACCTTCTCCACCATTCTGTGTCAGCAAATTTGAGGAAACTTCAATTTGTCACTGCAAACAACCAAAGTTGTAAGGCATTCTTCAAATCTCTATGTGATGGTAGTCCCCTGTCTTTTCAATGTCAAAGCCTATGTCTTTCCCCACCAACTGCTCATATTCTTCCTCTAGCCCCATTTGTGTCTAAGAAATTAATTATGCTGCAGAGCTAAATTTGGGACAAATTGTCTAATTGATAGACAACTGAAATGAAACATTTTGCACTACAAATTACTGTGTAATACCTCTCTTTTGGAGATTGTGCACTGGTCAGAATTGGAAATACAACTGAGACATGACCACTATATAATTATCTCTACCATAGATGTAATGTTACTGGACAGGTCAACCAGTGGTCTGAACTAATGTTCTATGGACATGGATTCAAATCCCACAATGGTAGTTGGGGAATTGAAATTCAACAATGAAACAGTCTGAAATATAGAGCTAAGATAATAAAGTGTAGAGCTGGATGAACACAGCAAGCCAAACTGCATCTTACGAGCTAGAAAGCTGACGTTTCAGGCAGAGATCCTTCATCAGAAAAGGGGGAGGGGCAGAGGGTTCTGAAATTAATAGGGAGAGAGGGGGTGGCGGATCGAAGATGGATAGAGAAGATAGGTAGAGAGGAGACAGACAGGTCAAAGAGGCAGGGATGGAGCCAGTAGAAGTGAGTGTAGGTGAGGAAGTAGGGAGGGGATAGGTCAGTCTGGGGAGGACAGACAGGTCAAGGGGTGGGATGAGGTTAGTAGGAAGGAAATGGGTTTGTGGCTTGAGGTGGGAGGAGGGGATAGATGAGAGGAAGAACTGGTTAGGGAGGCAGGAATGAGCTGGGCTGGTTTTGGGACGCAGTGGGGGGAGGGGAGATTTTGAAGCTTGTGAAATCCACATTGATACCATTGGGCTGCAGGGTTCCTAAGCGGAATATGAGTTGCTGTTCCTGCAACCTTCGGGTGGCATCATTGTGGCACTGCAGGAGGCCCAGGATGGACATGTCGTCTAAGGAGTGGGAGGGGGAGTTGAAATGGTTCATGACTGGGAGGTGCAGTTGTTTATTGCGAACCAAACGTAGGTGTTCTGCAAAGCGGTCCTCAAGCCTCCGCTTGGTTTCCCCAATGTAGAGGAGGCCACAACGGGAACAGCGGATGCAAGATACCACATTGGCAGATGTGCAGGTGAACATCTGCTTGATGTGGAAAGTCTTCTTGGGGCCTCAGATGGGGGTGAGGGGGGAGGTGTGGGGGCAGGTGCAGCACTTGCTGCATCAAGTGCCCGGTGTGGTGGGGTTGGAAGGGAGTGTGGAGCGGACAAGGGAGTCACGGAGAGACTAGTCCCTTCAGAAAGCAGACAAGGGTGGGGAGGGAACATGTTTTTGGTGGCAGGGTCGGATTGCAAATGGTGGAAGTGTTGGAGGATGATGCATTGGATCTGGAGGTGGGTGGGCTGGTACGTGAGGGCGAGGGAGATTCTCTTTTGGTGGTTATTGCGGGGGTAGGGTGTGAGGGAGTTGTGGGAAATGTGGGAGACACGGTCGAGGGCGTTCTCAGCCACTGCGGGGTAGGGGGATGATGCGATCCTTGGAAAATGAGGACGTCTGAGATGTATGGGAATGGAATGCCTCATCTTGGCAGCAGATGCGGCAGAGGAGAAGGAATTGGGAATAGGGGATGGTAATTTTGTAGGAAGGGTGGAAGGCGGTGTATTCCAGGTAGCTGTGGGAGTTGATGGATTTGAATTGGATATTGGTTTCTAGGTGGTTGCCCGAGATGGAGACAGAAGGGTTGAGGAAGGTGAGGGAGGTGTTAGAGATAGTCCAGGTGAACTTGAGGTTGGGGTGGAAGGTGTTGGTGAAGTGGATGAACTGTTTGAGCTCCTCGAGAGCGCACGAGGCGGCGCTAATACAGTCATCAACGTAACAGAGGAAGAGGTGGGGTTTATGGTCATTGTAGGTACGGAAGAGGGATTAGAGGCAAGGCATAGCTTGGGCCCATGCCGGTACCCATGGCCACCCTCTTTGTCTGTAGGAAGTGGGAGGAATCAAAAGAGAAGTTGTTGAGGGTGAGGGCGAGTTCGGCAAGGCAAATGATGGTGTCAGTGGAGGGGGACTGGTCAGGTTTTTGGGACAGGAAGAAACAGAGGGCCTTTAGGCCATCTGCATGGGGAATGCAGGTGTATTGGGACTGGACGCCATAGCAAAAATTAGATGTTGTGGACCGGGGAATTCGAGGTTCTGGAGGAGATGGAGGGCGTAGGTGGCATCATGGACATAGGTAGGGAGTTCTTGGACCAAGGGAGAGAAAATGGAGTCCAGATAGGTGGTGATGAGTTTGATGGGGCAGGAGCAGGCAGAGACAATGGGTCGACCAGGGCAGGCGGGTTTGTGGATTTTGGGAAGGAGATAGAAGCGGGCGGTACGGGGTTGGGGAATAATGAGGCTGGAGGCTGTGGGTGGGAGGTCACCTGAGGTGTTGAGGTTGTGGATGGTTTGGGAGATGATGGTTTGGTGCTCGGGGGTGGGGTCATGATCCAGGGGACAGTAGGAGGTGTCAGAGAGTTGGCGTCTGGCCTCAGCGATGTAAATGTCAGTGCACCATTCTACAACTGCACCTCCCTTGTCTGTGGGTTTCATGCTGAGGTTGGGATTGGAGCAGAGGGAACGGAGGGCTACATGTTCTGCGGGGGAGAGGTTGGAGTGGGTGAGAGGGGTGGAGAGGTTGAGGCGATTGATATCTCGATGGCAGTTGCAGATGAAGAGGTCGAGGGAGGCTACGAGGCCTTGCGGTGGTGTCCATGAGGAGGGCTTGTGTCGGAGGCAGGAGAAGGAGTCAGTAGAGCGAGGGTTAGATTCATAGTTAAAGTGGTAAGTGTGGAGGCGGAGGCGGTGGGAAACCTGCTCAATGTCCAAACGTGACTGGTATTCGTTGATGTATGGGTGGAGAGGGTAAACTAACCTGCATACCCTTTGTTTTGCTATCATCCATGTGCCTATCCAAGCCTCGCTTAAATGTCCCTAACATATCTAATTATGGCAGTGCATTCCATGCACCCACCACTCACGAGCTTAACTTGAAAATATCCCCTATACCTTCCTCCAAGCACCTTTAAATTATGCCCTCTCGTGATAGTCATTTCCACCCTGGAAAAAAGCCTCTGGTTATCCACTCTATCTCTGCCTCTCATCATGTACACTTCTATCAAGTCACCTCTCAACCTTCTTCGTTCCAGTGAAAAAAGCCCTAGTTTCCTCAACCTTTCCTCTTAAGGCCTGCCCTCCAGTCCAGGCTGCATCCTGGTAAATCTCCTCTGCACCCTCTCTAAAGCCTTCACATCTTTTGTATGATGAGGCGATCAGAACTGAACACAATATTCCGAGTGTGGCCTAACCAAGGTTTTATAGGGCTGCAGCTTTACCTTGTGGCTCTTAAACTCAATTCCCCTGCTAATGAAAGTCAACACATGATATACCTTTATAATCCTACCAACTTGGGTGGCAACTTTGAAGGATCAATGGACGTGGACCCCAAGATCCCTCTGTTCCTTCACACTGCCAAGAATCCTGCCATTAATGTATTCTGCATTCAAATTCGACCTTCCAAAATGAATCACTTCACACTTTTCTGAGTTGAATTCTATCTGCTACTTCTATGCACAGCTCTGCATTCCATCAATGTCCTGTTGCAACCCCACTAACCTTTGGGCCATTGGCAAATTTACTCCCCGACCCTTTCACTTCTTCATCCAAGTCATTTATAAAGATCACAAAGAGCAGAGGTCCCAGAACAGATCACTGCAGAGCACCACTGATCACCGAGCTCCAGGCTGAATATTTTCCATCTACTACCACTCTCTGTCTTCTATTGCACAGCGAATTCTGTATCCAGGCAGCCAAAATTTCCCTGAATCCCATAGCTCCTTACTTTCTGAATGAGCCTTCCACGGGGAAACTTATCAAATGCCTTGCTAAAATCCATATACACCACATCTATTGCTCTGCCTTCATTAATGTGTTTTGTCACCTCCTCAAAGAATTCAATAAGGCTTGTGAGGCATGTCCTGCCCCTCTCAAAGCAATGCTGACTATTTCTAATCAAACTATACTTTTCCAAATAATCATAAATACAGTAAGACTGATGGTCTATAATTCCCAGGATTATCCCTATTCCCTTTCTTGAACAATGGGAATAACATTTGCAACTCTCCAGTCACCTGGTACTACTGTAGTGGACAATGAGGACCCGAAGATCAGTGCCAAAGATGAAACAATCTCTTCTCTCGCTTCCCATTTACAATCTTGGGTATATCCCATCTGGCCCAGGGGACTTCTCCATCCTCATTTTTCAAAATTTCTAGCACGTCCTCCTTCCTAATATCAACCTATTCAAGCCTATCAGCCTGTTTTATGCTGTCCTCACAAACTACAAGATCCCTCTCACTGGTGAATACTGAAGCAAAGTATTTGTTAAGGACCTCCCCTACATCCTCTGACTCCATGCACAAGTTCCCTCCACAATCCCTGATCAGCCCTTCCCTCACTCTGGTCACCCGCTTGTTCGTTCATATGGTCATGACAATGAATGGAAGGGGAAGGGGAAAGGAAAGAGCAGATTGATCAAAATGAGGCCAGAGACAGATAAAGAAATGTAGGCAGATAAAGCAATGGTTGGTACTAAGTCAGGGAAGGAGATAAGATAATAATATGGTCCATAAGTAGGTGAAAATGGGTCACTGTGTTGAAAGCAGCCCATGTCATGACAGGGCCTCGGATTTGGGGGTTGGGAAAAGACATGGAAAGAAGTGCACAGGCTCTAAAATTATTGAACTCGCTATTGAATCAAGAAATTCACAGGTCCCCAAGCAGAAAATGAGATGCTGTTCTTCTAGCTTATGCTGAACTTCGTTAGGGCACTACAGCAAGCCCAATTTAGATATGCTGACCAAGGAATAGAGTGGTTTGTTGAAGTGGCAGGCAACTGGAAGCTCAGGGTCATTTTTACAGACAGAATGTAGGTGTTCTGCAAAGCAGTAAACTGGTCTGTATTTTGTGTTCCCAATACAGAGGAGACCACATTATGAGCAGAAAATACAACAGACTAGATTGAGTGGAGTAATTGATTGGTAAATCATTGCTTTACCTGGAATGTGTGTCTGGAACCTTGGATACTGAGGATGGAGGAAGTGAACAGCAAATATTGCACCTTCTGTGATAGCTTTATAACTTGGCATCAGAGGAATGCAATCAACATGTCTGGGATATGACCATTATTGCTCAACCCAAATACATCTAAATGGACACCTAGCATAGAATTTCCCACTCCTTTGTTAGGTATGGATAATTGCAAGAAAGTTGGGAAACACAGCAAACATGGAAAATTCAGGTTCTTGTATGGAGAAAACAATTCCCAGTTTTCTGTTTAAGGTTTAAATGGTGAACCCCGAATGTCATTCATTAGTGCTGACTAATTCAGTTCCATGCACTTGCATCTCATTATTAGCTAAACTCTTCTCAGCTCACCTCTACTTCCTCAAGAACTGTGATGGCACTAATTCTTGCTGGTAACTGGCAGCAGCAGCTCACTGTTTGCTTCTCCAAGCTTCCATCACGGTTATTGTGGAACTGGCCACTGGGCTCCTTACGAAAAAGTTTCAATACCTGGTCATTCTGCTGTGCACCTCAAAAAAGGATGTGTCCTCCATAACTGGCATGACAAAGCAGAGAGGGATTTCTTGAGTGTAGAGGAAAGGACAAATCAACAATAATCTTCAAAGGGTGATGAGGACATCCACGAGTGATGCATCACTGATTGTGAGAAGCCATAGATAGCTGAATTGAAACTCAATTCTGGGTTGATAGAGCTGCTTTTGGACTTCTTTTCTCGTGTCACTTTCTGTGAGCTACATGGCAAATGGCTTCTGGCCAGTCCAAAGTACATTTGGACCTGGTTATTTTTAACTTGTTTGAACTTTTCTATTGCTGAATAAATGTTTTCTTATCCATATGATTCCATTTTTGGTTATCTTTGGATAATCCCACTTTCAAATATCGACACTTTACAGATCCTCCTCATCATGAGAAAGCAGCAGGCAATAAGATACTAATATTTGACGATACTGAGTTCAGGTGACTTTTAGTCTTCAGTCAGCATATGTTATCAGAGTATTGTGCAATAAAGTCTCTCATGATAGGTAGCAGGTTGGCAGCAATCCTGATACACCTTCCTTTCACTCTTTGGTTATTGATTAACCTGCAATGCTTAAACTCTGCCTAACCTGTGAGAGGCTGTGCAGTTTCTCTCACCATGAAGGAGCCTGGACAAGCAAACTTACCATTGAATGAAAGTGCACTAGTTTGAAAAGCTGCTAGAAAAGAAAAATGAACCTTCAGAGGGGTGTGGAACCATTGATTCCATAATTTCTCTCACAAGGTGGGTTAAGTGTGTCATGATTTGTACAGAGCAGAGCTTGCTATAATCCCTGTACATAACTTCCAGCCTCTGTGTTTGCGGTTTAAAGTGTAATGCCTATGCTGCAGCCATCGACATTACAGTTCAAGGATCTATGACATTGGAGGCAATCCACAGTAATGTGATTTGTGAGAAATAAGCAATGTTTGTGTCTATTACATTTTCTTTCTTGTTTATGTCTCAAAGGGTGAAACTTCAAGTCTGACAGCAACAAAGACAGTAAAGCAGATATTTTAAAAATGCAATGAAGTTACATTTAAAGAAGTGCAAGCAACTTTCAAATGATGTGCCAACCAAACCACCTATATCTTTTGTTTCCACTAGTACATCCAAGTACAATCCCCACTTCCTCTACTCCAGCTGTGGATGCCTCTCTGTAGTTAGCGCTTTTGGTTTGAAAGGCTTGTCTGGTCCTGTCTGAAATAATTAGATCTAAAAGGCCAAGATCTGCGGATATTGTCCTGTCTAGACGCAGGCTCACCTCGGTTTAGACTTTTGCAGGCTTTAGCACCTCAGACACTGGAGATATCCCTGTTGGCCGCCTCCTACTCCTTGTGGAGGCCTTCTGGCACATTCTGTCTCACTAAAAGGATGGGGTAACTGGAGTAAGGGCATGATTCCTTATCCCTATCTCACCCTACCATTGGTGCTGAGCACCTATGGCAATGGACTGTAGATTCATGCACGTATCCAGCAGACAGAATACTGGACCGATGTCACTACAGTGACAACCAACTTGTCCATGAAGGCAGTGAAATGCACAGATACTGGAATCAGCACTGTATCAATAACATCAGTTGTCTCTTCCATCCTTTAATTCAGTATGCCAGCTAGCTGTAACCAGCCTGTCTGAGGTTCCTGTGCCAGTCTACATATGTTGAAGTCATTAATGGCCGAGGCCAGGGGATTATTTTCTGTCCGGAGCTAAGCAGGTGTCTGGTATCTGGCAATCCTCTGACGGCCTCTGACTGGTGCTTATTCCGCATTCAGCTGTGGAAATTTATCAATGCTCACCACATTTTGCTCCCAAGTTTAAGCTATATAGAGAAACCATGGAGGAGAAAGTATCTGAGCTGGTAGAAGGTGCTGGCGAAAGCTTTGCCTCAGTGCATGCTCAGAGGTTCAGTGTCTCTTATAGTGGAGGTTCTCTGGGTGCAGTTAATGTTTGTATGAGAGAAGAAAGGAAAGGACTTGTGTAACAGGAATAAAAGGTTGTGCAGGTTTACAATGGGTTTGTTTGGTGGTAATGAGAAAGCAGCACAATGCAGTCCAATGAAGGTCATTCAGTTGGGTACCGATTGATGTTTCCGCATCCATACATGAGCAATCAAGTTCGTGTCTGACCATATCTAATACCCTCTCATCATATGGAGTGCAGAACTTTTAAATACAGTTGTATTTACTCAAAAAGGAAGCACTAGTACAATGTTGGTATGAAGGATAACTTTGAAGTTAATACTGATTAAAATGAATCATTATCCATATCCAGTTGACACAGGTGCTTGCCTGTTTTCATGATGGGTGTTTTAAACAGTGGCGACTGCAGCAACCATGATAAAGCTGTATAGATAGCTAATAAAGCTACCACTCATCATTCCCCTCCATAGCCAGTACTCCATGACAATCTATAGGATGCTCCACAGTCATTTACTAAGTGTCCTTCAACAGGTCCCAGCTCTATAAAAACAGAACAAGGGCAGCAATGTCATGAGAACAACATTAAGGCTCTCTCATTCCTGATTGAGTCAAATGTTTGTGCTCCTACAGATACAACTTCTCATTGCTTGTTGGAACAGTTTTGGAGATGCATTTGCTATGTCCTCAAATGACCTCCGTTTGTTGAAATGGAGTTTGGAATCTTTCTTAATGCCAACATCTTTTGTAAACACACAACATTCATTTGCAGAGGGAACCATCATCTCCATCCCTCTCCTAGCCCAAGACTTCCCTTATCCCAAAATGTAGAATTGGGAGAGATAGCTCTTCTCACTTAGCACAAGTAGTTGCTTGTGAATGATGGCCCTCAATGAGCTGCTTCAACGCTGCCTCTCACTTCAGCCCCACTGTTCCTATTTTCTTCCACCATGGCTCTGCCTTGTTCTACCTATCCAGGTCAAAATTGTGCTTCAATTCTGGTTCCATAGAATTAAAATAAGAAAAAAAGAATAGCCCTAATAAAAAGCTAACAACAAGCCTGTTAATGGATTTAAGTGGCCAACTGCAAACTGTGAGTCGGTTGAAACTTGCCACATTTTCCAATGCTACCTTTTAAACTAGAGCAAGATGTTTTGTGATAATAAAATGTGAGGCTGGATGAACACAGCAGGCCAAGCAGCATCTCAGGAGCACAAAAGCTGACGTTTCGGGCCTAGACCCTTCATCAGAGAGGGGGATGGGGTGAGGGTTCTGGAATAAATAGGGAGAGAGGGGGAGGTGGACCGAAGATGGAGAGAAAAGAAGATAGGTGGAGAGAGTATAGGTGGGGAGGTAGGGAGGGGATAGGTCAGTCCAGGGAAGACGGACAGGTCAAGGAGGTGGGATGAGGTTAGTAGGTAGGAGATGGAGGTGCGGCTTGGGGTGGGAGGAAGGGATGGGTGAGAGGAAGAACAGGTTAGGGAGGCAGAGACAGGTTGGACTGGTTTTGGGATGCAGTGGGTGGGGGGGGGAAGAGCTGGGCTGGTTGTGTGGTGCAGTGGGGGAAGGGGACGAACTGGGCTGGTTTAGGGATGCAGTTGGGGAAGGGGAGATCTTGAAACTGGTGAAGTACACATTGATACCATTAGGCTGCAGGGTTCCCAGGCGGAATATGTGTTGCTGTTCCTGCAACCTTCGGGTGGCATCATTGTGGCACTGCAGGAGGCCCATGATGGGCAAATCATCTAAAGAATGGGAGGGGGAGTGGAAATGGTTTGCGATTGGGAGGTGCAGTTGTTTGTTGTGAACTGAGCGGAGGTGTTCTGCAAAGCGGTCTCCAAGCCTCCGCTTGGTTTCGCCAATGTAGAGGAAGCCGCACCGGGTACAGTGGATGCAGTATACCACATTGGCAGATGTGCAGGTGAACCTCTGCTTAATGTGGAATGTCATCTTGGGGCCTGGGATAGGGGTGAGGGAGGAGGTGTGGGGACAAGTGTAGCATTTCCTGCGGTTGCAGGGGAAGGTGCCGGGTGTGGTGGGGTTGGAGGGCAGTGTGGAGCGAACAAGGGAGTCACGGAGAGAGTGGTCTCTCCGGAAAGCAGACAGGGGTGGGGATGGAAAAATGTCTTGGGTGGTGGGGTCGGACTGTAAATGGCGGAAGTGTCGGAGGATGATGCGTTGTATCCGGAGGTTGGTAGGGTGGTGTGTGAGAACGAGGGGGATCCTCTTTGGGCGGTTGTGGCGGGGGCGGGGTGTGAGGGATGTGTTGCGGGAAATACGGGAGACGCGGTCAAGGGTGTTCTTGATCACTGTTGGCGGGGGCGGGGTGTGAGGGATGTGTTGCGGGAAATCCTCTACTTTGGGGAAATCAAGCGGAGGCTTGGGGACCGCTTTGTAGAACACCTCCGCTCAGTTCGCAACAAACAACTGCACCTCCCAGTTGCAAACCATTTCCACTCCCCCTCCCATTCTTTAGATGACATGTCCATCATGGGCCTCCTGCAGTGCCACAATGATGCCACCCGAAGGTTGCAGGAACAGCAACTCATATTCCACCTGGGAACCCTGCAGCCTAATGGTATCGATGTGGACTTCACCAGTTTCAAGATCTCCCCTTCCCCAACTGCATCCCTAAATCAGCCCAGTTCGTCCCCTCCCCCCACTGCACCACACAACCAGCCCAGCTCTTCCCCCCCACCCACTGCATCCCAAAACCAGTCCAACCTGTCTCTGCCTCCCTAACCGGTTCTTCCTCTCACCCATCCCTTCCTCCCACCCCAAGCCGCACCCCCATCTACCTACTAACCTCATCCCACATCCTTGACCTGTCCGTCTTCCCTGGACTGACCTATCCCCTCCCTACCTCCCCACCTATACTCTCTCCACCTATCTTCTTTACTCTCCATCTTCGGTCCGCCTCCCCCTCTCTCCCTATTTATTCCAGTTCCCTCTCCCCATCCCCCTCTCTGATGAAGGGTCCAGGCCCGAAACGTCAGCTTTTGTGCTCCTGAGATGCTGCTTGGCCTGCTGTGTTCATCCAGCCTCACATTTTATTACCTTGGAATCTCCAGCATCTGCAGTTCCCATTATCTCTGATACTATGAGGGATTTTATTACACAGCTCTGGGGCAGGTGGAACTTGAACCCAGGTGTCCGAGTCCAGGTGTAGGTACGCTACCACTGCACCACAACAGCACCTATAGAGTGGTCCTTACTGTTTTTAAAAATTTAACTTATTTTTGCATCAACCTATTCAGAGATGTTACTTTCGCACCTGTGTAGCAGCTGGGGCTTGACCCCATACCTTCCTGTTCAGGGGTAGAGTCTCTACCTTTGCACCACAGGGTTGATCAGTTTACCATAGATGCACATTTATGATTAATATGAGCTGGTTTTTTTCCACCCCCAAAATTAGAAGGAACTGTCATCCATTATTTTTGTATTGTGAAGGAAAAGCAAGATTCAGGAAAAAGTTTAACCAAGCTCCAAAGTACAAATCTTCTGAATGAATTTAATCAATAGATACTCTCCTATTAGCTGAGTTCGGATATATTGACATCCCTCAAGCCCAGTTAATACCTTAGCTATCCCAGGTGATGGATTTGTAGCAAGAGGTTCAGGCCTATTAAAAACAGGTATTAATAAAACATAGATAATAAAATGTGAGGCTGGATGAACACAGCAGGCCCAGCAGCATCTCAGGAGCACAAAAGCTGACGTTTCGGGCCTAGACTCTAACTCTCATGACAGCATTCTCAATTATATGAATAAAAAGTCAAAAAGGTAAATAAGAACAGCTAGCAATTATATAAGCCAACTGCTGTCAGACAATTCTATTCAGCAAAATGGACCACAGTCAGTCAATAGAGGGAAACCTACTTTAGTTTTCAGTTAAACTGCCTCTTATTCCTACTGTGCCCTATATCATCCACCCCAAAGTAATTGCATCCAGGTTTCTGTTGTCAAAGCACTGAATTTATGAATTTAAAATGGTTTGGGCAACAGGAGAACGTTCATTAAAACAAAAGTGTGACAGGCTTCAAATGAAAGCAGAAATGCAAGGATATGAAGGAGTATAAAATAAGTCAACCTATGTTTCTACACCAGAGATTAAGGCAGTGCTCAGTAACTTGTAACTGACCACCTCTGAAGTGCTCAACTGAACAAAAAGTCATTCCAAATAATCTAGGTAGTATGTCCCACAGAGAGTAGCATGTAGAATTGCCAGTTACACTCCATCACGCTATTTAACAAGACCATTTGCTGACAGATGTGTTTGAAAACATATGTCTTTTAACAAATTCTGTGTTGTAGGTAAAGAAAAATCGGCAATAAAATGCAAAAAAAGAAGAAAGAGCTGTGTTCTTTCAAGTGATAATAGTTTAACACGTAAATCTTCACGCATTAAGCTCTTTACTGGGTAATTTTGAATTCTTTTGATCAGGAATGGTATCTTAGCTCAAAGACGTTCTTTTGTCAATGCCTAATCTATGATCCAGTTGTATTTGTTAGATAACCCAACCTAAATACAGACATCCTCATGCTTTGAATGTGGTTCAGCCAGAGGGGGAAAAAATCCAATAAAAGCAAGGAAAACGTCATTAGAAATATTTCTTTGAATTATCAGGCAATAGTGAGTTGGTGTCTTGGTGCAGCCATTGTACTATGAAGCACACCTTCAGCACTGGTCTGCACAAGACAGCACAGAGATCAAACTAGTACAATAAAATGTAATCTCTAAAACATAACATACGGCATGATATGTGATCAGTATCAAGTGATATTGAAAATGTGCTCTTAATTCTTTGCAAAATGGCACCTTAAGACAAACAATATCTTGTTCAATTCAGAAGTATAATTTCTCTGGTGGATAATAGAGTGTGGATAATTGCTCTATAAAATACTAAAATTAATATCTGATAATTTACTAATTCACATACTAGTAAATGTATTTTCTGAAGTTTGAGAAAGACAATCACTTCTTTGAGTGCGCAGACATGGGCTTCAACATCCCAATATGAAAAGACACATCCTCCAGGTTCATAACAACTGATATTGAAATTGTTCATTTCTTGAGCTAGGTTTTCTTCCACATGATGATAAGAGATAGAAAATTCTTCATTGATACCATTCCCAGATTATAAATTTCATGGTTACATATGGAGCAAAGTTGCTTTTACTCTGTTTCAAAGTCAGTAAATAACATCATGCTTTGACTCAAATACATATTTTATGATCTTTGACAGCAATAAGACTGTAAAAAAAGAAAACAAATAGGAAATAGGAATAGCCCCTTGTGCCTGTTGCGCCATTCAGTGAGATCATGGCTGATCTCCGTCTCTCACCAAGAATGGAATTTTTGTGTCAGTTATCATCAAATTAGGAGCCATTTCACTGATAAGGTTAGGAAGAGCAGTTCTTCTATCTATACTTTCCAAATATGCTGTCTTTTGAGCTTGAAGGTTGCTTGTTTCCAAAAAACTATAGATCTCCAGAGATAACTAAAGTTGAAATTAAAGACTTCCTTTAACAGAGTCCTATTTGCCAACTTGCCACTTGATCATCAATTTTATAGGACGTTTACTTCAGTTGAATAGCACACTCATTTCTACCAAGTTCTAGAGGAATTTGCAGGGGCGATGGCCTAGTGGCATTATTGTCAATCCAGAGAGCCAGATAATGTTCTGGAGACCTGGGCTCAAATCCCACCATGGCAGATGGTAGTATTTGAATTCAAAAAATATCTGGAACTAACAGTCTAATGATGACTGTGAACCCATTGTCAATTGTTAGGAAAACCCATCTGGTTCACTAATATCCTTCATGGAAGGAAACTGCCATCCTTACCTGGCCTGGCCTACATGTGACTCCAGACCGACTGCAATGTGGTTGACTCTAAACTGGCCTCTTTGCAATAAATGCTGCCTGGCCAGTGATGACGTCATCCAGTGAATGAATAATAATAAAAAAAAAATCCCTCACTGGAAGATAGTATTCATGAACATAAGACAGGAAACTTGTTGCACTGGCAAACTATAAAGGAAATGCCAAGAAAGTAGAAAACGTCAGGCAAGTGAAAAAGAAATCATGTCCTTATTACAGAAACTGAAATTGCTGGCATAACTCAGCAGGCCTTACAGCACCTGTGGGAAGAAAGCAGAGTTAACGTTTCAAGTCCTGTAACTCCACCAGAACTGATAGCAGCTAGGAAAAAGTGGTACATATGCTGAAAAGTAGATTGCGGGATGGCAGAGTGGGGTGGGGTTTGAGGGGAGGAGGAATGGGGAAGGGAAAGGCAAGAGGTTAGGTAGAGTTGGAGTCCAAAGAAAATATCAAAATATGACATGGGTAGGTAGACAAGGGCATTATGAATGGCAGGTCAGGACAGAAGGGAAGTTGAATAAGTGATATGAAAGCTGAAGAGTAGAAGAGAATGGTTAGTGTTTTTTAAAAGCAAACTGCATTAAATGATAAAAGGCCTGAGAGCAGTGAACATAGGTTAGCTGTTTCATCATGGGATTGGGTGTGGGGAGGTTGTGTGAAAAACAGGGGATGGAATCAGATTCTAAAGTTATAGAACTTGATGTGGAGTCCCAGAGGCTGCAGGGTCCCCATGTGGTAAATGAGATGTTGGTCTTTGAACTTGCACTGAGGTTCACTGGAACACTGCAGCAGGCCTGAGGCAGAGACGTTGACATGGAAACAAGGTGGCAAGTTGAAATGGCAGGCAACCAGAAGCTCAGGGTACTTTTCACAGAGATAACATAGGGTGCTACAAAGTGGTCACTAGTTCTGGGTTTCATCTCCGCAGTGTAGATGAAATCACAGTGATCAGCAAATACAAATTAAGAGACAAGATTGTCCTTTTTACATTGGGACACAAAGAGACTAGCCTACTTCCAACTGATCCAACATTTCAAACAGTTGAACCAATTTCAAAATTTGAAAAAGTTAGAAGTTGTTTATTTTTTTCCCTATTGATTAATTGTCATTTATATAAATGATTAGGATGTGAACATAAGAGGTGTGGTTAGCAAGTTTGCAGGTGACACCAAAATTGGAGGTGCAGTGGACAGTGAAGAAGGTTACCATAGAGTACAATGGAATCTCAATCAAATGAGCCAGGAGGCGAGGAGTGGCAATTGGAGTTTAATTTTGATAAATGTGAGGTGCCGCACTGTGGAAAGAAAATCAGGGCTGGGCTGATGCACTTAATGGTAAGGTCCTGCTGAACAAAGAGACCTTGGAGGGCAGGTTCATAGTTCCTTGCAAGGGGAGTTGCAGATAGATAGGATCTTGAAGGAGGCATTTGGTATGCTTGCCTTTATTGGACAATGCATTGAAAATAAATGCCAGGAGGTCACATTGTAGTTGTACAGGACTTTGGTGAGGCCACTTTTGGAATACTGCATGCAATTCTAGTCACCTGCTACAGGAAGGCTGTTGTAAGACTTGAAAGGGTTCAGAAAAGGTTTACAAGGATGTTGCCAGGGTTGGAGGGTTCGAGCTATAGGGAGAGACTGCTTAGGCTGGGGCTATTTTCCCTGGAGGGTCAGAGGTTGAGGGGTGATCTTACAGTGGCTTACAAAACCATGGCGGGGGGGGGGGGGGGGGCATGGATAGGGTAATTAGACAAAGTCTTTCCCCTGGGATAGTCAAAATACTCGAGATGGTACAGGTTTAAAGTGAGAGGTGAAAGATTAAAGTGGACCTAAGGAGCAACTTTTTCATGTAGAGGGTGGTGCATGTATGGGACGAGCTGCCAGAGGAAGTGGAGGAAGCTGGTTGAATTACAACATTCAAAAGATATCTGGATGGGTATATGGATTGGAAGGCTTTTGAGAGGTATGGGCCAATGTTAGCAAGTTGGGCTAGATTTATTTAGGATATCTGGTTGGCATGGGCGAGCTGGGCAAAAGGGTCTGTTTCTGTGCTGCGCGTGTCTATGACTCCATGACTCTAAATATACCCAGTTAGCTGGTCTGTAATTCTGTACTTCAACTGTGTCAATGTTCTCTTCAGGACATAAAAAGCAAATAGGTTTATCTTTTCACATTATGGTGTTTATTCACATCCAAGTCTGTTATATTGAACTTGTGCAAGGTAGGGTTAATTCTATGATCTGTGTGGCATGTAGAATAGCTAGACACGGTAATAGTTTTGAAATGGTTAATGCTGGCAATGACTAATGATTTCATTCAGTCTTAGATGGGGAAAATCAGTACAACATCTTTGGATTTTGAAGAATACAGATGTGTCATCTGTGTCTTCTAATAGTCTGAGAGACAAATCTAACTGGCTAATATAAATTGAACTTCATTGTTTTCATTCAAAAATATCAAAATTTACAAAAAAATCCTTTTAAGACTCATAAATGGTTCTCTTACTATGCAAACCAAAATACCCAGTCAAGCTCAGAGGAATTGTGCCATACCCGTGTTTCTACTCCCAAGTAGCAGAGTTTTATGAAGAAACCCTGAGTGGATAGTCTGTGATTTTCTACCCATTAATTTGAATGCTAAATGTTGCTGGCCCCAATTAGATGTAGGCCTGTTGATTTTATAAAAAGATAACTGAGCATTTAGTATGTATACCCATGTAGGTGTAATTCAACACTGGGGTAAATTTTCATCATTGCCTCTGTCAGATTACCGACCAAGTGTAAATAGCCCACTCATTGTGGAGCCTACCAAATTCTATTCCATTGAATTAATGCAACTATAGTAACGTACCTCACTATATGTTAGATTGCAAGAGGCAAGGTTGTGATTCCAAAGAAGTGACTCCAAGGCTGTAACTTCATTTAGAATCTTGTAGGTACAAAACCCACTCCTTCAAAAGAAATCTAAAATTGTCTGTGCAGATTCTTTCAAAGAATGACCACTTCTTCCTCACATACAAGTTATTTACTCTTTGGAGGAGACTGAATATTTAAAGAACATATCTCGAGTCTTCTTTTTACCAAAATAAATAATAGATTCTATAGCCTCTTCCTATAACCTAGATGCTGTATGCAGGAAATCAGCAGAATTTCTTTTCTTTGAATTACCACTAATATTTATATATCCCGCTGCTACAAAATTTCCACACCGTAGGGATTCTATGATTTTAAATACTACAAATAGTGCCACAGGCAAAAGTGTACCAATACCTCCTGAAAGTTTATTAACATCAAGTTCCTTGCTTACCTTTCAGGCCATATCATTGCACAAAATATGATTGCCTTTCTTTTTACCGTTATACACTTTGGTATTGATTTCTTTCTGCTATTCACCAGTATCTGAACATCCTTGTCCTATGATGCATCCTATAGACAAGAGTATTTATTTCTCTCCTGTTTATTTCCAGTTTGTTCCTCACTCTGCATTTGTATAATGCCATTTGTTACTCACCAGCGCACAGTCATTGTTTATCCAGGTCGTTCAATTAACTAATCGTATTGGTTCTCCTACATATTCATTCTCATCAGCAAACCTGGACAGCTTTGCTTCATTCTCCAGCTCCACACTTCAAAGAATAATGGCTTAAAGGCTGATCCTCAGTACACCATATTAGTGCTCACTTGGCAAATATAGATGCAATTTTATCCACAAACACCTGTAACTACTTTGCAATATACTCTCTAATATAAATTCCTGCTCTGTGGGTCTGGGAGGGAATCCGTTTGGAGGGCTGGAGTGGATTCAAATGGGGTGAATGGCCTGGTTCCATACTACAGGGATTCGAAGTTTCACAACATCTTTCCGATAACAGGGAGACTAGAATTGCATGCAGTATTCCAAAAGTTAAGATTGCAGAGGCAATTTTGGTTCTGGTAACTGCAACATACAAAGATCTACTTCTAGAGGTTGTAAGATTTGGTAAGAATTTAGCAAGAATAACTTGCCATCAGGTTGGGAGATTGGGGAGTGGGGTGGGGAGCAAGTGACATTATTGGTATTATAATATCTTCCTTGTTCCTTTGGTTTGAATAAGTTATGGGCAAATATATCATCTGATTTTACTTCAAGGTAATGAAGAAGAAATATTGAAGGTACTGAAAACATCACCAAGGACAGCACAATCAGTTCCTTAGAGAGGGATCAGCAGTTACTATGGGGACTTAATGAATCCATACAGCAGACTATCAGCTATGGCCAAATATCCAGGGATTTCACATCAGATGGACTCGGAGATCTAATAATCACATAGTGACAAGACTCTCAGTCTCACAAACATGTAAAATAGTGCTTCAGTAACTTAAATTTGTCCAAATCATAACTAAATCAGAAATTTAACTTAAGAAAATGAATAATTATAAATGATAATAGTTTAAGCTTTTTTCAGTTAGGAGACACTGGTTATCTTGTGCAAATTCTCATAATGGGAGCTTGAAAGAATTATATTTTTTGGCCCAATCTCTATAGAATTTCAAAACAATGGAAGATTTCAGTTAATTTCTTAATTCTTTCTCCAAATCAATTGTCTAGTATTTTTTTGAGAATTAAAAGAAATGTGCTGCAAGTATACATTTGAAACATTTTTACATTAACTTGATGTCCCTTTCTTATTTGGCCAAAGAAAATAAGTATATTCAGTTTGTATTGGTGAGATTTTAATTCACATTAAAAGCCTTGCCAATCCCCACAATGCATTGAATTTAAGTGATTGCTGTAATCATGTTTGACAGGAACTTCTGGTAACAAGGAATACACTTTTAAAGTTAAAGAAAATATCATCAGCATATTAGGTTACTGTATGTTTTTAATTGTGGGGAGAATACCCAGAAAGATGATTATTTATTAAGCAGGTACTTTAAAAATATACTTTCAAGTACAAAGTTCAAACTTGTAAGTAAACAGACGTTATTTCTCAACAGAATGGTTTACGGTTGCTTCTGGTTTGAATATTATGAATGTTTTGGAATCTGATAGGACTACAGCAACATTGTATTATTTACTTTGCTTCTTCTTTATTAATGTCCATTCTGCCATTGATCAATGTCACTACTCCAAAGATTGATAATGAACAGAAACACCATTATTGGAAAGTGTTATGATCAGCATTTATTTAGATACTGCTTTCCAACCATGAAGTAGGCACACTGTGGTTCAAGGCAATTTGCAAAACCCAACCCTCTTCCAGTCAATGTAGAACATCTACACATGCTCATTTGTAACCCTCAGTGCAAGAGCACTTTATTGAACAAGCTTTTGGTTGACCAGCGACATTATCATCATTCCTCTGGTCTTATTCAAAAGCTGCTGCTACATTCTAGCAACACATTTACACGATGCTTGCTTAGCAATCCTTCGCTTTTCAATGCTGTTCTGAGAGGAGTGTAGAATCATCAAGGGAAAAGATTTAACTTTTACAGCATTGCGCTTAATTCACTAACATGGCTAAAACAAGAATCTGACCAAGTTCAATTTTTTCACCAAACTGCTCTCTAGATTCAGCCAACAAAATTAATCCACACTGAACAATTCAGCAGAGTACAATAGCTACAAGCTAGTTACAGAGACAGGGATGTTAGCTGCATACCAATGACCTGCTAGTACTGCATTCTTACAAAACTCCACATTATTTAAAAAAAAAATCTGCTCAGTATTGTTCCACTGGAAAAACACCAAGAATTACTGAAATCACAAAATAAGATATGACTGCATTCAACAGATTTTGATTCTTCTGAAATGCTGTTAAGAACAAGATGTTCAAAATATGTTTTTTACAGAATAGTTTTATTTTTGTTAAAAAATGCTTGCAAGTATGGAAGACTACAATTCCTTAACAGAGTTTTTCTTAAGCCAACAATAACTATTTTAATTTATATTATACAGACAGACACACAATATTTGTAATGGTTGGAAGCAGCAGTGATCATTCTATGAATGATTATCTGAAAATGAGTTCAGATGGTCTGCACACCTCGGGGAGGGGAGGGGAGAAAAGTATGACACGTGACTATTTCACATTGATTATGAAACAATGAGTAAGATCAAACTGCTTAGACGTCATTTTCCCTCACCAAGAGGAAGCATTAAGTCCAAGTCCCCTCTCTTTATCATTGTTACTCAGTCAGGTTAGCTATGACTACTCATAACAATGATTGTCGATTCATTATGAAACTCAAAGGACATTTTGACAAGCAAAAGGTATCAACAAACGTATTTAATTTCACAGTCTAATATGGTCTGTATAGATTTATGCCTTATAGAAAATACATTTGACTCATTACATTATAGTGAAATGTCCTACATTGTAACCATGCAAGGGAATAATATAAACTGAAGATTGAAAAGCATGTTTGTCAAAGCCAGCTGGTTTGCACCATTAATTAGGTAGTGCTTTGATTGTAGTGAAAACTGGTGTGACCTCGTAAGGATGTTGGATATTGATGATGACTTAGTATCTGTGCAACGAGGAAGTTGTGGGTTCAAATCTGACCTAGCAATTCAGCGCAAGATCTAAGCCAGCAGTTCACTCCAATCATTTTATCTCATGTTAATCAGAAGCATGACTTTCTAGTTCAGATAGAAGTAAAGTATTCCGTGGTATATTTTCAGAATGTTAGGGAATAGCCCTGATAGATTTTTCAATGATGCCATTAGAACAATTAAACTGGTCATTCAATTCACTGCCCTTCCTCTGGGGTGAAAATACACCGTCCCAGTTGCCTTTAATGGCAATAGTTAGTACACTTCAAAAGTAATTTTTGACGAATGGGATATCCTGAGGTTATAAGAAGATCCCATACAAATGTTGAGTTTTCAGTAAATGCTAACATTGCTTGCTGAACAGGAGTGTCAAAAATCTGTCAGTTCCATGAGGAAGTCAAGCCAGATGTCAGTAATAAAAGGTGGCTGGTTGATTGATGGATTGATTGCATATCATGTGTACCAAAGTACAGTGGCAAGCTTTGTTTACAAGCAGTACAGGCAGATCATAGTAAGCAAGGATGTACAGACCAAAAGGACTTAGACAGAAACATACAGTTTACACTGCCAGGGTGTGCACTCGGTGAGATCAGCCTTGAGGCTAGAGAGAGTCCAATTATCAGTCTAATAATGGCCAGAAAGAAGCTATTTTTAATCCTGCTTGTGCATGTGTTCAAGCTTCTGTATTTTCTGCGTGACGGAAGAAATTGTAGAAGAACATTGCTTGGGTGTGAAGGGTCTTTGATAATGTTGGCCACCTTTCTGTAGCACCAAACTATGTCGACTGAGTCCATGGATGGGAGCTTGGCTTCCGTGATAGTCTGGGCCGTGAACGCCATCTTCTGTAATTTCTTATGGTCTTTGTCAGAGCAGCTGCCGTACCAAGCTGTTATACACCCAGACAGTATGCTTTCAGTGGTGCATCTGTAAAAGTTGGCGAGGGACCTTATGGACATGCCAAATTTCCTGAGCTGCCTGAGGAAGGAGAGGTGTTGTTGTGCCTTCTTAGCTGTCGCATTTACATGAGAGGTCCAGGACAGGTTGTCAGTATCGTCGCTTGAAGGAACTTAATGCTGTTCACCTTCTCAATCACAGTTCTGTTAATGTAGATGGCGCATGTTCTCCTCCTTTCTTTAAAAAGTCAATGCTCAGTTCGTTAGTTTTGCTGATGTTGAGAGGGAGGTTGTTTTCATTGCACCACGTCACCAAGCCCTCTATCTCCATTCTGTATTTTGACTTGTCATTGTTAGATATCCATCCCACTACAGTGATGTTGTCAGTGAAATTGCAGATGGTATTTGTTCAGAGTTGAGCAACATAGTTATAGATATAAACGAGTACACCAGGGGCCTGAGAATTCATCCTCAGGTGTCTCCAGTGTTGTGTTATTGTGGAGGAGGTGCAGTTATCGAGTCTCTCTGATTGCAGCCTATGTGTCAGAAAGCTGAGGATCCAGCTGCAGAGGGCGGAGCTGAGACCTAGATCTTGGAGTTTTGAGATCAGTTTGGAGGGGATAATGGTGTTGAAAGTGGAGCTGTAGTCAATGAGCTGGAGTCTGATGTAGATGCCCCTGTTGTCCAGCTGCTCCAGAGATTAGTGCAGGGCTAGGGATTTATCATCTGTTGTGGACCGTTAAGTTGGTAGGCAAATTGTAGGGGATCGAGGCAGGCCAGGAGATTGCATTTGATGTGGGCCATGACCAGCCTCTCGAAGCACTTGATGATTATTGAGGCCAGGGCCACTTGAGGGGGGGGGGGGGGGCAGCAGGGTTAGTCCTATGGCATGTTCTTAGGTACCAGGATGATGGGTGGTCTTTTTAAGCAGGTGGGAGCTTCAGCTTGCAGGAGGGAGAGGTTGAAGATGTTGGTGAGTACCTCTGTCGGTTTATCTGCACAGGAGCAGAGTGCTTGGCTGGGGACACCATTCGGGCCTGTCACTTTCCTTGGGTCGGCTCTTAGGAAGATTGATCTGATGTCTGTAGCAGTGACCAAGGGAACAAGTATGTCCAAGGCTGTTGGGGCAGTGACGCCATGCCACTGGCATTCTACTGGAACTGAGCATTGAAAGCACTGAACATGCCAAAGAGGGATGAGTGTTTGTCCGCTCTCTTGTTCTGGTTCATTTTATATTCAGTAAAGTTGTTTAGGCCTCGCCATAGGTAGTGGGAGTCTGTTTGGTAGGTTTGGGCCTCTAACTTGGTCCGGTACTACTACTTGCCACCCCGATTCCTGCATTAGTCTGGGCCACCCCACTTGAATGCTGCACATCTGCTCTTCAGTCAGGTGTGAATTTCCTGGTTCATCCAAGGCTTACAGTTGGGGAACACTCGGATTTACTTCTTTGGTAAAAACAGTCCTCCACACATTTGTTAATGACATCCATGGCGGTGGTAGTGTACACGTTTCAGTTTTCCGCTGAACACTTGAACACAGTCCGGTCCACCAAGTCCAAACAGTCCTGGAAATGGTCTTCCACCGCCTCAGACCAGGGTACACTGGGAGCAGCTGGTGGGTGGGGTGTTTTGTCAGGGCCAGGAATGCTTTCTTGGTCACACAAGAAAATAACCCCAAAGAATGGTCCATAACATTTTAATAGTGGCCTTCAGTAGTTACTTTATGGTTAGGCTGATCATAGCATGGTACAAATGAAATGAATGTGCATTGCACATGTTCCAACAATTTGTTTTGGAAAACGCGTGTGTTCCTATAGCCATAAGATGCAGATCTGCTTATTCAGGCAAACTACCACCCATTTTGGTTAAGAATGCTGACAGCCTGTCAAAAGTCATTTTGGGTGCGTATTGAGGATCCTCAGAGTAATGTGTTGTCAAAAATTACCTCTTAAATATTCATGCTATAAATCTTTTTGATATAGTGTTGGTGCACTCTTTAATATTGGCAGACAGCATAACATTTTTGGTTTCTGATAATATAGCTCAGGAGGTCTCTGCTCAATCCTTTGACCAAGTGTCATTCTGGCAACACCTTCAGCAATGTTTGTGCGGTTTTAACATTGGAGTACTTAAAAAGAGAAACATGAAAACACTTTGTTCATTCTTAGTAGACAATGAAGCCAGAAGATGGCTAATAACCGTATTTGACTTCAGCACTGAAGAATTCATGTGATAGTCAGGGTGGCTTTCAATTTTTTTGAATCCTTTTGTCTGGAGTTATCGACATTACAATCTACTTTTACTTGAAAGAGATAGAAGATTGAGATTGACATCAAAAGGCATTTAAGTGCCAATATAATGTTTCATCCAGTGGATTTTGGAGACCAGTTACTAGTGGTGTACCACAAGGGTCTGTGTTGGGTCCACTGCTGTTTGTCATTTTTATAAATGACCTGGATGAGGGCGTAGAAGGATGGGTTAGTAAATTTGCAGACGACACTAAGGTTGGTGGAGTTGTGGATAATGACGAAGGATGCTGTAGGTTGCAGAGAGACATAGATAAGCTGCAGAGCTGGGCTGAGGTGGCAAATGGAGTTTAATGCAGACAAGTGTGAGGTGATGCACTTTGGTAGGAGTAACCGGAAGGCAAAGTACAGGGCTAATGGTAAGATTCTTAGTAGTGTAGCTGAGCAGAGAGATCTCGGTGTCCATGTACACAGATCCTTGAAAGTTGCCACCCAGGTTGACAGGGCTGTTAAGAAGGCATACAGTGTTTTAGCTTTTATTAATAGAGGGATCAAGTTCCGGAACCAAGAGGTTATGATGAAGCTGTACAAAACTCTGGTGCGGCCGTGCACGGAGTATTGCGTACAGTTCTGGTCACCGCATCATAAGAATGATGTGGAAGCTTTGGAAAGGGTGCAGAGGAGATTTACTAGGATGTTGCCTGGTATGGAGGGAAGGTCTTGCGAGGAAAGGCTGAGGGACTTGAGGCTGTTTTCATGAGAGAGACGAAGGTTGAGAGGTGACTTAATTGAAACACAAAATAATCAGAGGGTTAGGTAGGGTGGATAGGGAGAGCCTTTTTCCTAGGATGGTGACGGCAAGCACGAGGGGGCACAGCTTTAAATTGAGGGGTGAAAGATATAGGACAGATGTCAGAGGTAGTTTCTTTACTCAGAGAGTAGTAAGGGAACAGAACGCTTTGCCTGCAACGGTAGTAGATTCGCCAACTTTAGGTACATTTAAGTCATCATTGGACAAGCATATGGACGTACATGGAATAGTGTAGGTTAGATGGTCTTGAGATCGGTATGACAGGTCGGCACAACATCGAGGGCCGAAAGGCCTGTACTGGGCTGTAATGTTCTATGTTCTATGTTCTATGTTCTATGTTCTATGTTCTATGTTCTATGTACAGTGGCAGACTCCACCAGACAGAAATAGGTTTATTCAGTGTGGAAAAAAAACAAACTACAAGTATTACAGATAATAAAGCATGAAGTTGGATGAACACAGCAGGCCAAGCAGCGTCTTAGGAGCACAAAAGCTGACGTTTCGGGCCTAGACCCTTCATCAGTCTTACAGACATTTGTCATTAAATCTGTTTGATCTTGAAAGAAAGCCTTTAAGTCATCAGACAAAACCAGCCGAAGACCAACATTACTTTTAATAAGACCATAAGACAATAAGAAAAAAGGAGCAGAATTAGGCCATTTCGACCCATCCAGTCTGCTCCATCATTTGATCATGGTTGACATGTTTCTCAACCCCATTCTTCTGCCTTCTCCCTGTAACGGGTATGGACTCATGGGCTCGAGGTGAAGTCCTGCGTGAGCTCCCTGATTTAGAACTTACAGACTGTAATGCTGAAGTTTTATCTTTGTTTCTTCACTTTTCTAATTTATACCTGTGTTTTTGTACCCAGGGATCTTAGTACTAAGATGACAGTGGAAATGGTGACTACGTACACTTTTTGCTATATTCACGTTTCCCTGTACTTGAGTGCATGTGACAATAAACCTAGTTCTAAGCAAGTACCTATCCATCTCTCAATGTCTTCAGCTCTACAGCCTTCTGCAGCAATGAGTTCCACAGATTCACCACCCATCAGCTGAAAATATCTTCTCATCTCAGTTTTAAAGTGTCATCCCTTCACTCTGAGGTTGTGAAGCCTTTGGGCCCTGGTCTCTCTTACTGGCGAAAATATCTTCTCCATGTCTACTCCATTCACATCTCTCAGTCTTTTGTAAGTTTCACTGAGATCCCCCTCAATTTTCTAAACTCCATTGAATTCAGACACAAAGTCTTTGAAAGCTGCTCAAATAACAAGCCCTTCACCCCCAAGATCATTCATGTAAACCTCTTCTGGATCCCCTCCAACATCCTTCCTTAGATACAGGGCCCAAAACGCTCACAGTATTCCAAATGCTGTCTGACCAGAGTCTTATACAGCCTCAGCATTACATCCCCATTCTTGTATTCCAGCCCTCTTGAAATGAATGCAAACAGTCTGTTTGCCTTCCTAACTGCCAAATGAACCTGCAAGTTAACCTTAAAAGAATCCTGAACTGGCTCACCGGATCCCTTTGTGAGTTAGATTTCTGAAGCCTTTCCTAATTTATAAAATAACCTACCTTCGTAAAGTGCATGTATAACCTTATACATTACCACATTATATTCATCTGCCTCTTCTTTTGCCCACTCTCCAAGCCTGTCCAGTCCTTCTGCTTCGTCAACATGACCTGTCCCTCCACCGATCTGTGTGTCATTTGCAAACTTAGCAACAATGTCCTCACTTCATTTGTCAAGATTGCTAACACGCAACATGAATAGTTAGGGTCCCAACACTAATCCCTGTGGAACTCCACCAGTCACTAGCTGTCATTCTGAAAATGATCCTTTTATTCTTGTTCTCTGCCTTCTGCTGGTCAGCACCTTTCCCCTAAGCCCTTGCTTTATTTAGTAGCCTCCTATGTAGCACCTTGTCACAGGGCTTCTGAAAACTAAATAGATCATGTCCGCTGACTCTCTTTTGTCTAATTTACTCTTTACCTCCTCAAAGAATTCTAACAGATATGTCAGGCATAACCTTCTCTTGATGAAGCTGTGCTAACTCAGCCCTATTCTACCACACACTTCCAAGTATCCACAATCTCTTCCTCAAAAATGGGCACTAAATCTCACCAATGACTGATGGCAGGCTAACTGGTCTATAATTTCCTGACTTCTGCCTTTCTCCCTTCTGAGGTAAAGGAGTGACATTAACCATTTTCCAGTTTCCCCGGGAGTCTCCCCGACTCAGTGATTCCTGAAAGATCACTTCAATGCCTCTACAGTCTCATCCCCTACAGAATCTTGGTGTGCAGTAGTCTAGTCCTGGTCATTTAACCACCTTCAGACATTTCAGCTTCCCCAGCACTTTCGCCTTAGTGATGGCTACTACACTCACCTCTTCCCCCCGACTCTCAAGAGGTTCTGGCACACTACTAGTGTCTTTCACCATGAAGAAGAATACAAAGTACCTATTTAATTCCTTTGCCATTCCATTGTTCCCCATTATTACTTCTCCAGCCTCATTTTTCAGCAGCCTAATGTCCACTCTTGCCTCTGTCTTACCTTTTATATATCTAAAAAATCTCTTGTAATTTTCCGATATTACTAGCTAGCTTACTCTCATTTCATCTTTTGCCCCCCTTATTGCCATGTTAGTTATTCTCCACTAGTCTTTAATCGCTTCCCAATCCTCTGGCTTCCCACTAACCTTTTTTTTGCTTTTCTGCTCTCTCCCACTTATCTCGTCTGCCACGGTTACCTTGACCTCCCATTAGTATGTTTCTTTTCCCTTAGGATGAATTTCTGCAGTGAGTCCTGAATTACCAACAGAAACTCCAGTCAATGCTGTTCCAGCATCTTCCTTTTGAGGCTCCCCTTCCAGGCAACTTTGGCCAGCTCTTCCCTCCTGTCTTTGTAATTACCTTTATTCAACTGTACTACTACTACTACATCTGATTCAAGGTTTTCCAGACCCCAGAGAACATCAGGTCTGATTATCAGCTTATACAGAGGGGGGCAAAAGAGTCAATCCTTGTTACCTCACAAATTATTAATGTTTTAAACAAAACACATGTCACTTATATGTTTTATTAAAAGCTAGACCTCATATTTTCCCAAAAACTGAACTAGAACCTATTACACACCCACTAGGGTTCTCTGACACTGCCCAAGTAGTCACAAAATATAAAAGCTAATACCTGATAACTGATGCTGCCAACAAGGGCTGGCGCTGACCAGACGCTGCACTTGATGTCATCACTACTTCCTTGACATGAGGTCTGCTTCTGCGACGACTTTCACTGACTGCATGGCCTGAGGGTCGTCATCTTATCTTTTCTCTTATCTCTCTCGGGTCGTGTTGTCTCTTTCATGTTGGCTCAGGCTCTTCCACCTTTCGCATGCCTTTATCTTATTGGCCCTGGACTAGAGACTTAGGTAGCATTACCTGACTGCTCCTAGTGCAAATAGCTCTTTAGCATTACACCATTTTTCTTTCCTTTTGCAGAACTTGGTTAAGCCAATTTTAACCAGTCTGAATTAAACTAGTACCTGGGCTCTGGTCATTTTTAGTTCGCAAGCTACTTCTTTCTGTGTGTCAGTACCTTTGCATTCAGTACCTCCTGTTAGCGATGTTGGTGGCTGGTACCCCTCTCTGTCCTCATGTTTCTACAACCTCTGGGCAGCATCTCCCCAGGCAGCAATGTCAGCAGCATCTATCTCTCTCTCTCTTTCTATCTCTGCACGGTGGATTCCATCATATCATGGTCACTGCCTGCCAGGGGTTCCTTCACCTTAAGCTCCCTAGTAAGTGTGCCTAATTACATATCACCAAATGCAGAATTTCCTGAGAGGTCTATCATAAGCTGCTCTAAAAAATGTTTGTAGACATTCCGTAAAGTCCTCAAATTGGGATCTGCTCCAACCTGATTTTCCCAGTGCACCTGCATATTGAAGTTCTCTGTGAACACTGTAGTAGTATCTTTCTTACATGCCTTTTCTATTTCCTGATTTATTTTCTGCCCCACATTGATTTCTACTAGGATGCCTGTATAAAATTCCTATTAGGGTCATCTTTCCTTTGCTGTTCTTCAATACTCCCCACATAGCTTCTACTTCTTCCATCTCTGAATCACTTCTTGCTATTGATTTAATTTTATTTCTTACTGACAAGGCAATCCTATCCCTCTGCCTTCCCTTTCAATTAGATCTATATCCTGGGATATATAGTTCTCAGCCCTGATCTCCTTGCAGCCACATCTCCGTAGTACCCATAACATCGTATCTACCCATTTCAATCTGCGCTACAAGATCATTTATTGTGGTTTACCAATGTGCTCATTTAAGTACACACCATCACTTGTATGTTCACTGCCTCCATCCTCATTGTTGTTCCCTCATCTGCTGTGCCTGAAATCAGATGTTTAAGCCCTTCCAAACTCCCTGTCCTATTACTTGTTCTGGAAACTTTAACAACCACTGCTCAGCCATCCTGCTTTAGCTTTTTCTGTGCAACTGAACACTAAACCGCAGCAACCCCCCACCCCACCCCCACCCCCACCACTGCCCACCTACCAGCACCACCATAATATTTTGTTTCAAGCCCTAGTTGTAGCCTTTGTTATGTGATTCACAAGGACTCTAGCCCCAGGATGATTCAGGTGGAGGCTGTCCCATTGAAACAACTCCCTCTTAGTCAGTTTTCTCTTTCTCTAAATCAGGATGGTTTTCCATAGTATCAGAGATAATGGGGACTGCAGATCAGACCCTCTCTGATGAAGGGTCTAGGCCCGAAACGTCAGCTTTTGTGCTCCTGAGATGCTGCTTGGCCTGCTGTGTTCATCCAGCCTCACATTTTATTATCTTGGTTTTCCATAGTATCAGTCTGAACTAGCCTGGTTTGGCAGCATTTTCACCTCTTGTTTGGATTATGGGGTTTCACCTGTAAACTTACAATTTCTGTTTCCATTACAAGGGCAAGGTCAAGGTCAATGAAACTTCTGATTGACCGGTGTTAGGACTATGCACAGAAAACCAGTGCACCTTCATTTACCAATTTCCAAAGCCAGCCTGAAGTAGTATGTTACTGAATATACTCCAATTTGAGAAGGACTTTTACTTTGTGATTTGTTTTCCCTGTTTCCCTGAAGCTGCAGCTTTAGAAGCTGCCGCTTTAGAAGCTGCCTCAACAAACTTGCATTTCATTTTGCACATTGAACAAGGTGAGGGAATGGAAAGAGACAGGAGGAGTGAAAAAATAGCTTCAGTGATGTATTTTTTTCTTCAGTTTTTAACTTGGAGACAGACCTACTCTCATGCCTAACTGAAGGTGCTAAATCTGTGAAATCTCCCTATCCTTTGAAAGTGACAAATAAAGCAGACTGTCAGCATGTAGTTACAAAGATGCTGAGTGGTGCCATTCCCAGTATATCTAAGGCTTTTTTCACCCAGTGTAGTTTTCTAAGTGCCTTCTGAAATAAAGAACCTTAATTTTTCTAAATGACAGACTGACAAATGATGCTGACTAGAAGTGATATAACTGAGCATGTATCAAAGATCTGCCCTGGCAGTACTATATATGGGACAAGGAAATTAAGGTATGGACAGGTTTTCTTAATTTCAGATAAATAAGGAGTGCTACCCTGCAGGTCTGCTCATTCTATATAAATTTACAGACTTTGTAATTCTATGGGGTCAAAAATATACTATTTTTGCAAATTAACAGCCAAGTTGCTACCCATTACAGTTTAACGAGGAAATTGTTCATCCATGATCCTTTTGCTGCTGGTTACAGCTACAGCTTACTTTACTTTGTTACTTATCTCACCAACCGAATTAAACACTGTGGACTGCAAACTGAACTTTCCGATCTCTCAATAGATCTGTACTTCCTCAGCACAACATGACATTTGCTGCACCAGTGAAGCAGCGTTGTCACTTTTGTGCCATTGTCAAAAACAACAACAAAAAAAGCATCAGGAAGGAAAATGTGGAACTGGACATATCCAGAGGTTAGAAGAGATAATGATTCCAGAAAGTCAGCACACTAATAATGTGAAAAATGGGGGTTTAAAACTTACCAGAAAATGTATTGCTTTAAGCAAGGAGATAACATTTCATTACTTGCAAACCATCTTTCTAGTTTGGAAAGTTAACTTTTACACCTGTGAAGGCTTTGTTCAAATTTCAAAAAAAAAATCATTGGAGATAAGAACAAAAACAAAATCTAATTAAACAAATAAATCACATCTTTTAATCCTATCTTTCTTTATATTTTGTATACTCTAATTGACATACTCTGTTTCATATTTTGTATGCTTCATTGACAGATCCTCAATCTGATTACACTGCCTTAACAAACCTGTTCAGATAGATCCCTTATCCCCTATAGAGGAGACTGTGCCAAACTGGTTTGCTAAACATAGCAGCTCTGTGACAATTTCCCAGAAAGTCTGCTGATAAGAGGAAGAGATGCCGAAAAGATAAAAAAAACCTGGCCCAGAATTGAACTTACTTCAGGACAACAGCAATGCAACTCTTGAGAACATATGCATATTATTCAGTCTGTTGTTTACTCAAATGGATATGTGCGCTATGGACCATAACCGCTCACTGTCATAATTTATAGAATTAAAATGAAATGTTTCATAGCATAATTTAAAAGAACATGGAGGCAAATTCCATTCTGACTAATCGATTTAATTTGCTTCCATTCTTTCAACATCAATAAGGGACTAGAGTTGAATTAGTGTTCAGTTGCATACAGTACATTTTATGCAACAAACCGCACTGTTCAAAGCATCAGTTTAATATGTAGCCTTGGGCTGAGGCACATATGTACACACACTTGACAGTAACATGTAGGTTGCAACTGACTGATAGATCCTGTGGGCTGAATTTTGTGTTTTTTGGCAGTTGTGGATTCGCATTGCACTTTATGGAAGGATCCTTGTTGTGAGGCTCAACATGATTTCTTACCATATCTTACCAAACCTGTTTGCTCAACTACCAAATCCACTCCGCTGCTATGTTGACTCCATGGAGAAATTCTATCCTCTTCTTACCATGCATGTTCCCCCACCAACTCACTACACACTGAATATTCTCCAAAAGGTCCGTAGTAGACGCAACCAACATCCATCTGTGCAGAATTGCAGAGTACGGTTGCTTGCATTTGTCACAGGCGTCGCATGCCATGGGTGGGTGGGGGCAGTGTGGGGTTGGGATGGCACCCTGCTTTGCAGGCAGGAACAAGGAGAGCTTTCTCTTCCCCTAGAGACAACATTGGGAGGTCATGACACCAGACCATGCCAGTAGGCCCAATGTTGCCACCTGGATCAGTACCATCTCAGCCATTTGGATGCATGCACAGCAATGTAGGAAGAAACTCAATGACGTTCTCCATTCCAGTGTCAATGTGTCACTATTTCTCTCTGCTACCTCACACTCTGTCTGCTTTCATTCTCACCACCCAGTCTACACCTCTCACTATTGTCTGCAACATTTTCCCCTCACTCGCTCTCCCCCACCTCAACTCCCGACACCACTAACGTGGTATGCCCTGAGCTGCATGCCTACCTACTCACTCAGAAAACCTGCCAATTGCACCAACAAAAACGGCTGTGCCACCCACTTTTATCTTCTTTCATACCTGCCTTTATCTGATTCCAGGAGCAAAACAGTCCACAACAGGGCAGAAAGAGTTGAGACAGATGGTAGGTTGGTCAATACTCAGCTCCATATACCTCATTTGGATAGTAACTTATCTCTGATCATCTCAAAAGACTTTCTTGTTTGTGCCCAAGCCCTTGGATCAGTATCAGAGGCTGTCCTTGAACTATTATTCCAGAGACCCTTAACCAAGGCTATCTTACTTGACTTGACTGTTTCCTGCCTACAAGCATGACAACCTTCCCAGCTCTGTGTTTGGATTGAATGGCAGAATAATTAGAAGTAATGAGAGCCTGGTATCTCTGACTGAGGGGGCAAAACTGAAAAGGGTAAGGCAAGGCAATCCAGGAGAGCAGTCAGCATCTCGAGGGGCTCAGAGTGTGCAAACGCTTAGAGTGAGTGAGCACTATGACAATGTACAGAGTGTCTGGCTACGCAGCCTGGCCCAGTCCATGAGCTAGGCACATGTCTCTGAGTGCAGTGCCCTTGCTGTAGCAATACAATGATCACGGCCGGTGTTGCCCAAGGTGTGGTGTGAAGTGCATTAGAGCTGTCTAAGTGGATTGGAGCTGTACCATGAGTGTTCTTTTGGCTGGTACATGTAGGATGCCAATGCCTATGGATGTGATCTGCATGCGGCCAGTGCCCATGGAATGCTCTGAGATATTGATGCCTGGTTTCCAACATTGAGGCTCTCCTCATACATGTTTTAACTTAAATGTCACAAATTCTCAATCTCCACCTTGGTCGGTGTGTTTGGCCAGGCAGGAAGCTCAATGTTAATGAGATGACTTGTGGTGTTACCCAAGTCTTACAAAAAGCTATAATCCCTCTTAATTGGCAACTTGCTGCTGTCTAGTGTGAAACTCCCCTCACTGCTTGTCAAAAGCATAAAAGATGCAATCATATGTTCCTAATGTTAGTGTAGAAATATGAACATTTCATTCAATTCTGTGTCAAATTTTGCCATAGCATATATTGCTGCGATCCCTTTAGGATTCCACCCTCTGTGTACATTTAAATAGAGATTGGCAAAATTATAATGCAGTAGCCAGTTCTTATTAATGAAAGAGATATAAACAATGTGCCAATGCCATGAAAAATTCTAACAAATGCTAAAAACATGAGCAAATTATGATAGATGCTAGAAATCTTAAATTAAAACAGGGGGAGAAAAGATCATCTGGATAAGATGCTGGAATAGATACATACCTATATATTTTAAAAAAATCCAGGAGGAGAACCCAATTTCTGTGATTAACTGAAAGAATCAAAGACAGCATGAAGCTTAAATAAAAAGGATAACATGAAGCTTAAATTTAAAAAAAAAACATACTGCACAAAGTACATTCAAAGATTTGGATGAATATAAACAGAGATCAAATAGATAATGAGGGAAAACAGTATGAGAGAAAAGCTATTTAGAATTACAAAAACAGATATAATGAGCTTTGATAGACTTTTTTTTAAAAAGAAAGGAATTAACACTATTATGATCCCATTTGATGACGTTACCTGAAAGGCCAGGTCCTTGAATGAAACCTGGCATAATTAACAATGTTTTAGCTTTGTAATTCGGTTACTATAAGCGATCAGTCACTACATGTTCAAAAGAGACTGCCCATGCAATTTCAATAAAATAACATGAGTTTACACAAATGGAAATAAATAAAACACTAGAAGACAATTTGAAAAGATCTCATGCAAAAGATCCTGAGAGCCTTAATGAGGTGGCTATTAAGAGCAAGTTTCCTCTTGTGGGAGAATTTAGAATCAGTGGTAACAAAAATAGAAATTGCTGGAAAAGGTCAGCAGGTCTGGCAGCATCTGTGGAGAGAAATCAGAATTAACATTTTGGGTCCAGTGATTTTTCCTCAGAACTGATGGTAGCTCAGAAAATGTCAGTTTATACGCAAAACATATGGTAAGGAAAAGGGGTTTGGAGTAAATAACAGGTGGGGACTGAGCCCAAAGAGAGAGAACAACAGCTGGACAGAAAAAGGAATGGCCAACGATCTGACAAAGATGATGACTAGCTGTTATTGGGGACTGTTAGTGACGAACAATGGGTTATGTGTCATAGCAGAATATGTGATGACAAGACTTAATGTTTGGGGTTGAGTTAAGGACAGGGGAGAGCTGAAGACCTGGAGTTATCGAACTTGATATTGAATCTGGAAGGATGGAGCATTGCCAAGTAGAAAATGAGGTGCTGTTTTTCCAAATTGCCCTAAGCTTTCCTGGATCACTGCAGCAAGCCTGTGTCAGAGATGTTGGCCAGGAAGCAGGGTGGTGTTTCAAAGTGGCAGACGACTGGAAGTTACAACTTGTTTTTTGCAGACAGAACACAAGCATTCTGTGAAGCGGTCACCCAGACTACTGCATTAGCTACTCACAATGTGGTTTCCTCTACATTAGGGAAACAAAGTGAAAAACAGTTAATCTTTCAGGTTGTAAGCTTTCATCAGACTTGGAAGTTCAGAGGAAAGTGGCTCATTGCAATTGTAGATGGTTTTCAAATTTGATGCAGTTTAGGAAAAGAGAATATCTGGAAAGAAACTGCCTATTCTGCAACCAAAATGGCCAGATTATAATAAATTCAGAATGAAAAGCCCTGCAGTGGTATAACAGTGGAAAAATGTATTTTGAGAAAAATTGAAATCATTGCATAGATCTAGCACACACTACAGTATTGTACTCAAACAATATTTTGGGTTTTAACCAGAAACAAAGGACCAAGTGGGCACAACTGAACAACCCCCAACATCTATACTCTAGCACCAGGGCAACTTTAACTTCTGAGGCTCAACTGCATGTCCTCGGCAGGCTACTCGGATGAGCAACAATATCTGTTCAGAAGGTAGCAGTGCACTTTCAGGAGGCAGACTTCCAAAAGAATGATCATCAGGGGCAAAGTAGGTCACGAAGTGCTGGTTTTTTGGAAGGCATCATGATCATCTTAAAGACTCTAGTTTAGTTTATACTTGACCAGTTGATCATGTGACATTTAATCAAATGGCATTTGATCACATGAGGCCACCTTTATGATGCTTACTCATTGAATTAGATAAGTGCGTTTGGCAAATATGTGGTTCCATTTTTGCACATACATTAGTTGAGTGTCTCACTGTCACTCAGATATGACCAAAATATTTTACTTTATTTTGGTGTGACAAGGATAACACAACTTAGAAATCAAAGAAAGAGAATAAGAGAAGAAAATGGTTCTAGGATTTGAGAAGTTTTAAGTATCTGAGGAATCAACCATGAAACAAAACATTGAATAAATTCTGCCAATTCAGCAAAATCATCCATTATTAACCTCTGAAATTTTCTAAAATAAACAAACCTAAGAAAAAGACATTTTAATTCATTGAGTCCCATGCCTCAGTGTGGTGGTCTAGCTTTAGTGATGTGGAGCTCAGTCCAGGAATTCACCAAAGTTGCCCCATTTCAATAATAAGAGATTTTGGAATAGTAACACACCGTACAGGTTTGCAACATATTGAGAACTGCACTATACATACATTTTGTCAAGTGATGCCCACCATCCTTGTATATTCTGCAGACTAAATAAATAAATCCTAAGGATCGCTACTCAAAATGTGCAAAATGAGCTATGTCATAAGGAGAAGTCATTGTAAGAATGCAAAATTAAATTTATGATAAAGTGTGGGAAACCCTTGATAAGAATAGATAGGATGGTGTCATTTGGCACCCAGCTGGGGGAGGAACAATCCAATGACCCCCCACATTTTCAGCTCACAACACAACCTCCACATTGTTGCCCCACCCCCCCAACAGTTGCAAGTTTATACAGAGGATGGTCAACTTGCATATCAGGTCTGTGTAGGCACAAGCCACCATCCAAATCTCCTAGACCAACAATCTACACTGGCGACAGGGATCACTATCCAGCTGTGGAACCAGAGAGTGCATGAAGACAAAACAAGGATGGAGAAAAATCTGCTGAGAGCATTTTGACAATGCAGTGTACATTACTCAGTTTATTTCTACAAGCTGCACTGTTTTGACCTTACATCTGGTTGTTTGACTCTCCGTGCAACCCTCAGTTTAATTCTTAGAGCATGATGCAAAACTTCACGGCCACATAGGATGCCACTTGATTAGATTACTGTGGTGAGAGCCTGCTAAATGGTCCTTGTCCTACAACATCCTTATTTTCTTTGTCTGTCTTCTTTGTCCCAAAGTGTAGGGGCGCATGAGTTGATCAACATTTTCTAGGATAGGAAGATACACAGCAGGCAGGGAGCCAATGCATTAAGATGGCCAGATCTATGTCCTCTACTGAGCTTTGGACAGTGATCAAAGTTCTTTTCCTTTAAAAGCCTTTTTCTTTAAAAGCATTGGTGCTGGGTCCTCTCTCACAAGCGGAGTCACTTATGCCGCTCACTTCAATTGTGGTCACAGCCATCTTCTTTCCCCTTGCACACTTTTGATTTCCAGCATGACAGGAGGCCTTAATTTCTCCAACCATGTTCAGTTAATAGGGCTTCAAGGAGCAAGAGGAATTACAATAAAAGCCAAATGTAAACTATTCTTAACTCCAAGGGGCGCAGAAAAGTTTATCTGTTGAGGAAATGTTCAAAACTCTAAGATCACACAGTATGATACACAAGACAAATTTTTGATACAGTCAAGGAATGCTGACCTCCTGGATCAAAAGGAAGATTGGACAGAGAGAACAAATTCTTTCAAGGTTGTAGACAATTATCAATAAAGCTCTTGTTGCTAACAGCGATCACCTACAGGAATGGAGTTGACCACAAAAAAAGCAATCTGCAGACTGTAGCACTGCACAGGAACCTCCTGTTCCAGCAACTCTTTCCATAGTCAATGGTATTGTAGATTGTATCATGGAATCCCTGAGAAGCCATGTCGGTACCTTCTTCAGCCTAAAGATGCAGCAAGAGTTGATATGGTACCACTACCTCGAGAAAGAGAAATCCCTACTCTGGAACTAGTAATTGTCATATCTCAAAAAATGTTTTCAGAATGACCTTCGTTCTTCTTTTCATTCATTAGTTTCCAATTATTAATATTATCACAGCCCAAGAACTAACTGTTGTCAGGGCTGCCATTTTGTTCCAAAACATTCGCTTTCCAAGGAAATGATACCAAGTACAAACATCCTACATGTCCTCCATGAGAGCCTAGAATACTGTGGGAGATTAAAGGCTTGAACAAGAGAGGCTTGTGGACGATTTAATGTGCATGACTAAATGTTAAACGATAAAAAGGGGTGTGTAAAAGACTTGAGGGAAGATGTGCAGAGTACAGGGAAATGCTTTACTAGAAGGGTGGCGAGTGAACATGTACGAAAGGATTTTTTGATGTCAGATCATATGGTCTTGTAGGCTAGGCCTATAGGGTTATAGATAAGACATGGTCTCTTATCATTCTCAACATCCAGTTATTTTTATTAAAACATTTTGATGTTCCCTCACAAGAATGTAGACCTCACATTGTGACACATACCTCAGAAGGGGAAGCTGGAAGGAGAATAAAGCCTTCCTTTGTTTTGAAAGAACATACAACAAATAATCTGATCATTTTTTAATGTTTCCTAACCGTGAACTTTATACTGGTAACATGTATATAAAACAAAACATGAAGCATTGCTTCCAGGCATTAAAGTTTTGAAAGGCGTTTGTCTACTTTCTGGTGACAGAATTTTAAGTTGGGGAATGGGGAACATGCTGCAGTTGCAGCTAGTTGTTAGTCACCTAACACAAGGTGTTCCTTCAATAGATTAGCAACAGGGAGGGATCACATGCTATCACTGCACTGCTAATTAATATAATGTTATTAGAGCCACATCTTGCTGAACGCCCAATGCTGTTATCTTCATTCCTATTAACGGTAAAGATAATTTCAACATTTCAAAGGTATATTAAAAGGCATTGCATGCACATACAAGAAGGAAATATCCTTGCTTATCCATTGTGGAGAATTTGGAAGTTCTCTTCTTTACTTGTTCACTGAATATAGGCATCACTGCCCAGGCCACAATTTATTGCCTATCCCCAATTTCTCTCCAGAAGCCAGTGGTACCCTGTTTTCTTGAGTCACTGCATCCCTTGGGGTTTTAGGTGGAATGCGACTTAGCAAAAGGTTTTCCCTTTGATTCCCATTGACTTGAATTTTGCTATGGCTCCAGGATTCCATACTCAGCCAAATGCAGCTTTGAAGTCAAGTCACTTTTACCCTACCTCTGGAATTCAGCTCTATTGTCCATGCTTGGACCAAAGATATATGGGGTTAGGAGATGAATGGACACCCATGGAACACAAATCCCACTTCAGTGAACAGGCTATAAAAAAGCAAGCAGTGAAGCCAACACGATCATTAACAAAAAGTGATGGAACGAGTTTCAACTAATACAGTGGCAATTGCCTGGGTTCATTTTGTCTTGTTGGCACACAAATGTGTGTCTGTTCAAGTGTCAGCATCTTTGAGACACTTGTGTCCAATGTCCAGCTAAGTTAAAACTAGCTATGACTCAGCATAAAATGCATGGACAACCTACTTCACATCCAATAAAACTATTATATCTTAACAGTTATATTCTCATGCATTACGCAAGAAGCAGTCAAAACAGCTGTTCAAAATTGCACATGATTGAGGCAGCTAGCGACCACGTCATACAGACTCTCCCCCACCTTGAAATTTAGTGCTGTTCTCTCCCTTCCAGCTAAAGGTTATATTTCTTTCTCTACTCCTCTCCTAGTTAGTATTACCCACTCTCTCCTGCCTCATTTGGTCCTCCTCAGGAATCCTGGAATTTTCAGGTCAGTTGTTTGGCTCTTATGTCACCATTCTCACAACCAAAGATGAAACAATAGATTCTCAAAAGATATAATGGCCAGCAATGCCCAGGCCATACAGATTGGTTGCAAGCCACAATAGGTAAAGTGTGGGACAAACCGTGGACACACCCAGAAAAGATTTACCAGGATGTTATGTGGTATGGAGGATTTTAGCTATGAACAAAGGTTGGATGATCCGGGTTTGTTTTCACTGGAATTCCGGAGGTTGAGGGGACGACCAGAAAGAAGTTTATAAGATTATGAAAGGTATGGATGGAGTAGAAAGACTGAGGCTTTTTCCAAGCGCAGAGTGGGCACTTACTAGGGGACACAGGTTCAAGGCATGGTGTGGGGATGGTTAAGAGAGATATTGAGGCAAGTTTGTTTCCCAATCAAATGGTGGCGAGTGCTTGCAACACACTGCCAGAAGTGATCGTGCAAACAGACACAATAGCAACATTCAAGAAGCACCTGGATGAATAAATGAATAGGAAGCGAAGAGAGGGATATGCATCCTGTAAATGAAGACAGTTGAAACACAGAAGGGCAAAATGTGATGGCGTAGGATTGGAAGGCCAAAGCACTTGTTCCTGTGCTGTTTTTTTCCCCCTTAGTTCTTCACTGAGTCATCAACAGCAGCAAGCTGTTTTTAAGATAACCTGGTCATTCATGAAATTTGCCAAAATCAAGAGGATCGGGAATCCTAAGCTCAGTGTAGTGTAAATATGTTGAGGGGCCAGGAAGAATGCACTTGTTACTCCTGGATCCATAAGCCCAGAAGCTGTTTGGGCCTTTTCTGATCTAAATCCTCTTCCCATTATCTTCATCTAACATGGGCCACAGTTAAAATTCCAGGAAGCCACTGAACTTCAATCTGCAGTATTAAAGAAGGACTACAGAAGTCTCAGGTAGGTGTCCTTGCCAACAGTTCTGAATAGAAGATGCTACATTCAGAAAATCACCTCATTGATTTTTATAGCATTCAGAAACCATCTGTTTTTGCCGTGTGGGAGGTGTAAAAATCCTCCAAACATTTCCAACTGTTGTGATGGAATGAGGGCCAGGTCGATATTATAGACCATGAGATCCTTCGTTGCAGTTGTTAACCTGGGCCAGAGAGCCCTGACTGACAGATACACACAAGAGATCCAAACAGTACGCTCATTCTTGGGGCTGGCTCTGAGCTGACTGTTCAGAGGCCAGGTACTGTGTATATACCAATAAAAGGTCCACGCACTGTGCACGTGCATATAAAGGGTGACTTGGTGATGGGATACCGGCCTGTGTGCAGTTGCTACACCAAGTAACAACAATATTTGAAGCATCCATGCCATAGAGAGTTTGCAGATGCATTTGGCTGTAGAGTAATCATGCCCCCTAAACCTGGGATTCTGATTCCTAGATCTTTGGGATCTTTTCTGGGGCAGAGGTGATCTGTTCAAGAAGGGCAGATTGCACCTGAACTGGAGGGACACCAATATCCTGGCAGGCAAATTTGCTGGTGCTGCAAAGGAGGGTTTAAACTAGATTGGCAGGGAAATGGGATCCTCAACAGCAGGGAGACAAGTGTGAGGTTCGAAGGAGGTATAGTAATCAGAAATAGCAAGTTGAAGGGGCAGGTCAGGGTGGAAAAGGACAGGGAGCAAGGAATGTCTGTTGGATTAAACTGCATCTATTGCAATGCAAAAGGGCTGACAGGTAAGATTGATGAAATCAGGGCATGGACAGGTAAGTGGGGCTGGGATATTATAGCCACTACTGAAACATGGCTAAGGGACGGACAGGACTGGTAGTTTAACGTGCCAGGGTACAGATGTTTTAGACAGCACAGAGGTGGAGTAAAGACGGCAGTGACAGTTGCATTTTTGATTAAGAGGAGTAGCACAGCAGCAGTCACAGGTGAAATAACTGAGGGATCATCCAATGAGGCTTTGTGGGTGGAGCGAAGAAATGAGGAGGGGATGGGGGTGTTATTGCTGTTATATTACAGGCCCCCAAATAGTCAACAGGAATTAGAGGAACAAATATGCAGGAAGATTGGGGTTGTCATAATGGGGAATTTTAATTTTCCTAACATAGATTGGGACTGCCAAAGTGTCAAGGGTTTAGATGGGGTGGAATTTGTTAAATGTTTTCAGGGAAGTTTCCTTAAGCAATATATAGAGGGTCCTACTTGAGAAGGGGCAAAACCTGACCTACTTTTGGGAAATAGGACAGGACAGATCACTGAGGTGACAGTGGGGGAGTACTTTGGGACCAGTGACCAAAGTTCTATTAATTTTAAAAATAGTTATGGAAAATGACAAAACTGGTCCACAGGTTCAAGTTCTAATTTGGGGCAAGGTGAATTTTGATGGAACTAAATGGGAGCTTGGTGTATTTTGTTTGCAGGCAAAGGGACCTCTAGCTAGTAAGAGGCCTTTAACAGCGTGATAGCTAGAGTTCAAGATCTTTATGTTCCAGTGTGGGTGAAGGGAAAGGTTGGCAGGAGTAAGGAATCCTGAATGAGAGGAATCTTGAGGCTTTGAGCAGAAATAAAGGAGGAGGCATGGTTCAGGAGCAGCCAACTGGAGGTATATAGGAGACACAGGAGTTTACTGAAGGAGGAAGTCAGGCGGAGAAAAAGGGGTCATGAGATAGCTTTGGCTGAGAAGATTACAGTGAATCCAAAGAGATTCTTTATGTTAAAGATTTACTTGGTCTTCAGTAAAGCCTTTGACACGGTTCTGCATAGTAAATTAATAGTAATTAATAAAGTTAGATCACTTGGGATTCAGGGTGAGCATGTCAATTGTATACACAGAATTGGTTTCACAGCAGGAGACAGAGAATGATGGTGTAAAGTTGTTTTTTGGACTGGAAGCCTGTGACCAGTGGTGATCCATGGGGATTGTTGCTGGGTCCACTTCTGTTGTCGTTTCCACAAATGATTTAGATGAGAATACAGAAAGCATAGTTAGTAAGTTTGCGAATGGAATAGTGGGCAGTGGAACAAGGTTGTTTAAGATTACAAAGTGATCTTGATCAGTTGGGTCAATGGATGAAGAACAGCAGAAAGAGTTTAATTAGGTTAAATGCGAGATATTTAATTTTGGTAAAGCAAACAAGGGTAGAACTGAAACAGTTAAAAGTATGGCCTTGGGTAGTGTTGTAGAACAGAGAGACCTAGGATTTCAGGCAAATAATTCCTTTAGGTTTGCATCACAAATGGATAGGGTGGTTAAGAAGGTATTCAGCATGCTTGCCTTCTTTCCTCACACTTTTGATAGTAGGAGTTGGTACATTATGTTGTGGTTGTACAGCATGTTGGTGAGGTCAGTTCTGGAGCAGTGTGTCCTTTTTTGGTCTCCCTGTTAGTGGAAGGATATTATTAAGCTGAAGAGGGTTCTGAAAAGATTTACCAGAATGTTGCCGGAAATGAAGGCTTTGAGTTATAAAGGAGAGGCTAGATTGGTTGCGTCTTTTTCACTGGAGCATAGGAGGATGAGGGGTGTCCTTAGATTTTTATAAAATCATACAGGCTTTAGGCAAGGTGAATGGCAGGTGTTTATTCTGTAGGGTGGGGGATTTCAAGATTAGGGGGCATATTTCTACAGTGAAAGATGAAAGCTTTCAAAAAGACATCAGCTGCAATTTTTTTTTACACAAACAGTAGTTTGTGTGTGGAATGCACTTCCAGAGGAAGTGGTGGATATGAGTAGAGTTAGAATGTTTGAATGTTATTTGGATAAATGGAGGGGTGGCATGATGGCTCAGTGGTTAGCACTGTTGTCTCACAGCACCAGGGACCCGGGTTCAATTCCACCCTCGGGCAACTGTCTATGTGGAGTTTGCAGGTTCTCCGTGTGTGCGGGTTTCCTTCGGATGCTCTGGTTTCCTCCCACAGTCCAAGGATGTGCAGACTAGGTGGATTTGCCATGCTAAATTGCCCATAGCGTTCAGGGATGTGTAGTTTAGGTGGGTTAAAAGGGGGATGGACCTGCGTGGGATGCTCCAGGGGTTGGTGTGGATTGTTGGGCCGAAGGTCCTGTTTCCACACTGTAAGGATTCGCTGATTCTAAAAAGAATAACGAGAGAGAGAATAGGACCCCTCAAGGACCAAAGTGGACATGTATGTGTAGAATTACAAGAGATGGGCAAGGTCCTCAATGAATACTTTTCCTTTGTATTTATCATAAAGATAGATGCGAGGGCTTGGGAACCTGAGGAAGTTCATGGTGATGTCATGGGGACAGTCCACATCGCAGTACAGGTCACGTTGGAAGTATTAGAATGTACGAGGGTGGATAAATCTCTTGGTCCTGACCACATATATCCAAGAAGCCTGGGAAGATATTGTGGGGGTCCTGGCTGATATATTTGCATCATCGTTAGCTACGGTTGAAGTCATGGAAGACTGGAGATTAGCGAATGCTGTGCCCTGATTCAAGAAAGACTGCAAAAGCAAAACCTGGGGATTATAGACCAGTAAGCTTAACATCAGTGTTAGCTAAATTACTTGAGAAGATTCTGAGGGACAAGATATACATGCATTTGGTAAGACATGGTTTGATTAGGAGCATTCAGCGTGGCTTCATGCATGGGGGATCATGCCTCGCAAATTTGTTAGAGTTCTTCGAAGAAGTGACCAGGAAGTTTGATGAAGGTAGGGCAATAGGCACAGTCTGTACAGATTTCAGTAAGGCTTTTGATAAGGTTCCACTCGGTAGGCTGCTCTGGACGATTAGATCACATGGAATCCAGGGAGAGCTGGCAAATTGGATACACAACTGGCTTGATGGTAGGAAGCAGAGATTAACAATGGAAGGATGCTTGTCTGACTGGAGGCCTGTGTCTAGTGCTGTGCCTCAGGACTCAGTGCTGGGCCCATCGCTGTTTGTTATCTATTTCAATGATTTGGATGAGATTGCGCAAGACATGATGAGTGAGTATTCTCTGAAAGTGTAGTCACGGGTAGACAGGGCAGTGAAGGCGGCTTTTAGAACAGTGGCCTTCATCAGTTAGGGTATTGAGTACAGAAGTTGGGAAGTTATGATGCAGTTGCACTTGACATTGGTGAGGCCGCACTTGGAGTGCTGTGCTTAGTTTTGGTCAACTTGTTAATAAGAGGGATGTTGTGGAAAAGAGTGCAGAAGAAATTTACATGGATGTTGCCAGGATTCAAGGGACTTGGTTGTAGGGAGAGGTTGGTCAAGCTAGGACATTTTTCTTCAGAGCAGAGGAGACTAAAGGGGGGGATCTTATAGAAGTGTAAAAGATCATGAGAGGCATGGATAGGGTGAATGCCTCAGTCTTTTTCCCAGGGTTGGGAAATCAAGGACTAGAGGGAATCGGTTGAAGGTAAGAGGGGAAAGAATACATGGGAACCTGAGGGGCAACTTTATTACCCAGAGAGTGGGACACATATGGAATGAGCTTCCAGGAGAAGTGGTTGACACGGGTACATTAACAACATTTAAAAGGCATTTGGACAAAAATATGGATAGGAAAGGTTTAGAAGAATATGGGCCAAGTGCAGGGAAACGGGCTTAGCATGGATGGACATTTTGATCGGCACAGGCCAGTTCAGACCAAAAGACCTGTCTCCATGCTCTGTGATACTATGACTGCAAAACAAGTGGATCCACCCCCAGTTCTAGGCCTCACTGCATTTCTGAAATTTATTGCTCAATTTCTGAGTACAGAGGTGGTCTGAACCTATTCCCCTTAATGTTGATATTGTGTAGTGCTCACTGCCAACATTAACAAAATGTTGATTAAATCTGGTAGTTCAACGCTCTCAAAGGAGGAAAACAAGAAACTGTAGATTGTAAGATCAACATATTTTGTTTAATTTAAAACATCACTGAACTAAACGAAACCTAAACATTTAGTGAAACCAAAAGCGCTTTAAAGAATTTTTGCTGTTTTTTTCAATAATTAGGTCAGTGTAAGTTCACATAGTATTTCTTAAAATGAGGAATTTTATTCTCTCCCAGAGTGTACCACAAAAAGAAGCAAAAACACATTGTTCTTCAACCTTAGTCATCATTTTTGGCTGGACCAAATCCCTCATTTTGATATTGTGTTCCACATTCATTGTTTCTGCATGGCCACGATGATGCAATTCTGAGTTATATAAAGTGCTCCTTCACTAACTTGGCACAATTTATGCAACCTGGACAGTATTTTCCTCTCCCAGCAACTGTCAAATTGCTGCCCTGATGTGGTTTACACATGTCTCATCTTTTTCTTCACCAGAAGCCTCAAGCACAGATTCTGCTTCTATCAAACACTTCACCTTTTTCACTACTGCAACTAGCAGATAGAAGAATTCTCTTAAATAAAGTACACTGTACAACAAGACATCAGGATGTTGGCAAGCATACAGAGAGTAAAAAGTACAGCAAGACTTGGCATGAATTATATAACAAAGTCCTTCTGGTAGTGGAACAGGATAGGAAGTGACAATAACAGAAAGGGCCTTCAGAATGTGCATGTTGAAATTGTATCAAACATTTACAGGAATTAATATTCTGGCTCACTACAGGTTTAAAGAACAGATGAACTTAGATTTCCTTTCATGTTAAGCGTTCTTTCCCCATACTTGCCAGAATTAGTCAGCCAAGATAGGTGAGATTACTTTTTTAAACTAAATATATTTATCGAGCATAAAGTTGTCATGCATATGGATGTCTGCAATTTGAATAATTCAAATGCCGTTTATTCCAGAAACAATTAGCTCACGATCGGTTCAATCTCATCATGACATGAACTCTCTTATTAAGCATAATGCATTACTCTAGTTAGGTCCATCACAGCCTAGATTTCCTAGATGCAAATGTTTTACATTCTGTGAACTTAGACTGCATATTTTCATCTGTAATGATTCCCTGCTAAATTCAGATATCTCACTCACCCCTGCACTCGTTAACAACTTAAAGAATGTGAATCATTATTGGAAAACGCCATAATACATGAAATGTTTTCTACATAACCATTATAAAATTCTATTCTCACCACTGTCTGCAAGGTTTTGGCATTCTAGACTTGATGCCATCAGATTTGAATTACTTCCAGGCTGAGTAATCCAATGTACGAATATTTGCACATCAGAACGAAACCCTCGTTATAACGGCAAACACCAGAATTTTACACAAATGTGTTAAACATTCATCAGCTAATATTCACACAGCATAATTTCATCACCCTTGAGTATAGCAAATTCCTTAATAGATTGATGTCAAGTCACTGACGCTCTTATGCCTAACCTCACATGTAGCTTTGCAGTTGATTTGACCAGCTCTTAGAGGAACAATTGGGAAACAGTTGCTTACGTGTTGTGGTTTTAAAGCCATGTATAATTACACACTTGTTTATATAAAAAAGTGGTTAAAATAGTTGGTAGCTTACTATTTCCCAAAAGACTTAACATAACTGTTCAGTAGATTGTCTCAGTAATCAATAAACACCTCAAACACAAAACATGGAGAGCACTTATGGGAGTGACAAGTACCAGATGTGATTTGTTCTCATAAATATGAGCCAGGTCATTTCCATACTGTACTGGGTTGTAGTAAAACGTGCTGAAGCTAAAGGTAAGTTATGCTGACCTATCAGTAAGTAATGATAATGCTACTTGCATCCAATCCATCTTTAATCCTGGCATTTATTTTCCTTTATCTCTTTGTTATCTTATGAAGACAAATTGTCATCGTGAACTTCATTCTTCAGTAATAAGTCTTGCTAAATTAAATCCCAAACTTTTGGAAACACAACAAGGCCTCCGGGTAAGAGCTAAAACAGAAATGGATAAAGGAGGTTGGCCGGGGTGGGGGGGGGGGGGGGGGGGGGATGTGGTGTCCTTCGAACAAAATGCTGCAGCGTTCCATAAAGCGTAGTACTAGCATTATGTGTGCAATGGTCCTCTTCCCCATTGCAGCAATTTATTTAACTTTAGTCATGGTATGGTTGGAATGAAAATTTACTATAATCCCTATGTTTGGAATTTATGGTTATGAAACATGAGAAAGTCATTGTGAATTCACTCCTATCTCACATAATCCAAATACTACAAGAGGCTGAAGTGAAATTGAAACCTCAGAATCACAGAATTACTACAGTGGAGGAGGAGGAGGCTGCCATTCAGCCCATTTTACATGTACTGACTTTACTATCTAGCGTCCATCTCCTGCCTTTTCTTCCTATCTCCATACATCATTATTACTCAAGCAACCATCCAATGCTGAGATAACAAAGTGTAGAGCTGGATAAACACAGCAGGCCAAGCAGCATCATAGGAGCAGGAAAGCTGACATTTCAGGCCTAGGCTCTTCTTCAGTTATCTCAGATCCTCCAGCATCTGCAGTTCCTACTATGCCTGAAACCATCCAATGCTTTCTTGAATGCTTCAATTTAACCCATGTCCACCATATTTCAAGGCCATGTATTCGTACCATACCCTAACAACTCACTGCGTCAACATTTTTTTCCCATCACTCTTGGTTTGTCAGCACATCATTTTAAATCTATGCCCACTCATATTTCTTTTACGAGTGGAACAGCTTTACCCTATCTACTTGATTCAGCCCACCCTCAAATTTTGAAAACCCCAAGCAGATCTCCTCTCGGCCACATTCTGTCTAGAGAGAACAGCTTTAACTTCTTCAATCTATCCTCATTGCTGCTGTCTCTCATTCGTGGAACCATTCTAGTGAATTGCTTCTGCTGTCTCTACAATGCATTCACATCTTTCCCATAATGTGGCACCCACAACTGAACTCAATACTCCACCTGGAGTTCAACATCATCTCCTTGTTCTTATGCTCTATGTCTCTATTAACAAAGCTAAGAACACTTCATGCTTTATGTACTGTTCTAACTGTCCTGCCACCTTCAGTAATCTGTGTGAAATATACCTAGATCCTTCTGCTCTTGAACTCCCTTTAGAAATGTAACTCTTTTTTATTTCATTCAATGTTCTTTCAATAAAGTGCATCACTTCAGCCTTCTCTGCATTGAACCTCATCTGCCCACTCTACCAAAAATTTTCCTTCTGAAGTTCCACACTGTCCTCCTTACAGTTTGCAATTCTTTTAAGTTTAGTTCATCTGAAAACTTGGAAGTTAATCGCCAGCACACTAACATCTAGATCATTAACAGACATCAGGAAAAGCAAGGGTCCCAATATTGACGTGTGGGGAGCTTCACAACGAACCTTCCCTCTTCACCCACTATTTTCCTTACAAGTCTGCTGTGAGGCACTGTATCAAATGTCTTCTGGAAATCTGTGTGTACTATATCAAAGCATTACCCCAATCAACCTTTTCTGTTTCCCCTTCAAAAAAAACTCCAGCATGTTAGTTAAACACAATTTCCCCTTTAGAAATCCTTGCTGGCTCTCCCTAATCAATGTCACTTTTTGGATGGGACTACTGATTTTATCCCAAATAATTGCTTCCAAAAGTCTTCCTCACTACAAAAATAAACCAACTGATTTGTAACTGCTAGGATTATCCTTACAACCTTTTTTGTAAATGAAGTCATAATGTTGGCAATTCTCCAATCTTCTAGCATCTCCTTAGAATCCAGGGAAGACTGAAATATTATGTCCATTACCTCCAAAATTTGGACTCTAACCTTCCTTTAAAATCCTTGGATGCATTTCATCCAGCCCTGGTGCCTTGTTAATTTAAGTGCCAACAATCCATCCAAGGCGACATCCTTATTAATTTTGAAATATGCCTGTGACAAAGTTTTTTCCTCAGTCATCATGGTCTGGGCAGCGTCCTCCATTTTTGTAAGTACAGATACAAAGTACCATTTACTACCTCAGCCATATCCCTGCCCCTAAACCTCCGGTGTTTGGTTTCTGATTGGCCCTACTGCTTCACTAACCACTCGATTACTGACTAAACAACTGCAGAAGACTTTGGAATTTGCCTTTATATGAGTTGCTGGTTCTGAAACTTTAGTATAACAACCTCATTTCTCAATATTTGATAACAGCTGTTCTTCACAGATCTAACGTTGACATAACATTGAGGGCTCATTTATTAAAACTGATCGTTCTTAGTCAAAGTCAAATATAGAGGGTCGTTGAAGGGAATAATGTTTCATAGATGGAATTCCAGAGAAATTTGATAAAGTGGCATGTAACAGATTTGGTAGCAAAGTAAAAGTAGATGGAATAAAAGGGACAATAGCAGCATTAGCAATAGGTTGGTTGAGCAACAAGGAACAAAGTTTATTGAATAATTCAAGTCTTCCCAAAGTCTGAGTAGTCTTACTTTCCTGACAAAGTAACCATGCTCACCAAACCTATGCATAGACTGATTAAAATCATGCTCTAGCACATATTTATGTGACAGCATCTTAAAAGCCTATTTGGAGAATAGTTTGATAACATGAGTGTTGGTTCCTTCCATACCCCTCTATTTCTGGTGTGTAGCAGCAACTACCTTGAATCATCAGGTGGTATATTCACGCCAGCTCAGCTGATAAGTCGCCAAGCACTTTTTCTACCAATATTTATACATCAATGTCTCAAAGGTCCTTCATGTGACCAAGGGCATCCATGCAAAAAAAAATTAACACAATAATAATTAATGGTACAGAAATTTAAATAAATGTTCTGTACAATGGCAGTTGTTGCTTCTCATGATTTGTGAACCTTCTTACTAGACAATGGAAAAGGTCCAGAATAAAGATCGCAAGATTATACCTTATTAACCTATTTGTTCTAGGTTTGCTTCAGAATTTGTTGATGAACAATACCATCTCTTTGATCAGCATTTGTTGTTCTTAGTTTTGCAACCAGATTCTACTCTTGGGCCCTCTAATCTATGAGCGTATTTTAAACTCAGGCCTAGAATGTATGGATCAGTCTATTTATCACTGATCATATGTTCAACATCTGCAATGGTTTCAGTATGACAGACATGAATACTAAAACAAAACAATTTATTTAATAAAAATCAGGCTTAATACACCACCATTGCATCATGATAAGCAAACTCACTTGAAAACAAAGAATGCAGTCCAAAATAAATAGAGATTTTTTATTTTCACTGAGGTACAGCAGCCATTCCAGTCAATGACCCCTAATTGAGGCGGAACAATATGGCCTGGAAGGTGAGATTTTTGATCCATAGAGGCAGGTTGGGGCAGTCCCAAAATGAGAGCTGTTGGCTCTGGATATCAGCTGGGGTTGCTTCCATGCTTTAGCTCTCCGTTACAAATTAACTTTAAAAAATGAATCCAAGAACACCTTCTTTCCTTACAAACCCCACCATCCACACGTTCCCTATCGCCCCTCCATGCCAAACCTCTGCCATCTCAACCTCCACTTTATTCCTCTCCCCATGCACCATGGTCCTTCACATTTCCTGTTGCCCATCTACGCACAGCCCTCATCGTCTCAAAACCCTACCAACTCTTACAGACTCTCAAAGTCTCTATTCCACCCAAAGTCAAATATAGAGGGCAGTTGAAGGGAATAATGCTTCATAGGTGGAATTCCACAGGAATTTCATAAAGTGTCATGTAACAGATTTGGTAGAAAAGTTAAAGTAGATGGAATAAAAGGGACAGTAGCAGCATTAGCATTAGGTTGGTCAAGTAACAAAAACAGAGTGTGAATAATTATTAGTTGGATTACAGAGAGCTAAATCATATTTCCTCAAGGGCTGGTATTTAGAACTAAGATTTGTCTTAGACTTCATTTGCCCAGATATAGATGTTCAAGATACAATTTCAAACATAATGAACTTGTAAAGTATTGTGAACTGTACAGGATACAGCAAAAGACTTCTAGAGAACATAGACAGGTTTTTGGAGTGAACAACAAATGTCAAATGGAATTTAACACAAATGTGTGAAGATATTCATTTTGGTAGGAGAACAAAGCGATGTAATACAAAATAATGGATATAATTCTAAACAGGATACTAGAACAGAGGGAGCTTTATATGTGTACAAGTCATTGAAGGTGGCAAGGCAGATTGAGAAAATAATAAGGCAGAATAGATTCTGGCCTTTATAAAGAGAGGCCCAGAGTTTAAAAGCAAGCAAGCTGTTATGAATCTGTGTAAATTGGTTCAGCCTCAAATGAGTAGCTGTGGTCACTTCAAGAATTGCACTTTGCAAAAATTTGTAATATGAGGTAGGAAATTCTGAGGGTCTGCACTTTGATAGGACGAATAGAATATCATTTAAATGGAGAAAGACTGTGGGAGTTGGGGGGGGGGGGTGGGAGAGCGCGAGAGCGCGGGAGAGAGAGAGAGAGAGAGAGCGCGAGCGGGGGAGAGAGAGAGAGAGAGAGAGCGCGCGAGAGCGCGAGCTGAGGAGAGAGAGAGAGCGCGAGAGCGGGGGAGAGAGAGAGAGCGCGCGAGCGGGGGAGAGAGAGAGAGCGCGCGAGCGGGGGAGAGAGAGAGAGAGCGCGAGCGGGGGAGAGAGAGAGAGAGAGCGCGAGCGGGGGAGAGAGAGAGAGAGCGCGAGCAGGGGAGAGAGAGCGCGCGCGAGCGGGGGACAGAGAGAGAGCGCGAGCGGGGGACAGAGAGAGAGCGCGAGCGGGGGACAGAGAGAGAGCGCGAGCGGGGGACAGAGAGAGAGCGCGAGCGGGGGAGAGAGAGAGAGCGCGAGCGGGGGAGAGAGAGAGAGCGCGAGCGGGGGAGAGAGAGAGAGCGAGAGCGAGAGCGCGTGGAAGGCGCGCATGGAGAGAGAGAGAGAGAGAGAGAGAGAGAGAGAGAGAGAGGGAGGGAGGGAGGGAGAGAGGGAGGGAGAGAGGGAGGGAGGGAGAGAGGGAGGGAGAGAGGGAGGGAGGGAGAGAGGGAGGGAGAGAGGGAGGGAGGGAGGGAGGGAGGGAGGGAGGGGGGGAGGGAGGGGGAAAGAGCGCGAGCGCGGGAGAGAGAGAGAGCGCGCGGGAGGGGTGCACGGAGAGAGAGAGAGAGAGAGAGAGAGAGGGAGAGACACAGGCAGAAAAAGAGGGACAAGGTGGAGGGGGGGAAGGCGAGAGCGCGTGAGAGAGCGCTGCTATAGCAAGGAGGATTTGGTAGTCCTTGTGCATAAATCACAAAAAAGTGAGCATACAAGTTCAGCAGGAAATAGCAAAGGCAAATAGAACATATCTGCCTTAATTTCAAAGAAAATAGGAATATAAAAGTTGCTAAAACTACACGAGGCAGTAATTAGACCACAGATGGAATACTGTAAACAGTCTTGGTTCATTTACTTAAGGAAAGACATGGCCTTAGAGGCAGTCCAAAGGCAGCTCGCTAGGCTAATCCCTGGTACATATGGAGTTTCTTATGAAGATAGGTTGAATGAGGTGGGCCTGAAGTTTAAAAGAATGAAAAATGTCCTTATGGAGCATACAAGATTCTTAGGTAGCATAACAGTAGATGTGGAAAGATGCTTCTCCTTGTGGGAGAGTGAAGGACGAGAGGGCAAAATCTCAGACTAAGGGTTGTCCATTCAGCACAGAGATGAGGGGGAATTTCTTCTGTCAAAAGGTGAATCTGTGGAACTCTTTACTCTAGAGGACCGTAGGGGCTGGGTCCTTAGGCCGTACTCAAAGCTTAAATAGATTTTTAATCAGTATGGCAATCAAGGGTTATGGGGATAAAGCAGGAAAGAGGAGTTGAAGATTACCAGATCAGATATGATCTCATCGAATGGCAGAGCAGACTTGATGGGCTGAATGGTCTAATTCTCTTCCTATATTGTATGGTCTTATAGGAAGATGTAAAGGGCTTTGAGAGGATGCTGAAAAGATCTACAAGAATGATGTTAAGGACTTCACTTAAGTTTGTAGATAGGAGAACAACTCCAATTTCTCCAAAGTGAAGAGGTTATTGATGAGAGATCTGAAGTTCTCAAAACCATGAGAAATCTGAACAAATAGATAGGAAATTGACAGGAGAATTGAGAATCACAGGACATTTATTGAAATTAAGACCAATGACTCAAGAACCAAAGGCAACAAAAACAATGTCTTATTCACATGGTTTGTGGTTGGGATGCAGTATGTATTGCTCAAAAGTGTAGTGGAGAGACATTCAGTCTCAGTTTTCAAAGAGAATTAGATAATTATAAGAATAGAAAAAAATTGCAGAGCTTCAAGGAAAATGTGTAGAAGAGAAACCAGGGGAGCTCTTTTCTTGCAGAAATAAGCTTAGATATGATGGGCCCAATGACATTTTTATGTACAGCATTTGTTATAAAGTTATATAATTCTAGATATTAGTAAAAAAATCCATTTAACTTGTTCAGAATTACATTGCTGAAACATTCCTCTATTGTATAATCAATATACATACAAAACAATCTTGCTATACTTAATACCTGTCTTGTGAATGTGAGGCCCAGAGGTTTGCAATCCCTGCTCAACATGCAAAGAGTTTAAACTTAAAAAAAAGAATATATTTCTATTGCATTGAGGAATGTCACCAAATCAAGTTGCAAGTCCATTTAAACAAGACACAGCCAAAGCTGTGGTCAATCTCTATTGACATGTACATGAATTATCCAGACACATATGCAAACTATTTGTGGAATCCTTAAGTCTCTGGGTGTATAATATTTTGTCAATATAATACACACAGGAACACATTAATAATCTAGTTAGTGCCAAAATAGATAAACCTAGACAAAGTATCCTTGAGAAAATATTATTCATTTCAGCAGCTTGTTTGGACTACAGAACTGTAAACTAAGACCATTCTTCAGTATTTCTCTTATCCCCCAAGTAGACAGCTTAAATTGTTTAGAAGATTAAAAGAAAACTGTTGCAGGTCTCTATTTAACAGGAAATATTGAGATCATGCAAAGATTCTGCAGCCAGTCTCGGAAATAGCAACATAAAAGGAGGCAAAACATTCCAGATGTTGATAATCTGAAATAAAAGTAGAAATGCTGTGAGCATTCAGCAAGTTTGGTGTCATCTATAGAGAAAACAAGGGTTAATGATATGGATTTTTATTTTTCTTAGCAGCCTGGGGCTAAAAGTTAGAAAGTTGTTGGGAATCATGAAACTACGATTCCTTCACATATTGTTGAGTTTAACTGATTGGATCCTCATGTAGGAGCCAGTCTAATTGACAGCCTTTGCTCCCTTTCAGATTCTGTACTTATTATAAGTAAATCAATTCTAACTACAGATGAATAATTATGAATGTATAACAATTATGAACCAATGTATAAATCTACCAGTTCAAAAGTCAACTCTTAGGAACTCCCCTTCTTCACAACAAGCAGACAGATGCAGAAACAAAAAAGGTGTTTTGTGTGGGCTTTCCGCACACGCTGTACATGGACCAGATACCTAATTTTCCAGCAACCATCCCAACACCCAGAAACAGAGCTGCATCAGGACACTATTCAAAAAGGCCACAACACACCACAGCAAAGCAGAATTGTGCAAAGCAGAACAGGAGCACTTATACGGAGTTTTTAGAAGGAATGGATATCCAAAAAGCACAATCTACCGTTACCACCACAACAAAGCCAGACACACTATTCACCCTACCCTACATCAGAGATGACCACAAGACCACTCAGACCCTAGGTATCAGGGTATGCCACTAACCAACAACAACTCTGACAGCTACTGATGAACGTAAAGGATCCGGAAAAAGTAACATAATATACAAAACATCATGCAAGGACTGTGAGAAATATTATATAGGTCAAACTGGAAGAAAATTGACAATAAAGATACCCAAACACCAATTAGCCACCAAGAGATATGACCAGTTCTCACTTGTCTCAATACACATGGGCAAAGGAGGACACAAATTCGACTGGGACAATACACCCAAAACAGCCTAAGCCAAACAGGGAATTTCTGGAGGTCTGATATTCCAACCAGAACTTCATCAATGAACACATTGAACTTGACGTGATGTACAAACCACTGAGAAATGGAGCCGGAGGTGATTCCAACCACCCGAGCAAACCGAGGCATATAAATAACAAGCAGGACAGAGCATCAATGCTTCACTGGAGGTGCACCGACCACGTTACCCAGCATGGTGACAAAACATCTGCAACCAAACCCACTGGCTTGGCGAGGAAGTTGCAACCTCATCTAAAAACTCTTCTCAAAAACTTTATACTAGTCATAGTTTACAAGGTGATGAGGGGAAATACAATGGCAATCTTTACGTTTCAGATGTTTCTTCTTAAACCACAGAGAGAAAACAGTTCCTTCTCGTCCAAAAGGCTTAATTGTTTGTTCCCAAAACATTCACACCCCATTCTCTTCAGTTACCTGGGAATTAATCACAAAGATGTTGGTAGCAGGAGACCTTTGTCACTAGAGATCAAACAGCTATTTTTTGTTGGCCAAATCTCCATTTGTACACATCCTTTTAAATATAGTGTCAATGCCAGGGATCCTGAGTTGCGCTAGTAGTGGCAAATGGGTGAATATACAAACAGGGCACCATAAGCTTGCTGAGGTAACAAGGTGTAGAGCTGGATGAACACAGCAGGCCAAGCAGCGTCAGAAGAGCAGGAAAGCTGACGTTTTGGGCCTAGACCCTTCTTCGGAAAGCAGGAAGGAGGAGAGTCTGTTTGAAGGGTGATTTCTGAAGAAGGGTCTAGGCCGAAATTGTCAGCTTTCCTGCTCCTCTGATGCTTCCTGGCCTGCTGTGTTCATCCAGCTCTACACCTAGTTATCACAGATTCTCCAGCATCTACAGTTCCTACTATCTCTGAAACCATAAGCTTGCTGCAAGGGTGTTAAGGTGAAGTTGGCAAGGTAGCATGAGAAAACTCAATAGGCCTCCTTGATATAAACCTTCCACCAAACTTGCCTTAATTGACACCAAGCCAATTTCTGGTGAAATTCAACCCGATGTTTTAATTTGTTGCGGTTGATATAAAGACAGCCACAAAAAACTCAAGTCAGGAATTCAGAAACTATGTCTTTTTATAGTGTTGATGATGGTGACTCACTACCTGAAAAAGTGGTTCAAAAGTCTTGCATACATACATTTAATGGGGAGGGAGATAGCATTTGACAAAGAAATGGGGCGGGAGGGGAAGGAGATTAGTTCAATCAAGTTAAAGGAAAGAATATTGAACGAGGCTCAAGTGAAGCAAAAGATGGCCTGTATCTGTAGATCATCTGCAATCCCAAAATACCTTTTCCATTTACTATGTGAGTGCCATTTTCAAGTACACCAGGATAACCATGCCCCTTTTTAATCATGGTGGGCTTCCAATAGTAGAACTTCAAATATCAGAAAGATAATCTGAACAGCTGGCCTTCATTATAGAGTCATAGAGCTGAACAGCATAGAAACAGATCCTTCAATTCAACTAGTCCATGCTGACCAGATATCCTAAATTAATATAGTCCCATTGCCAGCATTTGGCCCATATCCTTCTAAACCATTCCCATTCATAAACCCTTTTAGATGTTGTAATTGTACCAACCTCCACCAATTCCTTGAGCAGCTCATTCCATACAAATACCCTGCATGGAGAAGTTGCCCCTTAGGTCCCCTTTGATCTTTAACCTCTCACCTTAAACCTATGTCCCCTAGTTTCAGACTCCCCCACCCTGGGGTTAAGACCTTGGCTACTCACCCTATCTATGCCCCTCATGATTTTGTAGACTTCTACAAGGTCACGCCTCCGCCTCTGATGCTCCAGGGAAAATAGCCCCAGCCTATTCAGCCTCTCCCTCTAGCGGAAACCCTTCAAGTCTAGCAACATCATTGTAAATCTTTTCAGAACCCTTTCAAGTCTTACAACATCCTATCTATAGCAGGGAGACCAGGATTGCATGCAGTATTCCAAAAATGGTCTCAGCAATGTACTGTACAACTGCAACAAGACTACCCTACTCCTACCCTCAATGTACTGCCCAATAAAGGCAAGCAAACCAAACACCTTCTTCACTATCCTGTCTACTTGTGACTATACTTTCAAGGAACTATGAGCCTGTACTCCAAGGTCTCTTTTTTTCAGCAACACTCCCCAACACCTTACCATCGAGTATATATGTCCTGCTCTGATTTGCCTTTCCAAAATATAGAACCTCACATTAATCTAAAATTAAACTCCATCTGCCACTTCTTGGCTCATTGGCCCATCTGATCAAGGACCTATTTGTACTCTGCGGTAACCTTCTTCGCTGTCCACTACACCAACAATTTTGACGTCATCTGCAAACTTGTGAACCGTACCTCCTATGTTCACATCTAAATCATTTATATAAAATGACAAAAAGCAATGAACCCAGCACCGATCCTTGTGGCACACAGCTGGTAACCGGCTTCCAGTCTGAAAAGTAACCCTCCACCAGCACCCTTTGTGTTCTATCTCTAAGCCACTTCTGTGTCAAAATGGTTAGTTCCCCCGTATTCCAATGTGATCTAACCAGTCTACCACGAGGAACCAGTTCCATTCCAGTTGGCATTAATTTTTTACTGTTAAAACTATTATGTCTCCGTAAAATGTAACAAATCTAGACAAAATAAAAATGTACAAAGTGTGATTGTTGTTTCAAAATATCACGTTCATCATACTTTCAAAAGCAGTATCTCGCTCTGTTTCTAAATGTTAATTTTTCAATGCTGAAGAAATGCAATAAAAACACACTTCTTTTCCGATGAAGGATCATTGGTATGAAACATGAACTGTTCTCTCTTCCTGCTGAGTTATTTCCAAAGTTTTCTGCTTTTATTTTATTTTTTAAAAGGATTTATAAGATGTGTTCCAGTTACCATTTGCAGCAGATATTTTAACCATCAACTTTCAAATGAGACAAACCCGTTGACCGAAACCATTGTTTGTAATCTTGCTTACTCAAATAAATGGAAAATGCTGTGTTGAACCACTTTTTCACTATCCTTCAATATCCCTTCAATAAATCATTCTCCTAACAAAGTAGTTTTCTTTTTAATAAAAAATGGAACCTCTTTAAAGACTTTTGTGTATTAGGAAACTATTAATATTTCTCCACAATATATTAATAATCTCTGTCTTATTCGTTAATTTGAAGAAATAAGAAACGATCCAAAATTGTAATGCTGAGAACTTACATACAGTAAACAAATTCATCTCAATAAGACTGCAGTACCTAAAAACAATCAATAGAATCTCCAGTACTCAAGCTACAAAGGTTCTTTCTCGTCAGTAGAATACTCAGTTACAGTTGGTCTACATGAAAACCATAAATCAACCACGAATGTTAGTTTAACCACTGTGTGTGTCGTAATGACCCCACATTGCAGTGAGACGCCAGGCACAGCAGAGTGAAGAGTCTTGACCTCAGAAAGCATGGTAACATGTCAAAACCCACCAACATAACTCTTTCTGCATGAAAGATAAATTGGGTTTAATTCAATTAGGCACTATTATTTATAATGTTTTGTAATTCTTGATGAAATTAAGGGCAGTAATTCCACATCCTGATATGCCTCTTCTATTGTTAAGATGATGGTAATTTGGCTTGGCATTTCAACTTATGCACAACAGTTGAAAAACTCAGTAGCTTTGTACTATACAGGAATGTGTTTTACACTTTTGCAGAATGAATACATGTTAATGCTGTACACAACTAAACTTTCTGTTGCTCGCAAATTAAAAAAAAGACTGAATTGACTTAATTAAGGTCCTAGAGTTATATATGCACTGGTTTTTCAAATTACCCTTCTGGCAAAATTTTAACATCCACACACTTTCTAGAATGTTTCAATTCTCCACAAACCAAAAAGAGGCGCAGAAACCATGTTAATATTAATTCATATATCCAAGATGCTGGCATACTAGGGTGCCTGAGCTGGAAATCCTCTATTCTGTCTGTTTCTTTTCATGCTTGTTTCTCTATTTACCTTCTATCCTCAGACGGCATCAATGGTGATGAGTTCAGCCAGGGCACACTCGAACTGAGGCCCTGTATAGACTCAAAGGACTCCCAGGTTCAAGGCAAAGCCCAGTACAGGCCCCTGGTCTTGAGGTAAAGTTCAGCTCAGACCCCAGGCCTCAATGTTAAGCTCAGGGTGGACTCCCAGCCTCAAGATGAAGCCCAGTGAGGACTCCTGGCTTCAAGATGAAGCCTACCATGTACTTGTCTGCTTTTAGTTATTTTTTTCTCTTTGTACTTCAGAAGGATTGCAATGCTCTTAATTCTATTTCTTTATTCTTCTAATTTATATACTGAAGGTTTGTACCTGAGATGGAGCCAGAAATGGCAACTTTGTATATTTTTCACTGCACTCAAGTATCCCTGTACCAAATTCTAATTCTAAACTGATGTGAATTGAACCATCTTATTGAGCAGCAGCCAATCAAATTAAGAGCTACCACATCAACCAGCAGAACTCTTGCTCCTCAATTTGGCTGTGAGTTGAAGTTGGTGAAACTGGCTGTAACTGTACTGTCAAGTATTCATTGCTGTAAAAGCAACCTGACCATGACTGGAATAGATGTTTTTCCAGGTAACTTCTTCAAGGACCATAAGATGTTAAATTTTTCCTGAATACTGAGTCTAGTCAAGCAAGCTGACAGCAAATGTGGTATGGGAGGGGATGTAAAGTTTAGGAATATATCACAGATGATTTAAAACAAAAGTAGACTTCCACACTAATCAAAAGTGAGAAAGATGCACAAAAGTCTGTTTCCCCCATCAAATTTTATATTTGCAAATATTCATTGTTTTGGCATCACAAGCTCAGCCTATGCTCCTAAAAAAATTACATGAGCACCAATAATGTTGCAGAATTTGGTCCATGTTTTCATACAACCCATTCCCAAATCAACAGAACAACACCAATGTCACATAGCAAACATACTAAGCAAGAGCTAACTGCAGGGTATGCCTCTGTTGGAAAGGAACATGCTCGTTAAATGTAAAGCTGCTTGCCAAGATTTTCAGAGAGCTACATGCTACTCCTTGTTACATCAGTTTATCATCGCCATCAGCTCTCACGTTTGCAAGACATATGTACAGAGTTTGGCCCTCTTACAGTCTCACCGTCCAGCCACATGCGCATGATGCATGGAAAAAGAAGGGGGAAAAAAAGCATAAAAACATGATCAATGAGCCTGCAGGCAGTAATCCCAAATTGAATCAGGATAGAGTATGTAAGATTGAGACTTTCATAGGTCTTCAGGGATAGATACCGCATCAACATATTCAGCACATATGACATTATAACGAGCAGGTCCTCAGAAGTTGATGATGACATATCCGAATTGCACATCATCAACTGCTCGTCACACAGGACAACAATTCTGACTCTTCAGATATCTTGCCAGACAACAACCACATATCTATGATGACCAATACACATCTTTTCATAAATGACAGCACATTGCAGAGTGAAGTTAAACTGCCAAGTTGTGATAACTATATAATGACTAGTTGTGATCATGTTATGTCTACCAAGGCATTATATGAATGTAGAGAGAGAATATATGTGATAACAAGAATATACTAATTCTCTAAACAAAATCCATTTACATCATGTACATGATATCAGTAAAGGTTTCCTCTTTTAAAAAGGGCAAAATAGAGCTGCTGTATTATGGCACAGATCCCAAAGCACACAGGCATCATGTTTAAAGACAGTAACATGACATCCTGCTATAGAGGTACTTGCCTGGTCTTCAGTTACCCAAGTGTCAGCAATTTAGTGTCTTCAATTTGTCAGTTATGTGTAATTATTATGTAGTTACAAAGTAAACATAGAACCAAACTATGTGCATAACTGAATGATGCTTTAGCCTTATAAACAGTTAGCGCTATAAATAAACGTCAGGATATTTGAGTCAGCAAGGACTCAGTATTTGTGGTTTATATTACATGGGCTAGTATGTCACAAGTCACCAGGGCCAATTCCCAAGACAACATAAAAACACAAAAACTACACAATAAGTGTGTAAAATAGAAGAAAATTGCAGGGAATACCATTGTAAGAAATTGTTCAGAATTTTGATTCTGGCTGCTGCACCTTTAAAACATGGCAGTAGATATGGAGGCATTCAACAGCATCCAGAAAAGCCAAAAGCCTTGGCATTGATGGCAATGCTTTTCTCTGGGGACTGTTCTCGAGACACTCTGGGACAATTTCAGTGCCTCCAGAGACTGCAGCGCCACCTCATTTACCTTGCAGCCTCAGCAATTGGAATTGAGGTTGCTGTTGGCAACAGGATTGCAAAGTTAAAGCAGCATCCAATTACATTAATCACAATGATAGGGAGACACCAGGGCAAATACAGGGCAGAAGCCAAGCCAGCTCATTCTGAATAAAAGGCATTCATATGAGACTTCATAAAAAAAGTTCAGACAAACTACTTTTATTGGCTGAAAATGCATGACAATGACAATCGACATGACAACATCATTTGCCAAATGTTTGTGCCTGAAGAGAGACAAATAGGTTTGTATGAAAATAAAATCCTTTAAGTTGACATCAAGGAATAGGAATTTCTCCCTGGTTTAAGATTCACACCATTTGTAGCATGCGTCTTAAATTAGAATTTATAGACCTGATGGAAATGAGGTTTTAAAACCATTCAAACTGTATTCAGCATAAACAGTGTTGAATATAAAGATATGCAAAGCCGGCATTTTCATTCTCTCTCAAAGACCACATCCTGCATTCTTGCCAAGTAACTTCTTTCTTTGATCATTAAAGAAAGCTGAAACCTTGAAATGGGTTAAGGCATGTGGAAGTGATTGAAATTTATTATTTCATTGACATCGATAATACAATTAGTCAGAGAAAACCTGTTTAACAATTGTCCAAGGTTGTCAATCCTTTATAAAAATATTGGTCTGTGTAATAATACCAGTTCCCTCACACTCGAATTACAGCTCGATTTACCAGTCTCTTTAAAGCCTGCCAAGAACACAAGCCAAACACATACAATCACCACAATGCTCAGAGACTAAACGTACTTTAGCATTGCTCATGTCATTCTACATAACCACCGGTTCCATTTACATTCGTGCACGCTAGATGCTTCAGTGTTTTTGCCTAAACTACAGTGCTTTAAGATTAAGTTGAGAACAAGCTACTTCTGATGCTTGGGAGGTCATTACTTTGTTGCACATTTCTGGCCTAAACATGTTCTTGCCAATCTCATGTCATTTCTTGTGGGGTATTATTTATTTCACATGCAGTGTAGTAATGGTTTTAGATTGTTATTCAATTAGAAAAGTCTTATTGAACAAATAACTCAAACAAAACCAGCTGCATCTGAGAAAGAATGACAAGCTACTGTGCTGACATCAGCTGTCTTAAATGCTTTTATTATTTCCTGGGGCACTGATTACTGAAAACCAATGGCACTCTGTGGGGGAAAAAGAATACTGGAATTTTACTAGACACCCATCATATCAGTTTTATTCCCATTTGTAATTTAGATCTAATCCAACATTTTAACTACGTAACTGAAGTGTGCAAACAGATGAGGAGCTTAGAGAGACATTTTATCTCCCACTCATGGTCCCAATCATAACTCAATGTTTTGTCATAGATCAGTTGTCAGGTACATCACAGGATCTTCATTTTGTTTTCTCTATGAATCTACAATAAAAAAAGGTAACATTCACTGACACGAATTTATACAATAAATTATGCCAGGTTATTTTACTTACAGTGCAACAGCTTATTTCTGCATGGTCTTGACTTTTGCTGGAGTCGCCATTTGGTCATGAGTAATTTTTACAATTCTATTATTCACTATTGCTCAGGCAAATGTATTAAGTTACCTCAATTTATAGCACTACATTGTGAACATAAGAATATTTACACAAAATTGTAATGCTGTCCACGTCAATTATCGCTGAAACAAATAAGAACCAAACACAATCTTGTCACACTCCACTTCAGTTAAAATTAAATGCAGAGTATGTTCAAAGCAGTTTGCAGTGATCTTCAAGCCTTTTACATTGGCTCAGTGAAAAGTGGGGAGGACCATTACATTCATGATCAATCAGCATGGTTTTAAAAAGAGGAGGTTGAATTTCAGGAATTTACTGCAGTCTCTGAGCAAATAAATGAGTGAGTGTGTAAGCATATGTGTAGGACATACTTACCTGGATTCTCAATACCCTTGGAAAAATTGCTTCACGTGCAACTAGCTGAGGAGGTTAAGGCTCACGGAATTGACAAATGGTGTTGATGCATTGAGAATTCGCAGAGCAACAAACTACAGAAGGAAATGTTAAATACAAAAGTATTCTCCTCGGAAATGGTAACCAGTGGTGTTTCACAGGAGTCTGTTCTGGGACCTTTGCTGCTCACAATATTTGTGAATAAACTGAGTATTTTTAGAGTCATATTATTTTGCCAATGGCATGAAGTCATGTGTCAGATAATAAACAGTAAGGAAACTATCTTCAGACTGATTGTTTACGTAGATAGCTGAGTTGTGGAAGATGGAGTTTTATGTGGAAACTGAAGGCAATGCTGATTGAGCTAGGAACGACAGTTTCTAATACCAAACACATTCTTATTTTTAGGTTGCCACTGAACAGCAGCTGAAAGGGCTTGGGGAATGATCATTGATTTTACTCATGAAAAAAAATCTAACTGACGTTAAGCAATGATCAATAAGATAAACCAGGCAATACGACATGCCTGGAGGGCACTGGACTAATGGTCCTGAACAAATTAGATTGTTAATTTGCAGGCCAGTGGTGAGGCCAGTTTCAGAGTATTCAATTTTAGTCAGCCATCTGAAAAAGGTAATAAAGGCATTTGATGGAGTGTGGGAAACATGACAGGGACAGTTTTCTGTTGGCAAATTGGGAAGAAAAGGTTCAAGTATTGAAACTAGCTTTGCTGTCATAAAGCCAAAGTAAGGACATGGAGCAGAACCATTTTTTTAAAAAAAATCGATGCAGAATTACTAAAAGGCCTTGACCATCCTGCAAGTCTTGGCTCCCCTTGACTCCAGAGTATTTCCGTAGTGTCACTGATAAGCTGGAACACCAGGAGTGATCCTGAGTAATATGGTAAAACTTTTGTGAGGGTGGTATTCAGTTAGTAACAAGGTTGGGGATACAGGGCACTTTGACCGGATGTCAGTAGAATTTAGTGTCAAAGTGGTGAGCTGCTGATCCTGGAAGGCTTGTTGGATACACAACATAACAAGTGCTGTAGGCCTTCAGGAAAGGATGGAAACTAGAAACACTGGGGGAAGAGGAAAAGAATCCTTGAGAGAGAGAGACAAAGACAGGGAATAAAAGGCTGGATTTTTACTGATTTGTGAGACTCTTCCACATTGAAGAGGTGTGGATAAATATTAAAAAAATAATTTATTCATAACTTTCTACCTCCTTCCACAGAATATTATAGCTCCATGAAAGTATCAATTATCAAGCACTTTAAAGTATTAAACAGGAAAAAAAACTACAAGCATTTGCCACCTATTTATTTCATATAAATAAATGTTGTGCTAGTGACAAAGCAGATCATAGCAAAAAAAGCTGTCAATCAAGCAATCATTTCCCTTATGTACAGCTGTTTGAATAGACTAGTGGATGTCTGGGCTTTCAGCCAATAATGCACAATGAGGTTTTTTAAAAAAAAAACCTATTTTCCTAATCTACCTGTTTAAAGATGCTATTACACACCTCTGGAGCATTTAGGACTTGAACCTGGATCTCTTGGTCCTGGGAATTCTACCTTTATGCCACATGATTTTATTTTGTAACTAATTTCTGTTCCTGAGCAAAATACCATTCAGTTTTATACATATTCGCCAAGAGTTAATACTACACCTGTCAACATAAATCCCAGACCACTGCAGAAATCGAATACCAAGATATTGATGTAAAGTAATGTGTGATTACTTGGAGCAAATATGACAGTAGAAATCTAATATTACAGAAGAGGTGGTAACCTAATTATTTTACATTAGAGTGAATGGAAATTGCTTTGTGCATGAAAATGTTTTACCTTCACCAGGAGTTGATCGTAGTTGATTAGGTCTCAAACTCAAGGACACTGTCAACACTGGAGATAATATACATTTCTTTGCTGACTTCTTTAAACCTTAGCCTGCAACACCATTTCCTCAATCGAGAGGTTTGGTTGATGATATAGTTCAGTGCCACAACCTATGCTACTCCCACCTGCCTAATTTACCTTAACGCATTATCATTCCCTTTCCCTTCCTTAATCTTTAAGTAAAATAACAAATCTCCAAACTTGGCCCTTGTAGCATAGCCAAGATTAGAAATTCATAAAAGAAAGATGCTACACGTCAGAAATTTCATTGTACAACTCAGTCTTACAGTCACAACATTAAGGGCAAAATAGCTTAAAACAGTCAGAACCGAGAAAAAAAAATACTGCTTTGCACTCCTGAATTTACTGTTCCGTGGTAAAAGTAGTAGCTTGAGAGCTTGATGTATGCTTTCAATATTTTGCAGTTAGTTATCATGCTATATTAAGACAGAGCAATGAGTTTTATTCACATATGGGGAAGAAATGCATTGGCAAGGTCAGTATTTCAGTATTTAATGCCCATCCTCGGCACGGTGGCTCTTGAGCAAGTAGTGGTGACCTGTCTTTCAGAACTGCCGTAGTCCATTATCTTTACATTTGATTAGATTAGATTCCCTACTGTGTGGGAACAGGCCCTTTGGCCCAACAAGTCCACACTGCCCCTTGGAGCATCCCACCAGACCTATCTCCCAATAACCCACACACCCCTGAACACTATGGGCAATTTAGCATGGCTGATCCACCTAGGTTGCACATCTTTGGATTGTGGGAGGAAACTGGACCACTCTGAGTAAACCCACGCAGACACGGAGAGAACATGCAAACTCTGCACAGACAGTTACCTGAGGCTGGAATTGAACCAGAGTCCCTGGCGCTGTGAGGCTGCAGTGCTAACCACCGAGCCACTGTGCTGCCCCAAATGGCAGACAGAATAATTTGTTCAGCCGTATTACAGGGATTTAAAAATCAACCATATTGCAATGGGTCTGAAGTCACAAGTAAGCCAGACTCAGTCTGGATGGTAGATTACTTTTCCCAAAGGATATTAGTGAACCAATTGCAATTTTACAATGATCCAGTAGTTACATGATTGCGGTTACTGGTATTAGCTATTTAATTCCAGGTCTATTTTAGGCATGTTGCTACATTACTTTATTTAAAATGAAGAAAATAATTTGAATTAATATAATCACTTCTAAAACACCTCTCAGCAAATGAATTATTTTGATGTGCAGTCACTGATGTTATCTATGTAATTATGGGAACCAATTAGTGTGTAGCAACTTCTTATGAAAGGCAAATGGAAGAAGGGAATTAATGCTTGATCCTTCAATTAGTAGAGGCACTGGTGAGGCTGAAAACTGATAATTTATAATTTAAAGAAAACTCTAATGCTGATTCTACATACACTAAATCAATGACTCTTTTTAAACTTGTTAAATAAAAGTTGTATAGGATGGCCTCTCAGTGAGATAAGGCTTGGACAGTATTCAATGAGACTACACTTATATTTCTTTTGTTCCCCCACTTCTATGCATATATTGGCTTTATGTATGCTTCTGCTTTAATTGCATCAGTATCACAGTCTCATATCTCTGTTCCACAAACGTTTATATTGCACTAGATAAACCGGCTCAGCTGATATTCCTAATAATGAGTTTTAAATAATCCACAGATGGGCAATGAAGATTTTAAGTGATAGGGCTGTGACCATTTCCTTTGGGAGTTTGATGCACTGTGGGATATTCCTTGGGGGGGCAATCTTACTGATACAATGTCTTGGAAAAAAAAGTCTTAGCAGTTAGTCTGGGTGGCCACCTGGTGTTTTATCACTGTTCAAGAGTATCAGGTACTTAGTTTTACCAACTTCCATCAGCCCATTCTAAAAGGTAGTCAGTCTATTTTGTTTACCCATTATTCTTGTGATCCCCATTCCAAATCTTTGAATTAAGGTGTGACACTGGTGAACTTCCCGTTCTGATTTACGTAGAATCATGCAACATAGCATCGGCTTCATTCAAGCTTATTTATGACATCAGATTATGAACCTACATTTGCATAATCTACAATTAATTGAACAAATGGTAAGACAGAACTGATATTTTTGATATAATGTCAAAGGTACATCCTCAAATGCAAGAATTCTTTTTGCTTTATTGATTGAAGGCACAATTCCCATTGAAGATGTTAAACAATGAAGCCCCAGATGTAGTTGCAGATCAACATGCTGATGAATTTGATTAGAGTTTAAAGTGACCTGTTGGTGCATCTTGACATAACTCGAGAGAAGGCCGATATCCTGTCACCCTTTAGTTACACAAGTCCTTGACACTGATCCAGTTCTGCCATGAACAGGCATCTGCCATTCCTGTTCATGTCAGTCAGCCAGGGCTCCTTCACTGGTCCATATTAACAGCCCCAATCAGGTTCACCTGGCTGACTTTATGATCACTGTATATCTTTTTCGTTAACGATGCACATGATACAACATCCTTGCCAGTGAATGACATCTCCGTTGTTGTTATTGTTGTTTTGCAATCTAGAAGATGATTTTCTTTCACTAAATTGATATGATCTTGGGTTTTCCTTGATGTTTATAACACAGTCATATCATGTCACATATATACGTACATGTGTAAAATTTCCCAGAAATGGAAATTGACATTAACTTGCACAGTTTCTACAATTCCTCTATTTTCTTCCAAATCCTTTGATCTCCGAGTCATAATCAAATTAAGACAACCAATGCTTAGGCTTCATTTCAGATCTTCTAAACTCTTTGGTTGAAGATATTTAGATTAAGCTTTTCTATTGTTTTCTCACAGAGAGGAAGGATAGTCTAGCATCACAGGACAGTATAGGGATTTGGGAGTATGACACTCAAACACATTGTTTTTCAGCAAAAAAAAAACCTGGCACAAAACCCACATCTGTAACAGAATGCATTTGCCATATGTGAGTAACATCTGAGTCCGAAACAAAGCTCGTAAATTCAAACAAAACTACTAATAAACAATTCCAAGAGGACTGCGTAAGGTTGATAAGGAAGGAGAAAAAAAAAAGGAAATTGCATTTGACAAATTTATTGATATTTCTTTTGTCCTTGTAAAGAGTAGATAAGAAAACTTGTAGATATAATGTACTTGGATTTCCAGCAAGCATTTGATAGGGAGTCATACAAAAGTTTAATATTGCAAGGGCTCATGGAGATGAGGAAGATATGTTCATGTAAATGGAAGATTAATTAACTCACAGGAAACAAGGAGTAGCAGTAAATGAGGCATTTGAGTTGGCAAGCTGTGAAGTTCTGCAAGGGTCAGTGGTATGGTCTCAATTATGTACAATCTATAGTTATCAGCAGAATTTACAATTCAACATAGGGAAGAAAGCATCCAGGTCTACTGATAATATAAAGCTAGACATAAAACGTAAGCTAAAAGGAGAACATAAACAAATATAGGCAGGTTCAGTCAGTGGGAAACAAGACACACCAAATTGTGAGGTCATTCTCTTTGGTAGTAACAGTAGAAAAGCCTTTCGTTAAGGACAGAAGTTGTTAATGTTGATGTTCAGCAAGGCTTAGGTACAAACATACAAGAAGCAGAAAATTAGCATGTAAGCAATTAGAAAGGCAAGTGGTAAGTTGGCTGTTATTGCAAAGGGGCTGATATAAATATGACAAAGGAAATCTTGCTGCAAATCCTTTAGTGGGCTTGTATTTGGAGTCATGAGTACAGTTTTGGCCTCAATATGTTGAGACAATATTTATCTTGGAAACAGGCAAAGATTCATTGGTGTGTTTTATGGGATTCAAGGGTTAATCTATAATAAAAGGCTGAATAAACATAAAACTATTGAAGATAGGAGCAGGTTGAGGCTATTCTGCCCATCAAGCCTGCTCCATCGTTCATCACAATCATGGCTGATTGCCCAGCTCAATAAACTAATCCCGCATTCTGCCCATAACCTTTGATTCTATTTGCCCAAACCGCTAAATCTAGCCGCCTCTTGAATACATTCAAAGTTTTGGCATCCTGCAGTCACGAATTATACAGGTTTACCACTCTCTGGGTGAAGAAATGTCTCACCATCTCCGTACTAAATGGTCTACCCCAAATCCTGGTTTTGGACACACCCACCATTAGCATCATCCTCCCTGCATCTACCCTGTCTAGTCCTGCTGGCATTTTATGAGTCTGAGGTCCTTCCTCACTTGTCTTAATTCCATCAAAAACACTCCTAGCCTAGTCAACCTCTCCTCAAACCTGCAGTCCTGCCATCCCTGGAATCAGCCTGGTAAGCCTTTGTTACACTCCCTCAAGAGCAAGAGCATCCTTCGTCAGAAAAGGACATCAAAACTGCACATAATATTCTAGGTGGGAACTCACTAAGGCCCTGTATAATGGCAAATACACATCACTGCTCCTGTACTCAAAACCTCTCACAACTGAAGGCCAACGTACCATTTGCCTTCTTTACCGCCTGCTGCGCCTGCATGCTTGCCCTCAGCAACTGGTGCACAAGGACACCCAAGTCCCGCTGCACACTCCCCTCTCCCAACTTACAGCCATCCTGGTAGTAATCTACTTCCTTGTTTTTGCTTCCAAAGTGAATATCTTTACATTTATCTAAATTATACTGCATCTGCCAGTGATTTTCTCACTCACCTAACCTGTCCAGTTCAGGCTGAAAGATTTCTGCTTCCTTGTCATGGTTTACAATTCCACCCAACTTGCTATCATCTGCAAATTTTGAGGTGTTACATTTTGTTCCCTTACACCCAAATTACAGCTCGATTTACCAGTCTGTTTAAAGCCTGCCAAGAACACAAGCCAAACACATACGATCACCACAATGCTCCGAGACGAAATCTACTTTAACACTGCTCATGTCATTCTACCTAAACACAGGTTCCCTCTACATTCATGCACACCAGATACTTTAACGTTTTTGCCTGAACTACAGCACCTTAAGATTATATTAAGAGCAAGATACTTCTGACTCTTGGGAAGTCATTATTTTATTGCACAATTCTGGCCTAAACACATTTTTGCCAAACTCATGCCATTTGTCATAGGATATTATTCATTTCACATGAATTGTAGTATTGGTTTTAGATTTTTATTCAATTAGAAAAGTCCTACTGAACAAATAACTCAAACTAAACCAACTGCATCTGAGAAAGAATGACAAGCTACTGTGCTGACATCAGCTGTGTTAAATGCTTTTATTATTTCCTGGGGCACTGATTACTGAAAACCAATGACAGTGATGGGATTTTACTAGACACCCAGCACATTATATCGGTTTTATTCCCATTTATAGTTTACATCTAACCCAACATTTTAATTACGTAACAAAGTGTTCTGCAAACAGATGAGGAGCTTAGAGAAACATTTTATCTCTCACTCATGGTCCCAATCATAACTCAATATTTTGCCATAGATCAGTTGTCAGGTACATCACAGATCTTCATTTTGTTTTCTCTATGAATCTACAATAAAAAAGTAACTTATTCACAGATATACAATAAATTATGCCAGGTTATTTTACTTACAGTTCAGAGACTTATTTCTGCATGATCTTGACTTTTGCTGGAGTCGTCATTTTGTAAAGAATAACTTTTACAATTCTATTATTCACTATTGCTCAGGCAAATGTATTAAGTTACCTCAATTTACAGCACTACATTGTGAACTTAAGAATATTTACACAAAATTGTAATGCTGTCTACATCAATTATCACTGAAACAAATAAGAACCAAAAACAATCTTGTCACACTCCACTTCAGTTAAAATTAAATGCAGAGATTGTTCAAAACAGTTTGCAGTGATCTTCAAGCCTTTTACATTGGCTCGGTGAAAAGTGGGGAGGACCATTACATTTATGATCAATCAGCACGGTTTTAAAAAGAGAAGGTTGAATTTCAGGAACTTACTGCAGTCTCTGAGCAAATAAATGAGTGAGTGTGTAAGCGTATGTGTAGGACATACTTACCTGGATTCTCAATACGCTTGGAAAAATTTTTTCATGTGCGTCTAGCTGAGGAGGTTAAGGCTCATGGAATTATTGACAAATAGTGTTGATGCATTGAGAATTCGCAGAGCAGCAAAATTCAGAAGGAAATGTTAAATACAAAAGTATTCTGTTTGGAAATGGTAACCAGCAGTGTTTCACAGGAGTCTGTTCTGGGACCTCTGCTGCTCACAATATTTGGTGATTATTATGAGTATTTTGTCAATGGCATTGTGTCATCCAGGTAGGATTCTACTTTCTTGTTTTTACTTCCAAAGTGAATAACCTCACATTTATCCATTTTTCATATTGCATCTTCCAGTGACTCACCCAACTGTCCAGTTTATGCTGAAGGATCTCTGCATCCTCGTCACTGATTAGCTTCCCACGCAACTTGGTGTCATGTGCAAATCTTGAGAGGTTATGTTTTGTTCCCTCATCTAAAATTGTTAACATATAGAATAGCTGGGGTCCCAGCACCAACACTTTTAGCACCCACTAGTTACTGCCTGTCAATTTGAAAAGGATTGATTGATTCCTACTCTTTATTTCCTTTCTGCCAACAATTCTTCCATCCATTTCAATGTACTTCCCCATTTCCATGCACTTTAACCTTGCACAATAACCTCTCATGTGGGACTTTTAACAAATGATTTCTGGAGGTCCAAATATACCACATTGACTGGTTCCCCATTGTCAATTTTTCTCGTTACATTTTCATAGAATTCCAACAGATTTGTTGAACATGATTTCACCTTCATAAATCCATGCTGAATGGGGCTGATCCTGCCACTGCTTTTTACATGTTCCACTCTTAAGTCCTCAATAACAGATTCGAGAATTTTCCACACTACCGATGTTAGGATTACTGGTCGTTAACTCCATTTTCTCTGTACCCCTCTTTTTGATAACAGAGTGACATTAGCTACCCGCTGTCAGGACTGATCCATAGCCTATGGTATCCTGGAAGATGATCACCAATTCATGCACTATTTATAGAGCCACTTCCTTACGTACTCTGGGATGTAGATTATCAAACCCTCGAGATTCATCTGCCTTAAATCGCAACAATTTTTCCAGTACCATTTCTCTACCATTGTGATCTCCCTTAATTCTTCCCAATCATTAAATCTTGAATTCGGCAACATTTCTGGTTTGTGTCCTCTTTAGTGAAGGCAGAACAAAGGTATGTATTTAATTGCTCAGCCATTTCTTCATCCCCCATTTGTCTTCACCAATCTCTTTCTCTTTACCTATCCATAGAAAAACTTAGTTTAAGTCTTTACATTCCCTCTAAGCTTTTGTATTGTATTCTCCCGTTCTTAATCAACCCCTTGGTCCTTCTTTGCTGAATTCTAAACTGTTTCCAATCCGCAGACATATTGTTGTTTTTGCCTATCTATATGCTTCTTCCTTTGAAGATACTCTCTTTAATGTCTTTTTTTCCCCCAGTGGTTTGGCCCTCTTACCCATTTTGTGTTTGTGCCAGATAGTTGCTTTCCTTCAATGTTGGCCATTGCCTAAATTTGGTTTAATTTTAATTTTATTTCCAGGTATATCAAAATAGCGGAAAGCTTTGTTTATGAGCGGTAGAGGCAGATCAGAGCAAGTAAAGGTTGTACAGATCAAAAAGACTCAGAAGCATAAAGGTTACATTATTTGAGGTTAGAGTCTATTCAACAGTCTGATAACGGCCAGAAAGAAGCTGTTCCTGAACCTACTTGTGTGTGTGTTCAGGTTTCTTTATCTTCAGCCTGACAGAAGTTGTAGGAGGTTATTACCGGGGTGTGATGGGTCTTTGATGATGTTGGCTGCCATTCTGCAGTGTACCAGGCCATTATGCACCCAGGCAGTATGTTTTCAATGGCGCATCTGTAGAGGTTGGCTAGGGACCTTATGGACATGCCAAATTTCCTGAACCGCCCGAGGAAAAAGAGGCGTTGTTGTGCCATCTTGACTGCCACATTTACATGTCAAGTCCCAGGGCAGGTCATTGATTATCGTCACTCTGAGGAACTTTATGCTCTTCACCCTCTAAACGCCAGTTCTGTTGATGGAGATTGGGGGAGTGTTCTCCTCCTTTATTTCTGTAGTTGATGATCAGTTCTCTAGATTTGCCAAAATTGAGAGACACATTGTTTTCATTGTGCCAAGTCACCAAACCCTCTCTCTCCCTTCTGTATTTTGACTAGTCATTGTTAGATATCCGTCCCACCAGTGGTATCATCAGGGAACTTGTAGGTGCTGTTCAATTGGAATTTGGCAACACAGTCATAAATGTACAGGAAATACAGTAGGAGCTGAGGATACATCCTTGGCTGGGCAGTGGTGGCGGTTCCAGTTTTGAGTATTATTATGTTGGAGGTGCAGTTAGGCCACAATCAGTAAGAATGGGTATGAGTCAGAAAGCTGAGGATCCAGTTGCAGAGGGCACAGCGGAGACCAGGGTCACGGAGTTTTGAGATCAGTCTGGAGGGGTTAATGGTGTACAAGGCATAGCTGTAGTCAAAGAGGAACAGTCTGACGTAGGTGTTCTTATTGTCCAGATAGTCCAGGGATGACTGCAGGGCTATGGATATGGCATCCTCTGTGGACCTATTATTATGTCAGTAGACAAATTGTAGGGGAGCGAGGCAAGTTGGGAGTCTGGAGTTGACATCGGCCATGACCAGCCTCTTGAAGCACTTCATGATTACCGAAGTCAGGTTGGGCCTACACTCTGAAATTTGGAAACATTTCAGGTGATCACATTTAAGCATACAAGTGGCTGAAGTGTCTTAAGTAGGGTAGACGGAGCCTGTCAGTGAAGACCACAACATCAGATAAATCTGTAAGGTTGGAGATTTCTAGAGACAGAACTTCAGGTGGCAGGGAAAGAGATGATGTCAGATATCTTTGGGCATTTATGAGAAAACTGATGGCGTGGTACATTTTGGGGGTTGGTGGGGAGAATGGGTAGTGAGATTATGTTAGGATTGGAGACATCAGGTGGAGGTCTGTGGTGGTGATCGAGCACTTACTTGATTGTGGATGTTCCAGGAACAAGTTGCTGGATCTAAGAGAGTTATCAAGGAATTAACTCTTAAATCCATCAGAATAGTGGATTCCAAGCAGTTCAGGAATCCACATGAGAAGGGATGTGGTAGCACTGGAGATGTACCAGGATGCTTTCTAGACTAGAGAGTTTCAGCTACGTGGAGATGTTGGATAGACTGGGGCTGTTTTCCTGGGAGTAGAGAAGATTGAGAGGGGACACCGTTGAGATATATAAAATTATAAAGGACATTGATATAGTAGACCAGAAGCAGCATTCTTCTTGATGCAGAGATCAATGACTGGGGCATAGATCTAAGGTAAGGGGCAATAGGTTTAGGACACAAGGAAAAATGGAGATTGATGGGAATCTGGAACTCACTGTCTGTAGAGACAGAAACCCTCTAACATTTAAGTATTTAGATATACACTTGCAATGACAAGGCATACAGGACTATGGGCGAATTGCTGGAAAATGGGATTAGAATAGTTATCTGGTTGTTTTTGATTGGTGTGGACGTGATGGGCCGAAGGGCCCTTTTTTCTGTGCTGTATACCTCTATAACTTTCTTGAAACCCATCCACATAGATTTAAAGTTAAAAATTCAAGTGAAAACTGGGCTCACATTCTCAGTATCAGATTTAAAGTTTCAACTCAACATTCTAGATAGGTTTAAGTGGGCAGACTGAAAACGGATTGTTTTGGATTGAGAAACAGATTTCTGATTTCCCATCTGATGTGAACCCATTCCTTTTCTTTTAGGTTTACAATTCATTACATACGTGCCTCCTTTAACTCAGTTAGCCGATTTTTGTTTGCATATTAACCACAACAGGTGTACTGACACCCAAAATTTAATAAAACATGTGCAGTCACATATTAGGTCCTGGAACTTACAGGAAATTGTATAACGTTATTTTAGATGGAAATGTGTCCAAGTGGCAGGTTTGATAGAGAACTGAATTAAAATCGAGACGACTTAGATCCAATATCGTTCTGGACGCGTGCATTTGCAGATCTCTTGTATTTACACTCAGGAAATCAATGTAGTGAAGTTCGGTTTTAGCGAAGTACCCCATTTTACATCCTGCTTCAGTTTGGGTATGTCTGGATTTAAGAGCTGGATTTCCACTCATCCTGAGCACACAATCCATTCCCAGTACAAAAAGGACTGGTGTTATTTGAATCGACAGTGCATTAAGTAACTCTGAATAAGTATGTGGCTTGCAGGTAGATTTGCTTTAATGCAGCAAGTGGTAAAGTGAAACGACATACAATAACCATTGCCATTGGTGATCATAATTCCATATTTTCTTCAAAGTTTATTCCAGTTGCAAGTCTTTCAAGTTTAACAATGAAAAACGTTAGTGGGCAGATTGGAACATAGAAGTTTATAGCACAAAGGAAGCTAGTCCTAATTGAAAAACAGCATCTCAGTTATGACCATTTTCCAAACTTTGCTCTACAGCCTTGTAGGTTACAGCACTTGAGATACATGCCCAAGTACTTTTTAAATTAAATCAGGGACTCTGTATGTAGCACCCTTAAGACCAGAGGGTTCAAAATTCTACCACTCTATAGGCAAAAACATTGCTCTTCAAATCCTTTCTAGCTTCTCTACTAATTCCAGTCCTTTAAATCTAGGTGCCTTTGTACAGGTCTCTTTACTGAGAAGTAGCTCCTTCCTTTCCATGCCAGCTGGGCATCTCATAATTTTACACATCTGAATTGAATGTCTTCAGTTTCTTCTGTTTCCAGAAAAAAATCAAAATATCCAATCTTGCTTCATTGTGAAAGTTCTCCAGGCTTGGAGAATGTCCTCATAAATCCCCACCCATTCTCACTCAAACCTTTGTGTAATTCCATGGCGCATGTTTATGATGTTCAAAATGATGAATTCATGATGACAAAGCCCATGATAGACAGATTTGTATTTCTAACCATATACTGTTTAAGTTTCTAATTTGAGCTACATTTGAGAAATTAACCTTTTTTTCAAATCAAAACCACTTGCACTTGCTTTTATATTAGCTTGGTTGACTATCGTCACCTTGCATCTTTAGTGAGAATAGTTTCTGGTTGCTAAGCAATGACCTAGCAACCTTCAGTAGCTTTCAGAGTGGTGCTAATGACATCAATATATCACTTTGGTGCTTCTGTTGTCTGACAACTAAGTAATCTTGGATGACAGTAAATCTGTTAAGAACTGTTCGAGCTACAGCAGTCTAACTGTATGGCAGCTTAGGGACAACTATTACAGACACAGAATTTGAGATTTAGAAAAAAAGGGCTATGCGAGTGCTCTTTTCTTTAGTTTATGTTGTGTTAAGTGGATCCTGAAAGCACAGTCAGTTTGCAAAGAATGACATCTCAGAGCACATCAATAATATTTTTGCCTAAAACAAAATGCAAAACGTCACACAGCTAGATGGTAATGGAATAAATTATTTGGTGACAACCACAATTTAGCTTTGGTTATTTTGCTGGCCTTTGCCTTGTATGAGATACAAAGCCACGGGCAGCAGAGTGACTTTTTCCACTTACCCGCCAGCAATCAATTCAAGTTAAGTATCATGCAAACTACAAAACAGTCAGGAATGATGGTGGACCAGAGTAGAAATGACACCACTTATTGTACGACTGTAATAATTGGCCCCATGACTTCAAAAAGTTGCAACTATTCTATCCCTGAAGAGGCAGTCGATCCGCTCAAAGAAAACTATTTCACTACGAGCTCATTCTCTTGTTAGACAGAGGGTTAAATCCCTGAAATGTCAACATTAAGCACTATCTCAGTTCCATATTTCTAGCTGAAAATTACTTCCACTCCACTTTCAATTTCACTGTATATGCTGTTTGAAATGTTCTGGTAACTTCATGTCTTATTAGATGTTAGAACCAGACTTGCTGTTTCATTGACCTTTTTGTCCTGACCTTTAAGCCCTGTCTTTCAATATTCTGTGTTCAAAATAAGCTCCAGAGCTTCGTCACTATGGTGGTAACTAGAATAAAAATCTAGCACTAATGGATTTCCATTTTCAAAGGGAGTGGCATCATTTAAAGTGAAGATTTTCTAAAATTCTAATTCTTTCTTTATACAGTTCAACATTCCTAGACTAGAAGCCCTTAAAGAGAAGGACTTACTCACCACAGCATACTGCCATGACAAGGCATTTTTGCTGAAAGCCTGATTTTAAGAATAACCAATATGCTTATTATCCCACAAGTACACGTTGTTTCATTTGTTTCACGACATAGAGAAAAGGCCATCATCTGGTATCCTCAAATCTACTTTTCAGTACTTCTAGTCTCCTTCAGAAAACAGTTACTAAATAAGTGCACTTACAAGAACATTTCTTTTTAAAATATCACTTAACAATATTCCATTTAAGATGTTCATCAGCTTGCCCTATAATAAGAATTGTGAAAATCAGTTCAACTCATCTTTAAAATGCTCCAAATAAATATTGTTGTTATCGGTGGAAGATGTTTGCAAATCCAATGACTGTTCGGCTGATTCATCTTAAAAGGTGATCTGTAATGAAAAACATCCTTCTCAAAGTTAAGGTTCAGATTTAGAAAAAAATAAAAGATCTGGGGGTGAGTATATTTTCTGAGCCTGGCAACACATTGAATAATTACTATCGCAAATGCAAATGCCTGAAGATAAGCAATAGCATTTTGTGTTCAGTTATGATTAATCTGCCGCTTAGTCAGGAGAGAAGACACCCCAGTCACGTGCAGTGTCAATGTCTTTTCCCATTATGTCATCCATGTGACTGAAAGTGTTAATACTTGTTTGAGTATGGTAAACTACATCCACTATGATAAGGGCATGGTTAAAGTAAAAGGAGGAGCTGGGAGTAAACAAATCTGAAGGGAGTATGCTCCCAAGAGACTTTGCAGTATTCAAGGTCATAGTAACACAGCATGTAAGTAACTGCAGTAATGCATTAAACTTCATATTATTTACTCAACGAGTAACTCCTAGTCATTCCCTAAAAAGGAGGTATCCACATCCGTGCTAGACCAATTTTGGGCATGAAGGAACACATGCAACATGGTCTGGAATTTGTGGGCCCCTGCAACAACTTAGTACTGATCACTTCTGTTCAGTACTATCTCAAGAGTGTACCTGAGTAAGCGAAATTTGATGGTTGGCCTTCCAAAGAAAAGGAAAAGCCATGCTGATAATTCAAAAGACTTCAAGGGAGAAAAAAAGATGTTGCTGACTGCAAAATACAGCAATTCCACAAATCTCATTGCTGCACTTAGTACAGGAGAATAGTTCAGAGAACAACACAGAGAACATTTCAGCCCTCACAGAAGATGCACATGGCCAGCATCTGCAGCTCCAAGCTGCATCATGAGGCGATTGTTTGTGGGAGATTATAAGCTACATTGGTAAGCCAGACATTGAATACTATAGGAGTTAAAGCCAAAAGGCCTGTACAGAAGAGAAAATCTTAAACAGCACTATAACTCAGACTAAAAGAGTCTTTTCTTTGAAAAAGGAAGGCAGCACCAGCACTCTTGTGCTATGATACCAGAAAGCAGAAGTAGGGCTGGAAAACTGGCAATGAAAGGACCTTGAGAACTGACATGTAAAGCCTGGGAGGGAAGAGCTAGGAAAGTTGCTAACTAAGTCACATAAAACAGAAAGTAATTATTTCATAATTTAAAGAATACATATTCAATTATGGTCTAACACAGGAAATAAGCAGAATGCAGTAGAAGACACAGCAAGGCACGGAAACGTGGGAAAACCTCCAGTACTGCTGTCAAGGGTGGGAAAACCTTCATTATAGTTGCAAAGTATGGGGGAGTTCTCAAGTACAGAAGCAGTGTGTTCAGTGAACCTTCGATACTTCCGAATCAAACTCTTTTGGAAAACAAAATACGTAATTGTACTAAGAAGTATGATATCAGGATATCATTTTTTTAAAAAAGGGAAGAACAAAAATCTAACATCTTGGAGATGTCTTGAGGTATAGGCTAAGTTCTAAACTAGACACTGAGACAAATTCAGGGAAAGCAAATACAGTTTTCTGCACAATTTGGAAAAAATGGAAGGTAATGTCATTGCTCAGCATGGAGTAAATGAAATATCAGTCAAATCTAAAGTGATAATGAATGACAGAGTTATTTCTACATCAGATGCTAATAAAATTCTTTAAAGCACAAGATTCAATTGAAGAGTTCTGAACACACGTTAATCCACATATAATTTCATGAATGATTTTGACATGTGAGTGGAACATTTAACCATGGTGACTTAAAAGCCTAAATTCCAAATTCCTGCGCAAGTGCATTGTGCGAACTTTAGTGAGGAGTCTTTGTCAGATTTATTACAGCTCAAAAGAGGGCTAACTCCAGACAAAATCACTTAGATCATGGGTGAAGTGAAGGATTGCAAGCAAAACAGGTCAATCATGACAGAAGATTAAAAAAAGTGTGACAGAAAATCTATGGTATCTATTCGTTTAAGGTGAAAAAGCATAAAAACATACCAGATAAGAAAATGCTGTTGGTACACAGGCACCAGCCATTAAAGATCCTTACAAACTCTGTGGGCCAAAGAAACCTCACAGGCATGTAGAGTGCCCAAATTTTAAAAAAAAGTGGCTTTGTTTTAAGAATGTAGGTCACTGAACTGGAACATAACCACAGAAAACAAAAGGCCAAATTGCTAACTACATAACAAGACAAATGAAGTAGAATAGTTTCCAATAGAAGATAAACCTAAGGTTTCCTAGGGGGAATATTAGTGACCCTGGCCAACCAATTTTTCCATGCAGGCATTTATTTCAATTGGCAATTCATGAAGTCATAGTTGGTCACAGCAACAAATGGCACAGTAATTACCATTTATAGAGTCTTTGATCAACATTATTAGAACTGACAGAGGAACCAATATTTACTGTGGAGAAGGAAAAGGAAGCTAGGAAACTTGGGAAAATAAATAGTGATGTCTTGAAAAGAGTTCATATTACAGAGGTGGTGATGTTGGATGTCTTAAAACGTGTAAAGGTAGATAAATCCCTGGGCCATGATCAAGCATTTCCCAAAACTTTGTGAGAAACTACCGAAAAGATTGTTGGCCCCCTTTCTGAGATATTTGCGTCACTGATAGCCAGAGGTGAGATGCCGAAGGATTAGAAGTTGGCTAATGTTAGGCCATTATTTAAGAAAGGTTGTAAGGAAAAGCCGGGAAAGTACAGACTGGTAAGCCTTATGTCAATAGTTGGTAAGTTGGACAGGATTCAGGGGGACAGGAAAGGCAATGACTGATTAGGGAGAGCCAGTACGGCTTTGTGTGAGGGAAATAGTTTTTGAACAGGTGACAAAGAAGATTGATGGAAGCAGAGCAGTTGGCATCTTATATGAACTTCAGCAAAGTGCTCAACAAGGTTCTACATGGTAAAGTGGTTAGTAACGTTAGATCACATGGGATACAGGGGGACAAAGCTATCAGACCGGAGGCCTGTGCCAAGTGGTGTGCCACAAGGAGTGGTGCTGGGTTCATTGCTTTTCTTCTTTATACAAATAACTTGGATGAAAATACAAGAGGTAGGGTTAGTATACTTTCAGATGAACCAAAATAAGTAGTGTAGTGAGCAGTGAAGAAAATCTCAGAGTACAACAGAACCTTGATCAGATGGGGCTTTGGGCTCAGGAGTGGTAGATGGAATTTTATTTAGGTAAATGTGAGATATTACATTTCGGTAAAGCAAACCAGGGCAGGACTTATACACTTAATGGTAGGACACTGGGGAGTGTTGCCTAGCAGAGACCTAGGGGTGCAGGTGCATAGTTCCTTGAAAATGGAATCACAGGTAGACAAGGTGGTGAAGGCATTTAGCACGCTTGCCTTCACTGGACAGAGCACCGAGTATAAGAGTTGGGATATTATGTTATGGCTTTACAGGACATTAGTGAGACCACTTTTGAAATAGTGCATACAATTCTGGTTGTCCTTCTACAGGAAAACTATAAAACTTGTTAAACTCAAGAGAGTTCAGAAAAGAGTTACAAGGAAGTTGCCAGGGCTAAAGGGTTTGAGCCATAGAGAGATGCTGAATAGGCTGGGGCTATTTTACCTGGAGCATTGGAGGCTGAGGGGTGACCTTATAGGATGTTTATCAACTCATTAAGGGGCATGGGTAGAGTGAATAACCAAGGTCTTTTTCCTCGAGTGGGGGAGTCCAAATCTAAATGACACAGGTTTAAGGTGAGAGGGGAAACATTTTTTTGGGACTTAAGGAGCTATCTTTTCATGCAGAGAGTGGTGCGTGCATGGAACAAGCTGCCAAAAAGTGGTAGTGTGTACAATTACAACACTTAAAAGGTAATAGGATGGGTTTAATCAGGATATGAGCCAAATTCTGACAAATAGGACTACTCAGATTGGGATAACAAAGTGTGGAGCTGGACGAACACAGCAGACCAAGCAGCATCTTAGGAGCACAAAAGCTGACATTTCTGGCCTAGACACTTCATTAGAAAAAGGCTTTCATCAGAAAGATACTGCTTGGCCTGCTGTGTTCATCCACCTCCATACTTTGTTATCTTGGATTCTCCAACATCTGTAGTTCCCACTATCTCTACTCAGATTGGGAGGTCCGGTTGGCTCAAATGAGTTGGCCTCGAGTCTGTTTCTATGCTGTTGACTAGAACTATATGGCCCAGGAAACATCACACTTAATATTAAAGTTACATTACCACTCTCCAACATAGGTGGTGTCAAATACTCTCACCTTGGCAGAAGGACATAATTTTCCTCAATCTCATTTAATAAGTCAACTCTACAAACTCTTGGTGGAACGCAAACTTAAAGCAAAATCTCATCTGAAATTAGTTATGACAAGAATTTAGTTTAAAAAAATTGTTACACAATGGAAGAGAGATGCAACGATGGTAATTTGGATGAATGTCTTAAATTTCCTTCAAAATGGACGTTAAGATTCCAAGTAATAATAAATTTTGCAAAGTTGTGCAACCAGGCAGGTAGTAACTGGCCCATCCACACCACTCAAGATAGATTCTTCCACTGTTTGTCAATGTTATTGAATTGAAACAGATTGCCACAATGCAACAATCTACTCCAAATTCAAGTTAGCCATGAGGAGTGAGGTGATTGAGAAGGAATAAGTTAGAGCAAAAGTCCAACCTCCCCGTTTTCCAAAGAACAATAGTGAAGGGTTGCAGGTAACGAAAGAATGAATCTACAGGTAACACAATTAGGATCGTGAATAAGCCAGTTCCACCAATAATTCAACCACTGAGAGGAAAAGGAAAACAAAATATTTACAAAGTTATTGCAACAAGTCTACTTATTTCAGTACTTATCTACAGGCAGGATGAGAACCAAACCATGCTGACACAAATTAAAGATGTTGAGCATACAACTCTTGGAAGAAACTAATTGAGAATAGGCCAAAGTGTGCAAAATTGAAGATACTGAAAAAAATGGATCGCCTACCACAAGACCCAACAGCACCTATAAAAAAAAACAAAGTTCTTTATGAATGATGTGTACTAAATTAAAGACTCTTCAGTTCAAGATAAAACTATGGACCCGAGACCATCAGGAAGACAGTTCTGTTCAACTACTTTCTAACTATCAAGCTTTTAATTCTTCCACATCTGAAGGGCATGTGTTTTGGGAAAATAGTGAAACTTCCCAGTTGTCTGAATTTGTAAAATTTGTAAAGGGTAGGGAGGGTGGTTATCAAAACTGGATAGTGATAAACATACGTATATAAACAGTTTGGGTGGCACAATGGGACAGTGGTTAGCCCTGTTACCTAACAGTGCCAGGGACCTGGGTTCAATCCCAGTCTCACAAAACTGCCTGCATGGGTTTCCTTTGGGTGTTCTGGTTTCCTCCCACAGTCCAAAGATGTGGAAAGGTGGATTAACCACGCCCATTGTGTCCAGGAATGTGTACGTTAGGTGGATTAGCCATGGGAAATTGGTGGTGGAGGGGGTAGCCTGGGTGGGATGCTGTTCAGAGAGTCAGCATTGACTTTTTAGGCCAAATGGCCTTTTTCCACACTGTAGGGATTCTGTGAAATGTATGACTATACTAGTACAAAGAGAAATGTTTTCACGCTTAACACTTGATTGAGTTCAGTAAACATTAACACACAATTATTTATCTCACAGGGACCTGGGCACAGCAAAGAAGCAGCTAACAGTATCTGTATTAATCTCAGTTACTTTCATGTAACCTGTAAATATTTTAAGTAATGCATTAACTTCAAATTGTTTATTCCACTAGAGGGCCATTTCAGGCTGGAAGGAACCTATGCACATCATATGAGGGGTTTGTACTGAGGCTGCACCAGGGGAACTTGGGTTATACACGGGCCCTGTCTTGTCCTGAATCTATTTACAAGGACCACTCATTGGTGTAGTTTAAAGCCTGCCAATAGATAAAATTTGTCACAACCAACTTGCTAGTGACTCACTGTGTTTTGCATTCCTAGATACAAAGGATTTCATCTGAGTGTTCTTGGTAAGGACAGTTACTTCATTGGAGGTGTTTGGAGATAGAAGGTGGACAGTGATTGGATTGAACACCATATTGCAGTTAGTGTGCACCTTAGATTGTTTTAATCTGCCTGTGGGTTTTCATCAATTGACAGATGTTTGGGCAAGTGATGTTAGCAAGGAGGGGAAGAAAGGGAAAGGACATTGAATGGCGAGTACCAGTTATGACCCACATTATTAAGTTCAGTGGAGTGTCAACAAGATGTCTGTACGATGGTCTTGGCCAGTTAGGGGCACAATGTTTTACTGCACAATACGATAGCTCAAGTGCTGATATCCGGAGTGTTGAGGCAAGAGTGCCCCATGTCGATCCAATAAATTTCTTTAGGCGATGGTTACTGGTTTCACTGTTTATTGCTGTTTGCTTCAGATGGCTTTGGAAGTCTACAATCTTGTCCAGAATCAGGGATCATGCTTTAGCCTCCAACCATCCATGTAGATATGCAATTCATTTTTGGCACTGGCATTCTGGAGGTAGAATACACTGGACATCACTTTAGAGGAATCTAAACGTTACCTTGGGATCAAGGACTCTAGTGGCAGAAGTGTCACTCAAATGGAGGTCAGTCAGTCACTGGACAGGCACCTTGGCTCCTGCAAATACAACAACTATTTGAGGTATAGGACGATGGCTGGATCCCTGGTTGGAGGTGTGCGTGTAGGATGGAGTAATGAGGGCGTCAGCAGCAAAATCAGTAGGGCATCTCGCAGAGGGTACCATGACCACCCCTTGCTGAAATCAAGTCCCTTCAAATGAGGGAATGAGCAAGGAATTCACCCATTGTTCCAGGTGAAGCTCTTGAGTGCATGTTACTTGCCCACTCAAAATGTCTTAATTGGCAAGTAGGTTGGAAGGGCTGTCCATGGGTCTTCCCGAAAGGGAATTAGTCAGGGCAGAAGCAGGAAAGCAGCTGACTCTTGCTGATTAAATGCCTATCAACAAACTTGCTATAAGAGAGGGGATTAAGATTCCTCTCTCCACATTTGTATAAGGATGCCTTCCTGGGAAATAAATTTAAAATTGAGAGTCAACATCCTGATGATAGAAGTATCTTTCTGGCAAATAGAAAATTTGTATCAGTTTAACATTGTGGACTGAGGAGCAGTACTTTGGTGTAACATTTGATTCAAAACCAAATGCTGTTGTACCTGGTCCTGGAATGCAGTGAAAGAAAAACAGCATTGAAATCATTATCTTGGATTCTCCAGCATCTGCAGTTCCCATTATCTCTGATTGAAATCATCTGATGACTTAAGTACCGTACTTAAAGTACATCACACTTTTCAGTGTTTCCTACCTCTGAATTATACATGTACAGAAATTCATCTAGCATCCAGGATAGGTTTTAACAGTTGCTGTGTACAGCAAGTGAATAAAGTCCCACTGGTGACCATTATAGACAGAGTTGACTATAGTTTATTTGCTGCCAAGTAACCTTGGACCCAATGCTAATCTCTGATCAGCAACCATCTGTTCAGCAGAACTTCAAAGCACAAACAGTTTGGTGTCTTGGAAGTGACCCAATGGATAAACACACTATAAACTGCTAGTTTTGGAATACGGATGGTCATTAGTTCTGGCAATACTGAGGATGAATTTTAATTAAAATGCATTCTTAATAACAATCCTGTTCTGGGCAAAACTGCAAATGCTTTCCCTTGTATCTGTACTGTCTTTGACCTTGGTAGAAGAATATTGTTCACAGTTGTATTTGTTTCTCTCACATAGCATTATCTGGTGAACACGTAATGAAAGGAGCTTCTCCTGCCTGCACCTGCACTTTCAGCACGCAATCGGAATGTTAAAAAAAAGTGGCTGTATTTTTGGTTGCATTAATGCCACAGATGCAAACTCTTTGAAGAATCTCTCAAATAAAGATTTGCCAAGGATTTATTATTGGCTTTCTTTCATAAACTTTAAAGCTAACACGATGGTGCAGGCACAGACAGACTCAAAGAGCTTTTACAGATACTGAGCAAATATGAAGTGACAAAAAGGATGTGCAGTTGCTTTAGCCCTTTGCCCTTATTAGTTGTAGTGCCCTCTAGTGGCTTGCTCACACTAGTCTGGCTAATTTCTGAGGGTTTTAATTATAATGATTAAGTCTCTTAAGCAATTACAGTACATTGAAAGTGACTGAGAAGGGAGTTTAGAGATTCATTTTTTTCCCTCCACTTGTAAAGAGAGCAATGTGAATTAAGCACTGGGTATTTGTATTTGCAGCATTAATTACATACTGCCTTTAAACCTCAACATTGACGTAATATCAAGTCTGGAAAATCACTACTATCCGAGAAAGAGATGTGAAAAACAGCATTAGTAGTCAGATAATGAGAATGCAGCACAATGAGAATGCAGCACATTCCCAACCAAACAAGCTTTACAGAATGGCACATATAACCACATTGTGCTGCATGAAAGTGGACTATACATAAAATGCTCCAACATACAAGTGTAAAACTCAAGTAAACTGGCAAAACTTCAACAGATTGAAGAAAAACTGACAATACCCTTCAAAATCCCAAATGCAGGCCTAATAAATGCTGCTACATTATATGTGTACCAGATTATATTCGTTTGAATTTGAACTGTGGATATACCTGGCATTCCTTTAATAATGCAGTACCAGATTTTGATCACAATAGGTTGACTTATTTGGGAAGTTGAACAATTAAATTATCCAAAGATTGCCTCAGTGAAACCGGTATTCAGTACAGTCGCACTGTCACCCAACTGCAAGCCTCTCTGACTAATCCTCTCTTGCCCCTCGCTATTCACATTGGAGGCTTTTGTCCTTTTCTCCCTTAATATCACGGATTGACATAGCACTGTTCACATATTTACATATTATAGGAGATTTTTCTGGAAGTTATCAAACAAATTTGGTACTAAATCATATAAGGATATGAGAAAGGCAACTAAGAGCTTGGTCAAAGGGGAAGATTTGAAAAAAAAAGGATCAAAGGCTGACTGCCAGGTGGAGAGACAAAAGGTTTAGAACATAGAACAGTACAGCACAGAACAGGCCCTTCACCCCACGATGTTGTGTCGACCATTGATCCTCATGTATGCACCCTCAAATTTCTGTGACCATATGCATGTCCAGCAGTCTCTTAAATGACCCCAATGACCTTGCTTCCACAACTGCTGCTGGCAACGCATTCCATGCTCTCACAGCTCTGTGTAAAGAACCCGCCTCTGACATCCCCGCTATACTTTCCTCCAACCAGCTTAAAACTATGACCCCCCGTGTTAGCCATTTCTGCCCTGGGAAATAGTCTCTGACTTTTGAGAAGCTAATTCCAGAGCTCAGGGCCTTGGTAGCTGAAGACAGGATTGTCAATGACAGTACTTCAAGTCAAAATAATGCAAAAGTTCAGGATGACAAAATTGCACAGATTACAGAGATTTTTAGGGTTGGAGGAGATTATCGAGATGGGGATGAGGCCACATGCGGGTAGTAACACAGGATGAGAATTTTAAAATCAAGATGTGGACTGGAGATACTTAGGTCTGTATGCATGTAGGCACTAGATGAATAGGACTTGAATCAAGTTATGACATGCGTAACTGAGTTTTGGATGAATTTAGGTTAACAGAGCGATGCTGGTCAGCAGAGTATCAGAATGATGCAGCAGCAGATGAATTTATGCAGATGTAGAGGTGATTGATGTTAGGAAGGTATAATTAGGAAGAAGAGGATCTAGAATCAGGAGCTCAGCTCGATATCAAAAAGGATTCCAAGGTTGCTAATAGTATCAGAGATAATGGGAACTGCAGATGCTGGAGAATTCCAAGATAATAAAATGTGAGGCTGGATGAACACAGCAGGCCAAGCAGCATCTCAGGAGCACAAAAGCTGACGTTTTGGGCCTAGACCCTTCATCAAAGAGGGGGATGGGGAGAGGGAACTGGAATAAATAGGGAGAGAGGGGGAGGCGGACCGAAGATGGAGAGTAAAGAAGATAGATGGAGACGGTATAGGTGGGGAGGTAGGGAGGGGATAGGTCAGTCCAGGGAGGACGGACAGGTCAAGGAGGTGGGATGAGGTTAGTAGGTAGCTGGGGGTGCGGCTTGGGGTGGGAGGAAGGGATGGGTGAGAGGAAGAACCGGTTAGGGAGGCAGAGACAGGTTGGACTGGTTTTGGGATGCAGTGGGTGGGGGGGGGAAGAGCTAGGCTGGTTGTGTGGTGCAGTGGGGGGGAGGGGACGAACTGGGCTGGTTGAGGGATGCAGTAGGGAAAGGGGAGATTTTGAAACTGGTGAAGTCCACATTGATACCATATGGCTGCAGGGTTCCCAGGCGGAATATGAGTTGCTGTTCCTGCAACCTTCGGGTGGCATCATTGTGGCAGTGCAGGAGGCCCATGATGGACATGTCATCTAGAGAATGGGAGGGGGAGTGGAAATGGTTTGCGACTGGGAGGTGCAGTTGTTTGTTGCAAACTGAGCGGAGGTGTACTGCAAAGCGGTCCCCAAGCCTCCGCTTGGTTTCCCCAATGTAGAGGAAGCCGCACCGGGTACAGTGGACGCAGTATACCACATTGGCAGATGTGCAGGTGAACCTCTGCTTAATGTGGAATGTCATCTTGGGGTCTGGGATAGGGGTGAGGGAGGAGGTGTGGGGACAAGTGTAGCATTTCCTGCGGTTGCAGGGGAGGGTGCCGGGTGTGGTGGGGTTGGAGGGCAGTGTGGAGCGAACAAGGGAGTCACGGAGAGAGTGGTCTCTCCGGAAAGCAGACAGGGGAGGGGATGGAAAAATGTCTTGGGTGGTGGGGTCGGATTGTAAATGGCGCAAGTGTCGGAGGATGATGCGTTGTATCCGGAGGTTGGTAGGGTGGTGTGTGAGAACGAGGGGGATCCTCTTAGGGCGGTTGTGGCGGGGGCGGGGTGTGAGAGATGTGTTGCGGGAAATATCGGAGACGCGGTCAAGGGCGTTCTCGATCACTGTGGGGGGAAAGTTGCGGTCCTTAAAGAACTTGGACATCTGGGATGTGCGGGAGTGGAATGTCTTATCGTGGGAGCAGATGAGGCGGAGGTGGAGGCGGAGGAATTGGGAATAGGGGATGGAATTTTTGCAGGAGGGTGGGTGGGAGGAGGTGTATTCTATGGCGCACTGACCTCTACATCGCCGAGGCCAGACGCCAACTCTCCGACACCACCTCCTACCGCCTCCTTGATCATGGCCCCACACCCGAGCACCAAACCATCATCTCCAACACCATTCACGATCTCATCACCTCAGGGGACCTCCCACCCACAGCCTCCAACCTCATTGTTCCCCAACCCCGCACGGCCCGTTTCTATCTCCTTCCCAAAATCCACAAACCTGCCTGCCCTGGTCGACCCATCGTCTCAGCCTGCTCCTGCCCCACCGAACTCATCTCCACCTATCTGGACTCCATTTTCTCCCCTTTGGTCCAGGAACTCCCCACCTACGTCCGTGACACCACCCACGCCCTCCACCTCCTCCAGGACTTCCAATTCCCTGGCCCCCAACACCTCATATTCACCATGGACGTCCAGTCCCTATACGCCTGCATTCTGCATGGAGATGGCCTCAAGGCCCTCCGCTTCTTCCTGTCCCGCAGGCCCGACCAGTCCCCCTCCACCGACACTCTCATCCGCCTAGCTGAACTCGTCCTCACACTCAACAACTTCTCTTTTGACTCCTCCCACTTCCTACAGACTAAGGGGGTGGCCATGGGCACCCGCATGGGCCCCAGCTATGCCTGCCTCTTTGTAGGTTACGTGGAACAGTCCCTCTTCCGCACCTACACAGGCCCCAAACCCCACCTCTTCCTCCGGTACATTGATGACTGTATCGGCGCCGCCTCTTGCTCCCCAGAGGAGCTCGAACAGTTCATCCACTTCACCAACACCTTCCACCCCAACCTTCAGTTCACCTGGGCCATCTGCAGCACATCCCTCACCTTCCTGGACCTCTCAGTCTCCATCTCAGGCAACCAGCTTGTAACTGATGTCCATTTCAAGCCCACCGACTCCCACAGCTACCGAGAATACACCTCCTTCCACCCACCCACCCTCCTGCAAAAATTCCATCCCCTATTCCCAATTCCTCCGCCTCCGCCGCATCTGTTCCCACGATAAGACATTCCACTCCCGCACATCCCAGATGTCCAAGTTCTTTAAGGACCGCAACTTTCCCCCCACAGTGATCGAGAACGCCCTTGACCGCGTCTCCCATATTTCCCGCAACACATCCCTCACACCCCGCCCCCGCCACAACCGCCCTAAGAGGATCCCCCTCGTTCTCACACACCACCCTACCAACCTCCGGATACAACGCATCATCCTCCGACACTTGCGCCATTTACAATCCGACCCCACCACCCAAGACATTTTTCCATCCCCTCCCCTGTCTGCTTTCCGGAGAGACCACTCTCTCCGTGACTCCCTTGTTCGCTCCACACTGCCCTCCAACCCCACCACACCTGGCACCTTCCCCTGCAACCGCAGGAAATGCTACACTTGTCCCCACACCTCCTCCCTCACCCCTATCCCAGGCCCCAAGATGACATTCCACATTAAGCAGAGGTTCACCTGCACATCTGCCAATGTGGTATACTGCATCCACTGTACCCGGTGCGGCTTCCGCTACATTGGGGAAACCAAGCGGAGGCTTGGGGACCGCTTTGCAGTACACCTCCGCTCAGTTTGCAACAAACAACTGCACCTCCCAGTCGCAAACCATTTCCACTCCCCCTCCCATTCTCTAGATGACATGTCCATCATGGGCCTCCTGCACTGCCACAATGATGCCACCCGAAGGTTGCAGGAACAGCAACTCATATTCCGCCTGGGAACCCTGCAGCCATATGGTATCAATGTGGACTTCACCAGTTTCAAAATCTCCCCTTTCCCTACTGCAACCCTCAACCAGCCCAGTTCGTTCCCTCCCTCCACTGCACCACACAACCAGCCCAGCTCTTCCCCCCCACCCGCTGCATCCCAAAACCAGTCCAACCTGTCTCTGCCTCCCTAACCGGTTCTACCTCTCACCCATCCCTTCATCCCACCCCAAGCCACACCCCCAGCTACCTACTAACCTCATCCCACCTCCTTGACCTGTCCGTCTTCCCTGGACTGACCTATCCCCTCCCTACCTCCTGACCTATACTCTCTGCACCTATCTTCTTTACTCTCCATCTTCGGTCCGCCTCCCCCTCTCTCCCTATTTATTCCAGTTCCCTCTCCCCATCCCCCTCTCTGAAGAAGGGTCTAGGCCCAAAACGTCAGCTTTTGTGCTCCTGAGATGCTGCTTGGCCTGCTGCGTTCATCCAGCCTCACATTTTATTACCAAGGTTGCTAATGTCTGGTTCAGCATCAGGGAGCGGCCAGGGACGGGGTCAGTGACTGAGGAATGGAATAATAGCCAAAGATAATGGCTTCAGCCTTTCTCTTATTCAACCTCTGCTGAATGTCAGCTGAGCTGTGAAACAAATCAGAGGCCATGGAGAGGTCAAAAGAGATGTTCAAACTGCTAGTGTAGTTTCCACTGCACTTTCCTGCTTCATGAGAGGAATGCATCATTTCTTTCCTCAATTCTTCATTTACCCCATTATCAGAGTGATGCCAATGCCGTGGGTTCATTTCCCACACTGCATGGGGTTACCATGAAGATCCTGACTTCTGTGTCACCACTCACAAAGGCATGGTGACCCTCAGGTTGAGCCACCACTGGTCATCTTCCTCTCATGAAAGTGTGGGTCTGTGGTGACTATCTATAGGAATGGCAAAGGAGCCGCAGTTATTTAAAAATATAAATTGTGGGATTCCCATTACTTTGATAAATCTGTTTTTTGTCATTGCTGTTAAGGCTTAGACTTATTCAAAGCATGTATTGTTAGGAAACAGACACTGAATCTGTCGAAATTGATGCAGTAATATGACATCCCTTTTAATAAATTAAGAAGGTAATAGGCAACTACAAGAACAGAAATAAGAAATATTTATTAACATTCTCCTTGAACACCACAGGTAATATTAGACTCAATTTCTTGTTAGAGCTTAGCATTCATCATAAATTAATCTTCATCATGGCAGTAATAGTTAAAACACTACAATGAAACAGGTTTTACTTATTTAATGTAATGAAAAAATATATTTTGTTCAGTAGCTCTCGAGTCAAAGTCCAAGAAAAAATGAAACCATACTGATTAATCATTGCACATTCTTCTCACCATGGGCAACTATGTTTTATAAATTCTAAGTTTCATTCGGAGAAATGTATTTACACATAAAGACACCGCGCTTCGTCTCAGTTATTCCTGTGGAGCACATCAATACATTGGGATTGTTGACAACACAATGTAAATGTTGGCACAGCATCTATTTTGAAGATTAAAGATAATTTGGTGATTATCAAGGATATTCATATGGAATGAGGAGGAATAATAGTAATCCTGCTACATACTTTAAGAATTGTATGGCATTATTTGAGAAATCTGTGAAGAACCTAGCCCTATAAAACAAGATGTCATCTAGGATGTGAACAATAACAGCAAAACCAGATAGATCAAAATGTAGCATTTAACCTGATATTGAGCTTGGGTTTCAAAAACAAAAAAGAGACAGTGAATGCCAGCATTTAGCTGTCGAGGGAAAACAAAATGATTTTCAGGTAGAAAGGCAAGTCTTTATTTGACCATTGAATAGAAATCCTGTGTTACGTCTTAAAGTATATCGCACATCTGTTATAAGAGTCATGCTCTTGATGGTATGACCTTACCAGGGCATGTGACTTAATGGTCTCAAAGTCCTAGTCTCCATCTGCAGCAAGGCACACTGAAAGGATTGTGTTGCAATATAGCCATGAGGACTTGCGACTGCAACGTATACATGTAGGTGCGGTACTGTGGCTCAGTGGTTAGCACTGCTGCCTCACTGCACCTGGCAGCCAGGTTCAATTTCCCCCTCAGGCAAGTGTCTGTGTGGAGTCTGCACCTTCTCCCAGTGTCTGCGTGGGTTTCCTCCAGGTGCTCTGGTTTCCTCCCACAGTGCAAAAGATGTGCAGGGTAAGTGGATTGTCCATGCTAACTTGCCCATAGTGTTCAGAGACGTGCAGGTTAAGATGATGGGTTAGATGGGCGAAATGCAGGGGGAAAATGGGCCTGGGTGGGATGCAGTTTGGACCGGTGGTGTGGACTTGTTGGGCCAAATGGCCTGTTTCCACACTGTAGGAATTCAATGATCCATTTGGATTGCTGTAATAACTCATGAACTATTCTGTACTACCTGATCCATACCTCATTTGTGTTATGTGATGCAAGCTGACAGTATTATATTACTTTAGGAATATTATTAATTACTCTACCATTCACGTCAAAAAAATGCAAGAAGCATCGTATTCAGAGGCGAGGAACTGGATTTTCATGTTGGTAAATGCACAAATAACATGTTGGACAGGATCCAATTTGAGGATTTCCACATCAAATTCCCATTGTTGGCCTTTTTTAGTGCCAAGGAATAAAGGTGTGGGTAGCAAACCTGCATGCTGCAGCATCATCTTGCCAGTGCTATTGCCAGGGTGGGTATTTGCAACAATTCTGTTGGAGTTACATTGAATTCTGAAGGGCACATGGTTCACTTTTGCACTGAATTGCTATGAGCAAGAATCTGTAATCAGCAACCATTTGCTCAATCCAAATGACATTGCCAAGTTCAAGCCATACTAAAATGTCAGATGGCATTTTAATACGCTCATTGATGATCGGGCTTTTCTCTCAAAAGGAAGTGATCATTAAATTAAGCAGCATCATGAAAGTGAAAATGTAATTAGATGCATTAGCTACATTATCCACTGGATAAAGTGCCCTTCTATTTTGAACAATATTGATATTCAGTTTTGAAAATGTCAATTGTTTCCTATAATTTAACATAAGTTAATACAATTTTAAATTGCCTGACAGCACAGTCATCTGCTTCCCTGCTGGAAAGCTTCAGGAGTGACAAGCCCAAACAAACCCAAGACAGCATGGCCTTTATGAGCAATACTGGAGATGACCAATCATGTATCAGAGTTTCAAAACAATTTTAGTGTGAAATTGACAAAGTTACAAAATCTTCAATATTTAATGAAACAGATAAGGTTATATTGATTGACCCAATGAATGCCATGCTACAAACACAAACTGTCATTTGAACAATGTTAATAAATGTAAAATGCAAATATCAACAAAGGAATGAAATGTATTTGCTGATGTTGGAGGCAAATGAAGGGGGCACACAATGGGAATCTAATAATCCATCAGCGAATATAGATGGAGTCAAAGTCTGGCTCATAGGTCCTTGAAAATGGAGTCCAAGGTAGATAGGATAGTGAAGGCATTTGGTATGCTTGCCATTATTGGTCAGTACATTCAGTATAGCAGTTGGAGGTCATGCTGAGGTTGTACAGGACATTGGCTTGGCCACTTCTGGAGTATTGCATACAATTCTGGTCTCCCTCCTGTAGGAAGGTCTTGTGAAACTAGAAAGGGTTCAGAAAAGATTTACAATGATGTTGCCAAGGTTGGAGGGTTTGGGCCAAAGGGAGAGACTGACTAGGCTGGGGCTATTTTGCCTGGAGGATCAGAGGCTGAGGGGTGACCTCATGGAGGTTTATAAAAATCATGAAGGGGACGGTTAGGGTAAATAGACAAGGTCTTTTCCCTGGGTGGGGCGGGGCGGGGGGGGGTGTGGGGGGAAAGAGTTCAAATGAGAAGGCATAGGTTTAAGGGGACAGGGGAAAGATTCCAAAGGGCCCTAATGAGCAACCTTTTTCATGCAGAGTGGTACAGGTATGGAATAAGCTCCCAGTGGAAATGGAGGAGGCTAGTGCAATTACAACATTTAAAAGGCATCTGGATAGGTGAATAGGAAGTGTTTAGAGGGATATGGGTTAAATGTTGGTAAATAGAACAATATTTATATAGGATATCTGGTCAACATGGCTGAATTGGAGCAAAGGGTCTGTTTCTGTGCTGTACATCGCAAATGGGAATTAATGATTTCACGATACCTTCAACAATCTGACAGGAAATTGGATATGGGTGATTTTACAGGACTCCACTAACGATTCAAAGATTCATGGATGTTTATACCACAGGAGGGCATTCAGCCCATCGTGACCATGCCCTCCTTTAAATATCTGACCACACAAATCCCATTTTCAATCTTTTGGCTGATAGCGCTGGATGGTTACAGAAATGCAAGTGAATATCTAAATGCAACTTAAATGTTGCGAGTTTCTGAATCCACCACACTTTCAGTCAGGGAGTTCCAGACTTTCATCAACCCGAGTGAAAAACAAATTCTCCTGAACTTGATTTACCAGGATGTTGCCGGGTATACAAATTTTGAATTGTAAAGGATGGCTAGATAGGCTGGGACCTTTCTTCACCAGAGCATAGGAGGTTAAGAGGTGAATATAGAAGTTTATAAAATAATGAGTGGTATGGATAGAGTAAATGGGAGGTATCTTTTCCCTAAGATGTGGAATTCTAAAACTAGGTGACACAATTTTAAGGTGACGGTAGAAAGATTTTAAAAAAATATGAAGGGCAGACTTTTTACACAGAGGGTGGCTCGCATGTGGAATAAATTTTGGAGGAAGTGGTAGATGTGGGTACAATTACAACAATTAAAAGACATTTGGATATGTACATGAACAAGAAAGGTTTGGAGGGATATAAGCCAAGAGCACACAGGTGGCACTAGTTCCATTTTGTATAATGTTTGGCATGGACTGGTTGGACTGAAGTGCCTGTTTCTATGCTGTATGACTCTCAGCTTTCTACCTTTCAACCTAAATTTATGCATTCTCGTTATTGATCTCTCAACAGGTGGGGAAAAAAAAAGTGTCTTCATATCCACCTTATCTACATAATCTTCCAGACCTCTACAATTTCCTCTCAATTTTCACTGCCCAAATAAAAACAATGCCAGCCAAATCAATCTTTCCTCAGAGCACAAACCTTCCAGCCCAGGCAGTAACCTGGGAAATCTCCTCTGTACTCTCTAATGCAGTCACATCCTCCCTACAAAGGGGATGGCCAGAACAGCATGTAGTATTCCTGTTAAGGCCTAATCAACTTTTTATACAGTGTTAGCATAACTTCTCTTATATTGTATGTCTTGGTTAATAAAGACCAGCATTCCAATGGAACAAAACAGAAAATGCTGGAGAAACACAGCACGTCTGGGAATATCTGTGACGAAAGAAACAGAGTTAACATTGAGTCTAGCATGAGTCTTCTTCAGTATCCCAACAGCATGACTAATGGATTATGAGGGTAAAATTCGGACCTGTGGAGCCTTGCATTGCTTAGCTATTTTCCAGTGCTAGGCGTTGGTGTGACGATAGTATTACTGGACTAGTAATCTAAAATTGTAAGCTAATGTTCATGATCCCAAAATGGCTTCTGGTAAAACTTGCATTCAATCATTTAAAACAATAAATTACTGGAATTTTAAAAAACAGCCTAATGGTGCCCAGATAACTACTATTGCTTGTTGTTTAAAACTAATCTGGTTCACTAATGTCCTTTGATCACCCAGATTTCCACCCAGTGGCCACAATTAAATTTGCCCACCTCCCCCCTCTGTGTTTAGGTGCTTAGGCTAAATAGGTAGTTTCTTTTCAGTTTTAAACTCTGCAGGAGCATTAAAATACAAAAAAAAAGCGAAGCAGGCCAATTGGTTCCTCAAACCTGTTCAGCTGTTCAATAAGATCATGGCTGATCAGATTGTGGCATAATTTCACCTTCTTGTTCCCACTCCCCATAATACTTGACCCACTTGTCCATTAAAAATCTGTCTAATGTCTTTGAATATATTCAATTCATTGCTGGCTGTGGAAGGTAATTCCAAAGACTAACCACCTCTTGAGAGAGGGAGGATGAACAAGTAACAATTCTTACCAGTACCTCAAGATGATAATAAGATGTTTGAGGCTGAATTGCAACCGGAAATATTTGTCACTCATTGGGAGGTATCTCATTTAACTGAATAGTACAACCGTTTAAACCATCTTCCTGGTCTGTTAATAGTGATCCAATCCCAGTCCATGCCTAATTTCTACCTAAATGACCATGTGTGCCCACCTATCTTTTTAGTCTATCTTTGATAGAGTAGTAACCAATAGGTTTCCCCAGACTAAAGTGAAATAAAGTTGAATAAATGAAAAGCACGTGTCAAAAAAAGTAAACTGAAAATTTTCCTTTCATGCAAAAGCTGTGGGTTCACACCCTTAAGAGCATAAACACATAATTTAGGCTAATATTCAATGCAGTACCTTTGAGTAATATGTTGAGATGCCATCTTTTAAATAAGACATTTAACTGGCTGACAGTTCAAGTGGACATTAAAAATCCCACAGTATCATTTCCAAAGCAGAGAGATTTACTCATCTCATTGAATATGAATTATTCAGATTATAATCAAAACTAACTAAATGGTCATCCATCTAACACCTTTGTAGAACGTTGAATTGGGAAAATTGGTTTCATGGAATCCCGACAGCATGGACACAGGTCCTTCAGCTGAACAAGTCCAACCCAACTCTCCAAAGAGTTGCTATATTTCCCTACATAACCAAACTAGCCTTACTTTGCTAGGAATTGGCTGTTAAGTACTTTGAGATATCTTGAGGTAGTAAATGCACTTTCTGACAAGACATGTACTTATATTAATGAGGTTGCAGAGGTGAAACCGGAAAAGGTCACAGAGACAGGAAAGGTATAGGAGTCAGGAGGTCATGTTGCAGCTGTGCAGGACATTGGAGAGGCCACAAATGGAACACTGCATGCGATTCTGGTCTGCCTGTTTCAGAAGGATCTTGGGAAACATGAAAGGGCTCAGAAAACATTTACAAGGATGTCACCAGGATTGGAAGGCTTGAGCTATAAAGGAGAGGCTGAATAGGCTGAGGCTATTTTCTCTGGAGTGTCAGAGGCTAAGGGGTGAACCTTATAGAGATTTATGAAATCATTAGAGGCACGGATAGTGTGAATAGACAAGGTCTTTTCCCAGGATGGGAGGGCATTCCTTTCAGGTGAGAGGGGAAAGATTTCAGAGTGACCTAAGGGACAATTGTTTCAAGCAGAAGCTGGTGCGAATGGAATGAGCTACCAGAGGAAGTGAAGGCAGCTGGTACAATAATAACATTTAAGAAAACATCTGGATGGGAATATGAATAGGAAGGGTTTAGAGGGATAAAAGGCCAAATGCTGGCAAATGAGACTACATTATTTTAGGCTATCTGGTCAGCATGGATAAGTTGGGCCAAAGGGTCTGATTCCGTGTTGTACATCTCTATGATGAGGCCCTCACTGTGATCTCTGATGCGATTGCCATCGACTGGCCAATTAGTTGCCAGATTGTGGGATCATCAGCCAATTATCATCTGAGGCCAGGATCTGAGGTGGCAACTACATCATTACCTGGTACAGACGAAACTGGTGCTAGCAGCACTCAAGCCCTGGGTGTGGTGTCCAACAGAAAAGCTGCAGTGGGACAGCAGTCCTGAGAAACCTAATGCATCCACCCTTTGTGGAAGCCACCCCTCACATGTCCAAAATTACTCTTCCTTCAGCCCGCACTGAACTTCTGATCTCGGAACTCCCTTCCGATTCACACCCATGAAGAACGTATACAAATCTCAGACAAGCAGCCGCTACTAGTTCAGCTAACCTAGAAAGCCTGTGGAACCTGTTAGTGAGCATAATGGACAGTAGACCTCATGTGGTATCAGCGTTCATTGATGACCCACAGGCTGCCCAGGCAAAACAGCCGGTACTCTGTCAACAATTAGAGGTGCACTTTCGGGCCTAGTCAAGCCAGCAGAGGTTGCAGTGTTTGGAGGAGAGGCAGGTTAGAATATGAAACTGCATTCTCTCTCCACAGATGCTGTCTGGCCTCCTGAATTTCACCAACACACTCATTTTCACTTCAGATTTCCACCATCTGTACTTGGCTTTAAGTTGATATTTAAGGGGCTTACTTTCAGCTCAGATGCATCCATCCAGGAAACTTTCACATGGCTCGCAAAAGAAAAATTTGAAAGCTAATGGGGGAACCAACAGTAATGCCACCCATTTAAATTCTCTCTCCGTGCATTTTATTAAGGTTCGTGCCACAGCCCCATGAACGGAGACAGCAAATTTGATGGGGGCCTGCAGTTTCAATGCTACTTGGGTGCTGGGGCAAGCAAAATAAAGGCCAAGTTTAACTTGTTGGACAATATGGCATTGATGGCTCTCAACCCTTCATTGAGGTTTCGATGCAGGCGTTTGCACTGAATTGACACTTGCATGGGGCCAAATAACGGTGAGAGAATCTTCCAGTCTTCTTCATAAAGGCTGAGGGTGCTGCTTATGAGCCCAGGGCAGCGGGGGTCCTTTATTTAACAGTCAATCCAACTGGCAGTCTCTGCCTTCAGTTTCCACATGTTTTATTATTATTTGCCTTCTCCCTCCAACTGTGGTGGTATGCCACCCCTTGTAATCCTGACCCCAGATGAAAAGTTGCAACCTGCCAGGGTAGCCAATCCTTTGCTGATGGTGAGGAAGGATTTCAAACAGAGATAGTTGAGTTACTTTAGAAACAGGCGTGGGGGAAGTATCAGGTGATCCTAAGGGAATGTTTTGACTTCCCAGTCTTAGACATCTATTTGAACAAGTGCCAATTCTGTAGGTTCCTCTCGAGGGTCAAGTGGGGCTAATCATTCTCATGCAAGTGAATCTAGGACTACAGAGCTGCCATCTCCAGAGCACATTTATCTGTCTGAGGAGGAGAAGGGCACCTCAGATAGTGCTATGTAACATCCTTACTTGGTTTCTTCCATCAGAACAGATATGTTCCCATTGGTCAGCACACTCTAGTAAGATCAGGGTCTTCGGGATATTTAATTTTAAAGATTCACAACTTTTGGTATGAAGAAATTTCTTTGCTTAGCCCTATACAACTGACCCTTTATTCTGAGTTTGTCCTAGGTTCCAGACAGGGGAAACATACCATCAGCATTATCCCTATCAAACCACCTAAGAATTTTATACATTTTAATTATTACTTTACATTTCAGGATTTAATTTACAGATCAGACAACCATTATTGAAATAAATCTTCCAACAAATTGAATAGGTAGGGTTAAAATCCTATTGTATAGGACATGATATATGAATAGATGATCCAAACAACCTTTTCATATTCTGTGTAGCTCGTCTACTTACAGTACAGAAAAATGTGGCCTTAATACCAACAGGAACATTCACTGCCATAGTAATGTAGCAAAACAACAACAAACACAGCTCCACTAAATAATTTCTAACCTGCTGAAGACTGCAACAACATTCACTATTTGTGCTTACAAACTCATTCAAGATCAGGAATCTGCTGTGTTTTTCAATTTGCAGTGGAAAAAATACTTGTGTTCTCATCTTTGCAGTATTGTCAGTCACTTTGATCAAGATCATTATTAAAGAAATATCACTAAAAACTAATTCAGTCAATAGCTTAAAACATGTATTATCTTTTTGTCATCACCTGAATCATATTGCATCAGGGTAAAAATACCCAATAATAGATTATTTTGAAACAATGACATTTCTTTAAGTCTTAATGTGGATGAAATATTTTTGACATTATCATTTTAGTATTCTCACAAACTCATGTATGAAGTATAGGGTAGCCACATTTATTGGAAACTGAACAAAATAAGTCAAGATAGACAATATAAATTTTATGAGGAACAGTCAGAGTCAACGACAGCAAACTCTTCTTGTCAAACTCCCATTTTTCTTCCATTCACAGTCTGCTGGGATGCTCATGGAGCCATTTATGAATCAACAAGCCACACAACGGAGCCTCAGTAGTATCAGTATGAAAATGGCTTTTCTACCAAAATCATCATGCAGACCAGCCATACAGGGTCAACATTTCTGCAAACTTGCTAAGTCACACATGACATGTGTGACATTCATTTACAAAGAAATTACCAATTTTCAACTCTATCATATGCTCAGTGAACAGAATCGTACAGCAATCCTCCCTGTTCTAAGTAGATTTTATTTTTTTTTAGTCCTGTGACTGACTTGAATATGTTCTTTTTACTTCTTTTGGAAATCAGAAGAAATTATATGTTTTTAACATTAAGAAATGATGATTAAACATCTTCAGATCAAAATAAAATGGTAAAACTTCACACAACCTCTCAGCTATTAGGCATACATTAGTGTCAGTCCAAACAACAGTTATTGTTCTTTGGAGATTTTCCAGCTGAAGTACAAAATCAAATCTGCAAAAGAAAATGAAGAAACCACTTAAAGGGAAAAGTAGATAAAAGTTTAAATTCAAGCGCATTAGAACTGTATGAGAATCGATTGACAAAGACATTGCCTTTGGTGCTGGGCTAGGATACCCAGCCCTTTCAGAAAGAACAGCCAGAGAAAGAAAGTAATTCCTCATACTGGGAGAAAATCTGGGATCAAGCTTAGGGTTGCTGTGAAAGCTCTGAATCATTGTACATACATTCAAGACGACAGAAGCCTGAGATTTGCAGAAAATTGAGTCTAGGATCCCAGCTCAATAATAGTAATGAGCTGCAAATGTCATTGGGCAATCTTGATGTAACTTGTTGAACTCGGTTTTTACCAAGTTAGACAGGTTTACACAAAACTCTCTCACAGGTAGCTTAGGGGTGCAGGAGATTAGTTGGGAAATAGAAGGGGGCAAACAGAGGCTAGCAACAGCTTTAAATGTTACTGTGAGGTTATAAAGGAGAAGGACTGTAACTTCCTGGCTCTGCATAAAGCTAACTAAGAACTGAAAAGCTTTCAGGAAAGAACTCCCGCACTTGTCCCAGTCCTATTGGAGGTGCTGGTCTGATCCAAAAAATGAGCCAAGATCTGGCATTGTGACAGCCTCTGTTTTTATTTTTAACTGCTAAGTGCCATGAATTGGTACAGCACAGAACTTGCTACTTAAGTGATACAATAATTGCTGTGAAACACGAAGCAGGATTTGTTATCAAAGCCTCCTGGTCGAAATTTATGATTAGTCAATGGAATATCTTCTATTAATTTCATGCACGTGACCCCCGTTTCAAAGTTGGCCTGTGGGTTTTGTGAATTTGCTACACTAATTGTCCACTAAACATGCTGCATAAAAAGGTATGGCTAGTAACCAGCAGCATAAGTAAATTTCAAAGTATCCTTTTAACAGAGCAACTTATGTCTGGCAATTTTAACTCACCGCACCTGTCTAGAAAAGGAACAATTTGAACTATGGACTCTTCTACAGATAGTAAATTGCTGATTTTTTTCTCACCTTTCTTATTGTCTTTTTCTGTATTCGCTCTCTGTCTAATCTTACTTTTCTACATCTCATCAGTACTGATTTGTCACAAATTCACTTTCCCTCTCTGGTATTGCTGTTTTATGCTCATTTCCTAAAGCTCATTGATTAAGGGGATAAGAGAGTTAGTTCTTTAGTTCATCATATTGCCCAGATGTCCTGATGCTCTCAATACACCATTTTCTGCTTGTACTTCCAGTAACAGGAATGGTACGGTGGCTCAGCATTAGCATTACTATCTCGCAGCACCAGGGACCTACATTCAATTCTACCCTCAGGCGACCATCTGTGTAGTGTTTGCACATTCTCTACACGTCTGCATGGGTTTCCTCCCACAGTCCAAAGAAGTGCAGATTAAGTGAATTGGCCATGATAAATTTCCCCACAGTATCCAGGGATATGTAGACTAGGTGGAATAGCCATGGCAAGTGCTAGTTTACAGGGATAGGGTAGGGACGTATCTGATGGGATGAACTTTGGAGGGTTGGTATGGACTTGATGGGCCATATAGCCTGTTTCCACACTGTAGGAATTCTATGATGATTATATGAACCTGCAGGGCAAATAATTTCAAGATGAAGGGTAAGGGAACATATCACAACATATCCCAATCCTGAAAAAATTGTAGCAATGATTCTGCAGAATATCATTCTACAGTCCATTAATAAAAGTGACTTCCAGTTGCCTACTTTATCAAAAAACCCTAACCTTCTGTTCACCTTTCCAAATATTAAGCAGCAAATTTCCACTCCCTCCAGTAATCAAGAAATCTACGTGAAAGATCTTGATAGCTGCAATTTGTTGTCGAATTAGAAAATCGTAAAATGGTTACTGCACATGAGAAAGCCATTCAGCCCATTGACTCTGCATCAACTCTCAAAGAGCCATCCGGTTAGTTTCAACCATCTGCCCTTTCAGCAGAGCATGCAGCTTACTTCCACCTCACATGGTTCTCAATTCCATTTTGAATCACCTGAGTGATTCTGCCTCCATCACCCTTGCTGTGTGGACCCTAAATTCTAAATTCCAATATTCTTTCTACAAAGTTTCAGTGAACAATGCCATCATTGGAAAAAGGGTCAGTTAGCTCAGTTGGTTGGGCAGCTAATTTGTAATGCAGAGTGTTGGCAACTGAACAGGTTCAATTCCCATACTGGCTGAGGTTACCATGAAGGTCCCACCTTCTCAACTTCATCCTTCATGTGAGATGTGGTAATTTTCAGCATTAATTCTGTAATGGGAAGGTAGCCCTCTGGCCCTGAGGCAAATTTACCTTTGTTGGAAAAAGACTTCAACGTTGAAGAGTTTTATACTTACTTGTAAAGAGGCTGGGATAACCATGCTTCTCAATTCAGCAGAAAAAAATTAACTTATTTATAAATGAAAATCCTAACAATACAGATATCAAAAGTTCTGGAGAATACATTCTGTTATCACCTGGATGTACTTACTAATACTGCTTTAACAAGTGAGGTTTGCCTCAAGAATTTTACTCCCATTTTTGTCATAGCATCCAATTCAGTTTGAATTCAACTACTAACTGGGAAAAGAAAATATCCTTATTTGAACTCTGGTTGTTATTTCCCTTCCTGCCAGTGAAATCTACCACTCAGTTCACCTGAAGTGTACTAAGAATGTAATGGGGAATGCAACCTCTTGTTTTTCAAAATCTCTATTGCTATAGTAAACCAGTACAAAAGAAGAAAACAGCACATGAACAAGCCCTTTGACCCTCCAAACCTGCACCGACACATTTTGCCCTTCTATACTAAAACGGTCTTCACTTACAGGATCCATATCCATCTATTCTATTCCTATTCAAGTATTCGTCCAAGTATTTGTTGAATGCTGCTATTGTGTGTGTGTGTGTGTGTGTGTGTGTGTGTTTACACCATCTCTTCTTGTAGCACGCTCGAGGCACTCACCATCCTTTGTGTAAAAAAATTGCCTTGCGGATTTCTTAGAAACTCCACCCCACATCCTGGCACTTTAAACACGTGTCCCCTAGTAATTGACCTTTTCACCCTGGGAAAATGCCTCATACTTTCCACTCTATCTATGCCATTCACAATCTTATAATTTTATCAGGTCACCCCCTCAACCTACTACATTCCAGTGAAAACAAACCCAGTCTATCCAGCCTTCCTTCATAGCTAAAATCCTCCATACCATGTAACATGCTGTTAAATCTTTTCTGTACCCTCTCCAAAGCATCCATATCCTTCTGGTGGTATGGTGAGCAGAACTGTACACAATATTCCTAGTGTCATCTAACTAAAGTTCTATAAAGCTGCAGCACAACTTGCCTATCCTTATACACAATGCCCTTTCCAACGAAGAGAAGAGTGCCATTAGCCTTTTTTAAAAACAACCTTATCTTTCTGCACTACCATGTTCAGTGATCTGTGGACCTGTACACCCAGATCCGTCTGCATATCAATACCCCGAAGGATACTGCCATTCACTATGTAATTTACCCCTGTATTTGACCTCCCAAAATACATCACCTCACATCTGTCCAGATTAAACTCCACTTTTCTGCCCATCCCTCCAACTGCTTTATATCCTGCTGTATCCTCTGACAATCCTCTTTACTATCTGCATCTGCATCAATCTTTGCATCATCCAAAAACCTATATTAGACCAGCTACATTTTCTTCCAAATCATTTATGTAGATGATGAACAGCAGAGATCCTAACACTGATCCCTGTGGAACCCCACTCGTCACAACCCTCCATTCCAAAAAGCATCCTTCCATCACTACCATTTGTCTCCTATGGCTGAGCTAGTTCATTATCCAATTTGCCAGTTTACCCTCTGACATCATGTGGCTTTACCTTCTGCACCAGTCTGCCATGAAGATCCTTGTGAAAGGCTTTAATGAAGACCATGCAGACTACTGATTTTCCCTCAATCATCTTTGTCATCTCCTCAAAAAAAACCTAAATCAAGTTAACAAGGCACATCCACCTCCGCACAAAATTATGCTGTTCATCGCTATTGAGTCATTTGTTTTCTAAATGAGTCTTAGATCTTGTCCCAGAGAAACTTGTTCAATAAATTTCCTTACCACCGTGAATCTTGTAATTTTCAGGATTATCCCTGATATCTTTCTTAAGCAATGGGACAACATTGTATTCTCTTTGGCCACAGGTGAGGTTCCAGAGGACTGGAGAATAGCCAAAGATATCCGTCATGGTCCAGCAATTGGTTCTCTTGTTTCCCTCAATATTGTGGGATAGATCCCATCAGGACTTGAGGACTTATCTATCTTAATACTTTTTAAGACACATAATGCCTCTTCCTTTTTAATCGCAACTTGGCTTAGAGATTCGACACTGCTTTCCCTGAGGTCAATCACCAATTTATTTTCCCTGGTGAATACCAATACAAAGTATTCATTTAGGATCTCACCTACCTCTTCCAGCTCGACACATAGATTCCTTCCTTTGTCCTTGAGGGGCCAACCCTTTCCCTAGCTACCCTCTTGCTTTTTATAGCCTTGGGGTTTTGCTTAATTCTGTTTGCCGTTGACTTTTCACGGCCCCTTTTAACCCTTCTAATTCCTTGTTCCAGTAGCTTCATTGTGTTGGGTCATCACTACAATTTCTGGACTCCTCGTTCAAAAATCATGTTCACCTTAAGAAATCACAAGTTCAGATTTTTAAAAATCTAATGCAGCTAATCAACATGAAAAAGAGGAAGTGTGAGTGAAGCAAGTCAATCGCCACTTTGCACCAGCATACACCAATCCAGAGGTGATAGCTAAATCAATACATAATATAATTCTGAAGTGTAGGATTCAGCACATTTACACCTAGAAAAGAATAGTATTCACGAAGAAACCTGTTTCCTTTTGCCTTTATGAATGAGCCACAAGGCTGGAAGAAAAGAAAAATGGAGTCATGTTGCAGAGCTCCGCTAATGCGGATAGTTCTGCAGTCCATGTAAGAATTTTGAACAATACACAGAACAAATGATCAGACATCAAAGTATAGTGTGCACCTAAAGGAATATTGTATGACATACACTGTTGTTTGTGGCTTGATTTAGAGAAGCCATTAAAAAAAGCACACTCAGCATAACAGACTTCCCAATAGGTAACAACTTCAATAGTCACGTTTAGCCACAAATCGTTTTAAAGCCAAATATTCCTTTGGTGGCTTGGATTTTCTAGATTTGAGGAAGAGCGTTAGCTCAAATGTGAAATATTCTAACTCTATTGCTTGGCATTTTTGGCACAAAATTAAAGCTGATTTCACCTATTGTTTTGAAATATATTGAATAAATATTAGCATATGTATTAGATTTTATTGACAAGTGGACACTAACAAATATAACATACAAAAATACATTTCAGCATCCCAATATTCTTTGTGAATTAACTCAACAACATAAGAATTAGAATTGTTTCGAAATATTTTTTGATTAATGCTTCTGTTTTAAATGTACCTGATTCCACTCCAGGGAATACACTATTGTTTTCTGCCCATTCAGACAAACTGAATGATGGAATATTATGGACTAAACATTTAGCTGCCAGAAGGCTTTTTAGAGCTTCGTAGACTGATAGCTCTAATAGTGGATTTTGTTTCTGCTCATGCTAACAGCAACAGAAAACCTTGGGAGGTGGAATAAAAGTGGTTGGGTCTGTCTTCCACAATCAGTACAACCTGAATGATTCTTTTCCTACAGGACAAATGGGTCAGCTTGTCACACAACACTAGAAGGCACAGAAATCTCTGATGACTTGTCAAACTCTGATGCAGCTGTCAATGGTCCCTCTGTCCAAACAACGAGCAATGCCATGTCAAATGAATTTCAATAGCAGTCATGAAAGGAAAACCCTTCTAGTCTTGACCAGCAACACAGTCATCACTGTGACAACATATAGCAACAAAACACAATGGCTGAAACTGTGCATGCCTCCTCCCTTTTACAGCCCAAGCTATGCTAATACTGTTGATCATGTAGGTTTTAGCTGAAGAGAAAACAGTCACAGGGCTACGGCACTAGGCATCACAGTATTGTTTATTCTTAATTCATCCAGAAAAAAAATGTGGAAAATTGAAGATTGTGATACATGATTCTGCAGCAACTAATTTGAAAGAATTTTTCATGTATTCTGGTCTTTAATTGAAATCACTCAACAAATTAATAGGGTGACGTTGAGTAGTAATGATGTCAGTGAAAGCCCCAAATTAGTGTTAATGATGCTTTTAAAATCTCAGTATTTGTTGATAAGGTTAGATTAGCATGTTACTGAAAATGAAAATAGTAAAGTATCTTAGTGCTTCATCACTGCAATTACTTTCTAGACTGCAGATATCTCTTTCAGATGGGACACCTGTAAACATGCACAAGTATTAAAATAACTACTTTAAATAGCTTTAATAGTCACACCCTCAATTCAAACAAGAATGAATCCTTGATGGGTGAATTAGTAACAGAAGAGGATGTCAACTTTTATACCATCTACATCATTCTGAAGAAAATAATTCAGCTTCTAACATATCCTCCCTCTTCAGTCTCCCATTCTAATTCTCATCCCATCCCTTGATGGATGTCCAATTTCAGCTGATTGAATGACCCATACTCAATGGAGATTAGTTGGCTCAGTTGGGTGAAAGGCTGGTCTGTGATGCCAAAAAAAATGGGCTCAAGTCTTGTACCAGCTGAGGTTACCATGAAGGAACTATCTTCTTGACATCATCCCTTGGGTAGTAGCCCTGAGGTTAAACCCATCACCAATCATCTCTCACACGAGAGAGAAGCCTTTGATCCCACAATTCTACAGGAACTTTCATTTCAACATCTACAAGGATATTCAGTCAGAAATGTTTACTAGGATCTTAGGGAGCTGGCACCCTCTGAAAGGGTGCTTCCCTGAAAGCAAGAGTCAAACTTCTCATCTGACATCAGTGGAATGACTGGAGCCAAAATATCATGAAGATGAATCCTTTTGAGAACCACTGTCTTATATAAACTTTTGAAGACCCAACTTCTCTGCTATTGTACTCCTGTTGAATGAAACTTTCTTTCCTGACAATTTAATAGATGGCATTGATCATCAGTATTTTTTAGCGAATGACATTAACACAGCAATTTGGAGAGAACTAAGACTGTGCCATTGGGCTGGTTCTGAAGGAAGATTAGAGGTATGCCACCCAGGTATTCACACATTTGATACATTATGACTTATACCATCACATACATCAATAATTACTACTAACATTACTAATTCTTACAAGTGTGTAATTGAAGTATTTAATGCATTTTGATTAACTAAGAGTTAAGGGGCTTTGTCTCCTTCTTTAAAATATATTTTAAACACATATTTTAAACACATATTTTAATTAAGTTTAGAATTACAATGATTAAATAGATAATTCATGCCTGGTATGGACATGATGGGCCAATGGGCCTCTTCCCATTGCTGTAAATACTTTATGACTCTCCACTCTTCTTGTGGAAGGGAGAAAGGGAAGGGCGTTCTTTGAGGAAGTCACGAGACAGGTTGACGAGGGTCAAGCAGTGGATGTGGTGTACGTGGACTTCAGCAAGGCATTTGATAAGGTTCCCCATGGCAGGCTCATTCATAAAGTCAGGAGGTATGGGATACAGGGTGATTTGGCTGTCTGGATTCAGAATTGGTTGGCTGACAGGAGGCAGAGAGTGGTTGTAGATGCTAAGTATTCTGCCTGGAGGTCAGTGCTGAGTGGTGTCCCGCAGGGCTCTGTTCTTGGGCCTCTGCTCTTTGTAGTTTTTAATAAATGACTTGGATGAGGAGGTTGAGGCGTGGGTTAGTATGTTTGCTGATGACACAAAGATTGGAGGTGCTGTTGATAGTATCGAGGGCTATTGCAGGCTTCAGCGAGACATTGACAGAATGCAGAGCTAGGCTGAGAAATGGCAGATGGAGTTCAACCTGGATAAATGCAAAGTGATGCATTTTGGAAGGTTGAACTTAAATGCTGAATATAGGATTAAAGGCAGGATTCTCGGCAGTGTGGAGCAACAGCGGGATCTTGGTGTTCAAGTGCACAGCTCCCTCAAAGTTGCCACCCAAGTGGATAAGGTTGTTAAGAAAGCATATGGCGTTTTGGCTTTCATTAACAGGGGGATCGTGTTTAAGAGCAGCGAAGTTATGCTGCAGCTCTACAAAACCCTGGTGAGACCACACTTAGAATATTGTGTCCAGTTCTGGTCGCCCTATTATAGGAAAGATGTGGACGCTTTGGAGAGGGTGCAAAGGAGGTTTACCAGGATGCTGACTGGGCTGGAAGGCTTGTCTTACGAGGAGAGGTTGACTGAGCTTGGACTTTTCTCTCTGGAGAGAAGGAGGAAGTGAGGTGACCTGATCGAGGTGTACAAGGTAATGAGAGGCATGGATAGAGTAGATAGCCAGAGACTTTTCCCCAGGGCAGGATTGACTCCAATGAGGGGTCATAGTTTTTAGGTGTTAGGAGGAAGGTATAGAGGAGACGTCAGAGGGAGGTTCTTCACCCAGAGAGTTGTGAGCGCATGGAATACTTTGCCAGTGGTAGTCATGGAAGCGGAGTCATTAGTGACATTTAAGTGACTGCTGGACATGCACATGGACAGCAGTGAATTGAGGGGAATGTAGGTTAGGTTATTTTATTTTTGGATTAGGAATATTCCACGGCACATCATCGTGGGCCGAAGGGCTGTACTGTGCTGTACTTTTCTATGTTCTATGTTCTAAATAAAGTATATGAATGCTGGATGCTCTAGGAATAGTCAAAAAGTTATCTTTTATGCAAGTGTCACTGGACAGCTTCATGATAACTAGCACCACCAGGATTTGCTAGATTCTTCAAGGTACAACCATCATTCTTAAAGTCAGTATTTGTGCAGCATGGACATGATATTATGCTGGCAATCGTCATCTTCTTCATCATCCATGCCAGCTCCTGTCATTTCTCTGCTGGTATCTCTCCAGCATGGCTAGTGATCCATGTGATAACAGACCACTACAAAGCAATGAGGTCATGAAGCACTGTATTCTACCTATCTTACTATGACTCTCCAGCAGGGTAAATGTAGACTCAATTGACAATTGCAACACATATTCATGGTACTCAGGATGGAGCCTTGCCTGACTCTATGACCTTAATCAAAGGGAGCTCAGCTGTCACAGTCACCCACTCAGTCTTCAACTCAGTTGGCAAAAATGCAACTTGTGAAATCTTTCATAGGCATCCAGATTATTTCATTCAATTAAAATGATACCAGATCAGATTTGGAATTAAGAATGTGCATTGTCATTACATTATTATTGTTGCTGTTGTTAATTTAGTAAACAGTTAACCCTCGAATTAAATGTACATGCGGGAGATTTACATGCATCAGTTCATTAAGACAAAAGGCAAAGGCTAATATTTAAAATCAATTCTGAGCTTTTGTAAATTAACTCGAGACATGTAATTTCAGGCTAGGCCACAGTTATTGTCTCTTAGCTAGATTATAGTAACAATTATGGTACATATGGAACTTATGAAAATTCTTGAACATCTCTCAATGTCCTCAACCTTTTTTGACCATCACTATAAGTGCCTTTCGTTGCGGAAGAAAAGACAGGGAAAGCTGCATAGATTTATTCTGATACAAAACGTCAACATAATGATGTAAGCTCTGCTTCCAGGTTAAAAAACCCTCAACATCAATTATGTACAGTAATGTGGATTATTAAACTGTCAAAGTAAAGCAAATCTTGTGCAGTGAAAATACATTTATCTCATGTCAACATATCCTGCATTCTGAAATGCCTGTAAGACTGATGCTTGCAGCAAAACTTAAAACCCCTTTCCTCATTCACTAATGTCAGGGCACGGAGATCTCGAAGTTGATTGAGAATTGCCAAATTACTACCTGAAAATACAATATGATCTTCTTTAAGTGCTTGGAGATTAAAGGCGGTGCTTGGAGGAATTTTTCCATAAATGAACACCTTCTCATTCTGTATCTCTTCATTTTCATTTTAACTTCCTATTAAATTAATTGTTAAGGAAAATATTAGGCTTACATTGAAGTCCACTTGTGATGACAGCATAAAGTTTTCAGTTGGGGAGTTTGTCTAACCTGTTTTACTAATGTTCTTTCTTCTCAGGTCGAATCAAAATTAAAAGGAGCCAGCTCAGACTAATTTTCCCATTGTATGATATGTATAGTAATGATACGTAACAGCAGAGATGGCATCCCCAAAATAGATGACTGCGTTTATCTTAGAGATGGGCCAGAGATAAGATGGCCTGTTTGTTAGTGATTTTGCCTTGGCACTATAATTAGCCTCAGAACTCATTGAGGAACCTAAGAGAAAGAAATTGACCAATGCTTCTGTTTTTGATTATTTGTCCCAAGCAGAAGTGATGATATGCAGATATTGAGTAACCGCAGAATCAGCCTCTACTCCCATTGTCCTATCGTGAGACGAAAGCCTGGCAATACCCCGAAAAGTCAAGGACAAATAATTCCATGTAAGCTTATCCCAGAAAAATACTGGAACAGGACTGCAGTAGGTGCAGCAGTACTAAATTAGAAGAATAACAAGCCAAAACATAAAAAGCTTATTGACAACGTAGTCAGTACTCTCAGGTGGTAATCATGATCAAAGGGTATATTACTGTTTCAGCAACAATAGATAGTGTTGACGTATTTTCTCAATAATTCCCAAATAATCTATCAGCACAATCATGATACAGAACATCTTCAGGCCCTCATTTCACAGGAAGCAAAAATGTTCAAAGTTTCATTTCTGTTCAACTATTGAGCAGCTTTGTAGTAATCATTGACAGCTACAATAAAGCAGAAGTATCCCAGATAACAAAGTGTGGAGCTGGATGAACACAGCAGGCCAAGCAGCATCTCAGGAGCACAAAAGCTGACGTTTTGGGCCTAGTCATCAGAAAAGGGGGGGATGGGAGAGGGTTCTGAAATAAATAAAGGAGAGAGGAGGAGGTGGACCGAAGAAGGATAGAGAAGAAGATAGGTGGAGAGGACAGTATAGGTGGGGAGGTAGGTAGGGGATAGGTCAGTCCGGGGAGGTCGGACAGGTCAAGGGGGCGGGATGAGGTTAGTAGGTAGGAAATGGGGGTGCGGCTTGAGATGGGAGAAGGGGATAGGTGAGAGGAAGAACAGGTTGCGGAGGCGGGGACGAGCTGGGCTGGTTTTGGGATGCAGTGGGGAGAAGGGATATTTTGAAGCTGGTGAAGTCCACATTGATACCATTGGGCTGCAGGGTTCCCAAACGGTACATGAGTTGCTGTTCCTGCAACCTTCGGGTGGCATCATTGTGGCACTGCAGGAAGCACAGGATGGACATGTTGTCTAAGGAATGGGAGGGGGAGTTAAAATGGTTCAAGACTGGGAGGTGCAGTTGTTTATTGCGAACTGAGCATAGGTGCTCTGCAAAGCGGTCCCCAAGCCTCCGCTTGGTTTCCCTGATGTAGAGGAAGCCACAACGGGTACAGCGGATGCAGTATACCACATTGGCAGATGTCCAAGTTAACATCCGCTGACGTGAAAAGTCATCCTGGGGCCTGGGACGGGGGTGAGGGAGGTGATGTGGGGGCAAGTGCAGCACTTCCTGCGATTGCAGGGGAAGGTGCCGGGTGTGGTGGGGTTGGAGGGGAGTGTGGAGAAAACAAGGGAGTCACGGAGAGAGTGGTCTCTCCAGAAGGCAGACAAGGGTGGGGATGGAAAAATGTCTTGGCTGGTGGGGTCAGATTGTAGATGGCAGAAGTGTCAGAGGATGATATCCTAAGTGGATCTCTAATAAGAGTGCTAGGAAACAATTTAAAAGTCCATTTCTCTTAAATGTCAAATGCTAATTGTACCCTGGTGGAAATTAACTGTATTCAGTTGGTGTGATGCAATGGGATTCAATTTGATTGTTGAAGGTGCAAATTTTGTAAAATGAGTATTGTGAAACAAAAGGAACAAAAACATAAGTAGCTAGAAAAGCTCAGCAGGTCTGGCAGCATTTGTGAAGGAAAATCACCTGAAGCATCAACTCTGATTTTTCTTCACAGATGCTGCCAGACCTGCAGAGCTTTTCCAGAAACTTGTTTTTATTCCTGATTTACAGCACCTGCTGTTCTTTCGGCTTTTATTGTTAAATAAAAGTTCAAAGAATGCAAGACTTGGTCCAGTTATATCCTTCACCATCTATTTAAATTCCAATATCAATGCCACCTATTCAATTTATATCGGAAACAAAACACTCTTTCCCTGCAGCAGGTTATACAGCAAAAATGTTCAAGTGATAGACATTCATAAGTGATCAATTAGTATCTTAAATTACCATGGTGGCCAGGTGCCCATTCAAATCGATCATGATTTGATAACATAAAATTGCCTCTAATTCATAAGTGACACAAAAGTAAAAAAATTGCATCAATGCACAAAGTAATTTGCCTAACGACTATTTACATTTCACAATGGCAATCCGTGTGTAGATAGTTTCAGTTTCAAAATCAATGCAACCATGAAGAGTTCCCATATTCACAAAAACAGTGAGCACACTTTCTGGAGTAAGCGGAATCTGCAAACTTAACCAAATGCTGGGAACTGCCATTCATAAAAAGACCAGAAGTAATGTCTGCCCCATCAATCCAAGCCAAAACTCTGGCAGGATTTCTTTTTGAGCATCTTAAAATAATTGATCCTCGATTTAGAAAACTAAGGCAGATTTAAAATTGATCGCCTGAAATATTAAAAATATCCTTTCTATATATTTAGGTAAATCAATCTAAATTCTGCTAAATTTAAAAATGATTATGAAATCTGAGAACTGGAACAGAGATCACATTATTGTTCCTACACTAAGATATAAACATACATGATTACTGGCATTATAAGCCCTTTTGAAGTTACATTGATATTAATTTTTAAGAGCTTGGAAAAGAATGTATGTCAAAGGCAAGGTTAGATATTTACCAGTTGAACTGCTGCAGAGAAAAATCAATGGCAACTCCCAGTTGATACATCATGGTAGAAAACATGTACCACCAAAGCACTGAAGTGAAAGTGGTTGAAATCATCAATAGGTTTATGGTATTAAGCTCACTTTGTTTATTTATACACAGAGTGGAGCTATGCAAAGCCAATACATTACAATTATCCATTATAATGTCAGGCCACAATACAACCCACTAGATGCAAGGCTTTATACCTGTTCTTGATTGAAGTGTGCATAATAGAATATTAAGGGAGAATGAAGTAGTGGCAGTGTTTGGTAAATTATTTTTGATATGTTGAGGGAACAATTGCAGAAGACCTGTACATCATGTCATATTTTAACATGATCTGTAGAGCACCACATCTTTCATAACTTTGTGAATGATTAAAAATTAAAGCTTGCAGGATTTTCCCCCTTTGATCATACAAAATTGATTTATTTTATATTTTAAAACAGGATTTCAGAATTTATTCAAGAAGAAAAACAGAAGTTGCTGGAAAAACGTAGGAGGCCTGGCAGCATCTGTAGAGAGAAATCACAGTTACTGTTATGGATCCAGTGACCTTTTCTCAGAACTGATGGTAGCAAGCAAAATGTCAGTTTATATGCAGAGGCAGGGTGGGGAAAGGGGGTGAGGAATAAATAATAGGTGAGGATAAACACCCAAAGAGATAAGAACTGTTTAATAGACGATGACGTGGACAATGACCTGGCTCGGAGGGAGAATGGCTGTTAAATGGAGACAGTTAGTGGATAACATCGTATTGTGTGTAATAGCAGACTACATCATAACAAGGCCTGGTGTGTGGAGGTTGGGCTAAGGACATGGGAGCGCTCAAGTCCTAAAATGATTGAACTCAATAATATCGAGTCCAGAAGGCTACACTGTCCCCAAGTGAAAAATGAGATGCGGTGCAGAGATGCTGCCAGACTTGTTGACCTTTCCCAGCACTTTTTTTGTTTCTGATTCACAGCATCCACTGTTATTTCAGTTTTCAGATTTTATTGTAACCTGGCAGATCGTCATGAGTCAGCAACTCTCACAACAGCACACACACCTATATTTCTGACTCACAACCACAACTCTTATACGTCAGCAATGTTTCCTTGAAGGAGCAGTTTGCACAAAAACTTTGCAGTTCTTTCCATAATTACACAAACCATTGTACATCACACAGCATATTAGATGGAACATTGTCAGCTAATCATCAGTTACAAAAATTAAATAACAGTGTGTTGGTCTAATGCCTTTTTTCACCAGATCAAAAATTGATGCGTAAATTGTGATCTTTACTGTGTCTTCCTAAACTGGTTATGGCCTATTTACTTTTAGAAATGTTTCAAGCGATGGTTCTCCAATATTGCCTGAACATCAAGGTGCCACAATTTCCATTTCAACACAGCAGCAGAAACTGCATTCCAGAGTACAGTTTGGTATTGGGTTTATAGCACACAACCATTTTATATGCTTCACATAATGACAGCAGTAATAAGGAGGGAATTTTAATATACCATGACATTCTCCAGAAGAGAAGAGCTAGAATCTTGAAAATTCTCTTGCTAGCCATGAATAATTCACAGACCTGTCATGCCCCAAAATAGCTCTCATTGCATCATTGATTTATGAAACTAAGAAGTAGTTTGAAATAACAAGACAAAAATGTCAAATACTTCCTAATATCACAGTTTGGTCACCTGCCTATTAAATTCAAATTGGAAACGAATTCTATGCAGCAGTCAAATTAATTTACAGTGGTTTTACTGAACAACAGGGCTGAAAGCTTTTCTTAGCCTTGTGACTAAGTGTTGTAATAAGATCCATTATAAGGCAGTATGGTCCTGTGAATTTAGTTAAATGGATTTCTACTCTTAAGTCCTCACCCAAGGGAACTGATTCATACTAGCAGCTGCACTTTGACACTTTTTGTGTCTACAAGATATCACCATGACTTCAGCTAGCACATGCAGAAACACACACCCACGTCCAACTGGAGTAAACAGGGGCCAAGGTAGAGACATTCAGTTGGACAACTTTCATTGCTCCTCCAGGTGAGTCGAGCCATCTCATCACAAACCACATGTTCGTTGTGAACCTTCCTGGCCTTCATTTCTCAGTAGCATATTATGTGCTACATTTAACAACAGAGACAGGTGGTCAGCCAACTACAAGAATTAGCAGAATAGGAACGAAGTAACATGGGGCAATGTCATGGTGCGAGAACAATAATAGAGCAGAGTAGAAATTTGTAACAAATATAGATACCCCACATGCATGCAGAACATGTGAATTTAATTTTTTCAAATATAATATAAATATTATATACAATATATTGTAAATAAATTAATATTTGAGACTGTAAAGAAGAAGCAAAATTGATGTACAAGAATCCTTATAAAGATGTGCATACAGTGTCATTGGCATCATTCTACACTTCATTAAGAATGGCACAGAATCCAAAAGGAGGAAAGTTAGAATGACCTTAACTGGAACACTGATTAGAACTCAGCTATTGAACACTGCACCATAGAAAGGAAATGAATGCGTTGGAAAAAGTGCAGAAGTTTACAACAATGGGCCTATAGATGAGACACAGCACTCATGAGAATAGGTTACAGAAGTTGAGACTGTTTTCGTTGAAGAGAAGGCAGCAAAGGATTTGATTAAATTTTCAAAATGAGGAGGAGTCCAGGCAGACAGAAAAAAAGATAAACTGTTCCCTATTGTAAAATGAAAACTAAAGGCATAGCTTTTAAGTACGTTGTGAGGTGAGGGGAAAAAAAATTCAGAGTGGTTAGGGTGTGGAATTCACTGCCTGAAGGGTGGTGGTAGCAGCAGAATTATCTGGAGTTATTCAAGAGCGCATTAGATAATTATTTAGCTAGAAACAATGTGTAAGGTTAGAGATAAAAAGGAGATTGGCACTAAATGCCAAAGATCTGGCGCAGACATGATGGGCTGAATGGTCTCATTCTGTACTCTATCAATACAGTGATCCTGGATAGATCAGACAAACTGTGGCTGTTGTTCAGACAGGAGAGAAGCTGGAGAGGGATATTTGGTAGAAGAGCTCAAACTGTAAGGGATCGAAGACAAATTAGTTTGAAAAAGATGAGCAACTGTGATAAGCAAAACTGCTTGACCAAAGTGTTGCCACAGACTTTGAGAACCGACTGGCCTCTTTCTGTGCTGTAACTATCTATGGCTGCAATTTTCCATTTTTGAGGCTAAGTGTGGAGGTAGGTATGTTAGGTGCTGCTAACTTGCCAACTTCTCTACCAAGAAAATTTGGTCAATCACATACTGAGCAACTTCTTAATAGCTGACTGTGAGCTTCAGCAAATATCGCAGCCAAATGCAGATCTTGACAGTGGTGTCCTGGCTCACCAGAAACTGCTGGCTAATCTTAAAGATTGTCTTAAAGATGGTCAAGCTCAGGCCTACTCCACTGGGAGTCAGACGACAGGAGATCTTTGTTTTTCATTTCCTTCTCATAGGGTGTGTGCATTAGGTGAGTGTGTCACTATCTGTGTGTATGTGTGCGTGTGTGCACGTGGCAAGGGAGAGATCAAGTGGATCAGAAGTATGGGTTAGAAGTTAGTTTTCAGAGGACCTCTCCTTTGCCCCCATCTGAGCCTCTAGATTTGGGCAATCCTAAACTGGCACAAATCACCCTGGCTACTCAGTACAGAAACTTTTCTTCCCTGCTAGTTGGGCAATTAATCAGGAGGCTGAGAGTTGACGTTGTTAAGTGACCATTAATTGATCACTTATTGGCCTTAATTAGTGGTTTCAGAAATTCATGAGTGAACATTCTTACCCAAAACCTATTTGGGGGCATGGTGAAAAGGGTTGAGTTTCTCCCCAGGGCCAACTTGCCCAAATATGTTTCCTATTGGTCACCTCTTGCAAGGGGAAGGTCCTCTCAGTTACTTTATTCTACATTTGACATGTAAGAAGAGTCAGTAAACTGTTTGGAGGACAGTCAGGTAGTTGTTAATAAAGGATAAGCTTATAGTACAGACAAACTGCAGCAGACATTGGAAGAGAATTAAATGCAAGACAAAATCAGAGAATAGGAGCTAAAAGAATGAATTTCATTTGTACACATTTTGTTTCTAATATGTGATTTTTGGACCAATATTGAACCATGAAGCGTTCAAAATCTGATGGCTTTAATATCTTGGAGACATTCTTGTTTTCTATATTAGTTATAATGTAACCTGGGTATACAATATTTCATAGCAATGGGTATATACGAGATTGTGTGTTATATCATACCACTGGTAAACATATAGATATTGTTAATCAACCTGTCAGAGACACACACTTGGAATAGGTGTTACTTGAACTTGGACCTCCTACCTCAGAGATAGAGATACTACCACTACACCACAAGAGTCTTCCACTGGCAAATATGTATGATGACATATTGCACACAAATCTCCAATTGATTAAGGCACTTAAAAATTAATTGCTTTAGTTCATGGTCTCAGCGCAGAGGGAATTTTATAGCAAGGGGTGGATACGCACGCGTTCAAGCCATTAACAGTTTTTCAACCCTCTAAACGTGCATTGTATTTTACTAGGCAGAATCTTCCAGACCCACCTGAAGCTTTCAGAAGGCTGGGCAGGGAACTTACTTTGATAGGAGGAAACAAGTTAATTTCTGGATACAAAAACATAAGTTGCTGGAAATGCTGAGCAGGTCTGGCAGCATCTGAAGAAAAAAAATCAGTTAACATTTCGGGTCCAATGAACCTCCTCAGAATTCCTGCCAGGCCTGCTGAGTTGCCAAACAGCAACTTCTGTTTTTGTTCCTAATTTACAGCATCAACAGTTCTTTCAGTTTTTGTTTAAATTTCCGGACAGTTGGGTAAAGTTTTAAAATTATGGTCTTAGAAATTTCTAAGTGAGATCGAGGATTCAGAGGAGACTGTGGCAGTGATGGAGGCAAGGAGGACAAGGAAGGGCGGCAATAGCATATCTAGGGTGGGGAACACAATTGGATAATTAAGTGCACTGTGCAGGAAGAAAGAACAAGTCATCTGAACATGGGGCGGTGTAAAGTTAATGCTGGGCATGGGAATCCAGAAGTGAGTAGAATCTGCTGAAAAGAGTAAGAACGTAGAGAGCTAGGAAAGGGCCAACTGTCATAGGGCAGGACTGAAGGAGAATAGTGGGAATGGCAGCAGAAAGGAAAATGTCATCTGCAGTTATGGAGGGTATGTGATTTCTAGGCTTGGATGGTAGAGGACAAATGACAAAGGAGAAGTTTACAACCACTGACTTTTTCTAAATCTGTTTTCAAGATAGCAAATACACAATGCAAGCTGAAGGGTCCAGAGATGTATTCCTGCATAGCATAAACACACCCAACTGAAGGAATTGTAACAAAAGGTGAAAAATTCTGTTGTGCAGGCTCTCAGTTAAAGACTCCGAGATGCAGGGTAGTACTCACTCTAGAATAAGGTAAGTAAGCTCTTACAGCTGCAATCATTAATGTTAGAACCATGCCCCATTGTCCGTTAAAAACTTTGATAAGGGCACCCAAGAAAGTTCAGCAGTGGTGTTGCGGGGGTTTAATCTACGTTCAACCATGCAGGAGCAAAAACAGGCTCATGTATTTGAAACTTAAAGGACATTCCAAAGTTGTAGGGCATATCACCAGGATAGTGAAACGCTGCACGTCAGATTATACTTACTGCCTCTTACCTGGAACAAAATGTTGAGTTCAAGACTACAAATATTTTGCATATGGTAAATCAGGAGTCATCAAGGTGGAAACATTTCACCATGTTGTAAGTGGCTTTGGGGCAAGTTTTCACCCAAAACATAAACAGCTTGTTAAGGTCTTAAAGGGTATTCAGACAATGTCATGACTTAAACTGAAAAAAGCATACATTTCATTTCAGATATTTTGTCACAGATCAGCACTGTTATGTTAAATATTTTACCAACTTAATCCAGAAGCTGCATTAGCTCTACTAATACGAAGCAGGAAGATGAGAAGGAGAGAGGTTAAACATTGGAAGCATTGAACCAAAGGTCGAAGACTCTCAAGGCTTCAGCTGTGGGTGGCCGAGCAGCCTGAGTGAAGGGAAACCATTCGACCAAGAAAGGGTGTACAGAAGGCACCCAGCTACCTGCAGATGAGTAAACAGCAGTATGGGAGGCATCATTGCATGGTTAGGGAAGCTGTCCCTACATCTGCCATCTCCTCCAGGCAGATCTGCAGTCACTTGGCTTGGGAGGAAGTGCTATTTCCTAAAGGTCACAATGACATTGAACTTCCTAGCCACCTGCTCCTTTCAAAGCTCAGCTCCCTATTGGCAGCTCACAAACCCACTTGAGAATTTACTCATGCCCTTTACAAACAAGAAATATAATTTATCTAATCCACCATGGACTCAGACAGCCAAATTGCCTGAGCTATCAGATTTTCAGCTATTGCTGAAGCCATTGACTGCACATGTGGCAATCGGAGCCATTGGCATCATGCAGTCAGGTTCCTAAACAGCAATGGATTTTACTTTCTCAAGGCCCAGATTGTTTGGGACCACAATAAAAATAATTCCTGATCACATGCACCCCTTAATGAGGAATCTGTCATGACAGTTACATTCTACATAACTCAGTTTCATCCTGCAGTATCTCCAGAGCTGGTTCATCAATAACATGAAGTAATCCCAGAAGGCATGATCAATGACCCCAACACACACAATTTCAGAGTGGTGCTGAACACTGCTTCAATGCTGCCCATGTATCATCAGAGCGGCCAATGATCTTCGGTGGGGGCGTGCTTCCATTGCTTGTACTGTTCAGGAGGACCACTCTAGTATTCACTGGATAGGATCCCCAGAATAGTGATTGATCATTGAACTGGCTAGTGCAGTGCACAATGATGAAGTGTGAACCTAGAAGAGGAAATAGACCAGCCACCTGACTCTTCAGATGAGGGGAAGGAGGAGAATTTGAGAGAGATGCTGAGGGAGGCACTCTACTAAGGATGACATGGAAGCCAGGGCAGTAGTGAGACAAAGCAGACAGGATTGAGAGAAACAAAGTGGCTAGATTTGAGGATAATTTACTTAGTTCTGATTCTGCACCGATGTCAAAACAATGAGTCAATAATGGTTCTTGCCCTCAGGGGAGTGCTTAGTTCGTAAAAAAGTTCTGTTTGGTTGATATGTTCTCTTTGGACCAATAACCCTCTGTTAGTTTCCGGGCCAGAGCCTAAGAAAGGAGTTATTCATGAATTAATGAAGCTGTAATTATAATCACAAACTTTTGTTTGCAAGGAACATTCACCTGCCACTGGAACATAAAATGTGCTAAACTATATCAATGGTCTTCCAAAGCCCAAATATACAGTTTAAGTTCCAGCTTCATAGAGATATTGCTCCACCCAGATGACAGCAGTAAATGAGAGCTCAAGGATTATTGCCAATTGCTTTGTCACTTTTCCTAAAATGACTGAGCCAGGCATTCTCTGATGGTCCAAGACCTAGAAGGCTTCAGTCTTCTGGGGGTGTGTTGCCCATGAACATGGGTAGGTGTCATGTTGTCAGCCTGGCATGATATACGTATTTGAATCCCTGCAGGAGGAGAGGTGGTGAAGAAAATCACCTCTGGAGTGTCCGGAGATAACAATCCCTAGGTGCCTGGAAGTCATTTCTACTTAGTGTCAATACGCAATGGCAACTTGGTCACAACCTGAGGGAATAGGATCCTGGAAATTGTCAAGGAGCATCAGCCCACTCCTGCCTGGCCAGTGGATGAATGCCATCAATGGCTTATGTCCGATAGTTCTGTTGAACCTGACTCTCCACGGCAGTCACTTCTTGGAGCTTGGATACTTGAACCACAACATCAGAGAGAACTTGGGCAAACCCCTCTAACTTTCGCTTCAGTCTGGGCATGGTCTCTGGCCCCTCTGTCTGATGTTCCCTTCCTTGTCGCTGCATCTCCAGCAATTCAGTAAAAGTCAAACCCAGAGGCTTATTACCTGTACTGGGTTCTTCAGTGGCCTGTTCTCCAACGATTGTGTGTGTCAGAGGCTATTTCTTCCACAAGTTGCCTGTGTCAGTGCTGTGCTCAGCGGAAACATGATGCATTGACTACTGTAGTTGGGTCATCTCTGGTCAAGGACAGGGCTGAGGAGGAAGCCCTTAATACTGCATCCTTTAAAGCTTGTGACTCTTCCTCAGAGTCAATCTGTGACAGACTGGTGGAAGTGGCCTGCAGACTTTGGTTCTTCTTCTTCTTTGGGTCCTGACTTGGGACTGGGAGCCACATGCTGCATTGACAAACATCAAGATTTATTAGTGCTGAGAGACACCCTGTCCAAAGTTTTCTTACAATGATGCTGCTGGATTGGCCTGTAGGAGTGCCCCCTTGGAGATATCCTTACTTGTTGGTTGGCAGAGAACATGTTGTTTATAGCCTGCCACTGGAGCCAGGTTTCCTTGAGGCACCCAGAGGTTATTCTGTCTGAGCTGCCTTCATTTGTCAGAGAGCCACCTGTTACCAACCCTGGAGAAAAGCACTCTGTTTCACTCCTCAGGTCTCTCCAGGACAATGTCTAGGAACGTGTTACTAAAATAAGATCCTGACTTTTGTCTCGTCTATGACATACACAGTGAAGGGGCATGGGGAGCAGATGAAAATAAGTTCATGGATGCACCTGGGTTACAAAAAGTGAGGTGCTGTTGGGTGTTTGGGTGGCAGTCAGAAAATCCTGACCACCTGCCAACAAGGTTTGACATTTTAGCCATGTGTAATATGCAGCGAGCTAAGAAAATCATTGCACCTGAAAACCCAACCTGCCTTTTAGTGCAAATACTTCCCATGTTCTAGCTTACCTTCAATCAGCCTCAATAAAGCTAGATTCCACCCACTGACTCTGAAAATGTTATAAAACAATTCTTTTTTCTTAGTGTCCTGAATTTCACAGAAAAACATTTCAAATTTGTAAAGCTTCTATGAGAGAATAAAATCAAGCTGAAACATGATAAACAACATAAAATACATTTTAAAGTTTTAATCATTGGTTGAAGAATGTGTAATGAGTCACTGGGGAAGTGTTCTATAAATCAAACCCCACTATTCTCGGGCTCGTACCAAATATGCAAGATTGATATTTTTTTTAAATTAGTGCCCCAATTTATCTGGCTTACAGATCAAGGTTGGTAGGAAAGCATGGACCGAGAATCTGTATTGTACAAGAATTATTATTAATTCAAGTTATTACATTATATTTATAGGTAAACAGATATAAACCATTGACATACAATGCTAATAAAGTGCTAATCCCTTATACTCCTAGACACACATGGACAAGCAAGTAAGGAAGAGAGATTTAAAAATGGAAAGTCTTAGCTTCCTGGAAAAATGATGAGACAATCCTCCTCTGATTACCCAAAGCCTTTGTTCAGATGTCTTTCTTTGGATGCTTCCACTGGTTTGTAAGTAATACAGAGTAACTGATTCACCTGGACGTTGTCTTTGATTTGTCAATTAAAAAGTGACTAATTACAACTGCTGCAGGAAAGGTAACTGGCTTTCTTCAGGTTTAAGCCAAATTTTTGAATGTAGAAAATAGGTGGTTTCTGTGCTGTGAGAAGATCTGCACATTTATTTTCCCCTCCCTCTCTAAATTGTTTCCAGCTCCAAGCTGCTCAGCCACTGAGAACCAATTAATTAATCATTCAGCTGCTGTCAAGCAGGTGGTCGCAGGCAAATCACCTTGTTGCTAGTAGGAGCAGCATTAGTACACACCCTTAGATCTACTGGTCTACAATCTGAAATCCAATTACTGCTTGTACAAAGAGATGCTTGTGATGCCTGCCATGTGTGTCAGGTTACTTGTTTTCACAAATGCAGCCACTCTTTCAAAAATTGGTTTTTGACACAGTTCTCACTTGTTTCAATCCACAGCTTTTAAAAACACAAAGATATGACACTTAGATATTTTTGCATCAGGTACATATTATTAGTTTGATTCATGTTTTCATAAAGGGCTTCTTTTTCCCCCCTTGATTGAAAATAGTTGGAGCTTTTTCTCCCCCATGGTCAGAAGCAGCTCATTTAATCCTCTTGCAGCCTTCACTTTCCTATGTAAACATGTAACATAATCTATTTCAAAATTCATGTTTATATGATGTATTCCCAAACCACCATCACCCCCCCCACCAACCCCCAAACTTTTGCTGGGTGCCTGAAGCCCAGTGGATGAAAGATTGCTTATTCTTCCAAACCCGAATGGTCCCTTTCACTCAATTTATTCCTTTGTATATAATTCCTGTCAGTTCAGGACAATGTAGTACAGAGAGACCTCTACACAACAGACACACAAAAAGTGAAGATCTACTACCACGTCTCTGGTTGAAATAGCCCATTTGGGCAGCTGCTATTGCAATATCAAAGACTATCAATGTGCATCATTTGTCACCCTTACCAGTGATGTTCAGGACAAAAAGAGAAAACTTAAAGTTTTGCCAGTTTAAAAGTTTTCAATTTTTGAAAAGTAGATTTGAAATGTAAAACTACTGTTGTACCACATGTAATATTTCCCTGATGCCTGCATAGAGGTTTCCAAAAGGAGAAGCTAAACAAAATTATGCTCAGAAATATCTAGATTCATATTCAAAGATAAGGAATCAAACAAATTTGACATAACATGTATTCGTCACTCTCAAATTACTTAGCCTCGGTTTGAATAGTGACCATTGACCCAAGATGTAACTAAACTGACTAGCCAATATTTCCATGTATCAGTTCTGTTCCGACATTCAGTATCAAAAATTAATAAGGAAAACTTCTTTCTGAACTAGAATCTTATTCTCAGTTTCTTTATTTCAGTATACAATTGTGTGTCACAAACAAAATTACAACGCATTTATATTAGTGTCTGCAATTCCTCATATCCAAGAAGTGAATTACAATAAAGACACTCGAGATGTAACTGATCCTTTTCTTTCTGCCAATAGGCTTTGAATTGTTTATCACAAAGCTTCAGATACCTGTACAATTCAGACCTGAGGGAGTGTCATTACAGAGAGACCACCATCAGCGAACAGAAATCAGGGTCTGGAGGAACATTGCTCAGGCTAATTAAATCAAGTCCATTATGTCAATTGGAGACCATAGCTTTGATTCTTTCCCACAGAAGCACAGCTAGGATTACTCTTCATAATGTTGAAGATTGCAAGCAGGATCCAGTTGTGCCAGATGGTTAGGCTCCAACATACTGAATTGTCCTTCAGAAGCACCCTTTGATAATGAGAATAGACAGTATAGTCAGACCACATTTACTCAAAAGAAGCGCACACTATATTTTTGCAGGCTTCAGATATCATTTTTCACTGCTCTTCAAATCTGTCAAATAGTGCATATGTTTTTACATGGTTTGACATGAAAGATTGCGTAGATATTAATAACAAATTCTGTTCTGCATTTACATTGATGTGAATTATCTGGCACTACATTTCTGCTTTGTTATTATAATCTAATTAATGCACAATTCATTTCCAAAGGAAAATCAGTAGAGTCTTCACCTATTCAAATATTGCGCTAGGAAAGAATATTTTTTCAGAAAAATAAACAATTGCGATTTATTGTTTCAAAGGCCATCAAATGAACAGAATTCCCAAGAGATCTGTGCCAATTAATTGATTGACTTGATTCACAAAACACCACCCAATAATGACCATATTTATTGAAAAGATTTATTAAAAACCAAAAACTGCAGTGTGTTTAGGTACATCTTAGATGTGTTTAGTTGGTGTCTCCAAACAGTATGATTGTTGTTTGAACTTCTATCCATCTGTGTTTTAAGACTGTAATCCAGAGTATCAGAAATACCATATGGTTACATTGAAGTGCAAAAAAATGCAAAATGCTTCAACCATTCCAAAGCTTACAACCAGATTGTGGTGTTGTGAAAACAAGATTAATAAGGTGTAATTCAGCATACAGTTTTGCTCAAAACTTGTATTGCAACGACTCTAAACAATGAGTTAAGATAGTAAACGGCTTAGCAAGATTGTAGAAGCAATTTTAACCCTCTCCGCCAAGAGCATCTTTCCTCAAACAGTATCATAAAACTGCAATAAAGCACAACTTAACAGGTATGCAATGCATTCACTGTCAAAGCTGAAATTTTAAAAACATTAAAACGGACAGGTTTATTGATCACTAATTAGCAAGATTCACGAATAGAAACAATATAACCAACATGTTTTGGCAATCCTTTTTTAAGCCGCTGACATGGCTTCTTTAATAAGATAAGCACTTGCTACTGGAAATAAAATTTAAGATATAATAGAAGTGAAAATTATAAAATTGACAAATGTTTAAATTTAATGCACAACGTTCTGTGTTAGAATGAGAAGCCTTCGCCTAAAGTTAATGAGCATTCTCAGAGACATCACTCTTAGCTGAAGAGACACAACAGGTTGCATGTTACAGCTCCCAGCAAGCGTTGTGACAACTCACAATTGATTAGCAGCTAGACTGGCCATTAATAGGCCGTGACAACACTTGCATTTTAAAAGCAACAGTCCCTTTTACATATGCATGGATGTAACTGCAGATGAAAATCCCCAAGGGATTCCATTATTATAAGCAGTTCAGACTGGGAAAATGTAGGAAACATCAAAACCAAGATAAAACATCAACTCCAACATTTTGAGTTGATTTTAAATGTTAGAAGAATGCATTATATGGGTTTGTTCCTATTATAACTATACTCGGTGAAAATAACAAACACAAATGCAGACAAGAAAATGTGCAAGTTGAAATGAACATGGAAAAAATATTCAGAACAACCTTGATATTTTGTAGTCTGTTCTAAATTGTTACGTCAGTTGAATTTTGTGTTAATTTATCTTCGAGCTCAAGCAAACACAAACATCAGACCCTTTCAGTAACATTATTTGCTATTAACTAACTTTACTAAAGATATGACTGTGGAAGTTTATATAATGAATAATCTCTTTAATTTTATAGTTTTTTAAATTATTCACAATAAAATCCTGCATTCTAGTAAAAGGCAATTGTTATGCATACAGAAGTGTTATGCATGTTACATATAAAGTTTATTTAACTGACATGTAATCATTAATATGTGCAGAAGTAATATGAATAACTTACAGGGTAAATTTAATCTCTGGACAATACCATGGCAAAATGGCAACCAGATCCTTCTGGAGAATGACCGAACCCATGACAAATCGGTAATCTGCAGCCAGGTGAGAGCTGTCTGGAATGGCACTGACCCACATTATTCTTCTGTAGCAGGAATGCAACCTGTCAGCTACAAAGTACATTTATTTACATTTTTATTGTCAGTTTTTCCACCACCTAGGTGAAGTGTACAGACTTTGCATCAACAGTAAAAAGGTGCCTGGGATTTTAATGATTTTGTCTGAATAACGTTTGACGGGCCAAGTTAATTCACCCCTTATTTTCTGGGAATCAATATCTCAATGCTCCCCATGCACTTTGAAAGTTTAAAACTTCCTTCCAAATTCTCTCAGTTGAAATGTGCATCCTTCTACCTTCATCTACTGAGTGAGAATGAGAAAGTAGCCTCCCACTGACTGTAAGGAAAACTGTGGAAAGTCTCTTCGCATTTGGAAGACAAGTACTAGATTTCCCCAACTGAAGACAGCTGCAGTGCAGGCATTCCCACATTTCTTTTTCTATGAGAGATTGCAAGAAACAAGGTGACAGAAATGGAATTGAATGACACTATCAAAGTGTATGTGCATGTACAAATTGGAAGCAGAAATAGGTAATTCAGCCCTCGATCTGGCTCTATCCTTCAAATTAAACAAAGCTGATATAATTATTTCACATTCCTGCTGACTATTACCTTTTCACTACCATGCTCATCAAGAATCTGTTTGTCATGATAAGTTTGAAACTTTCTACTTCCAATGCCTTTTACGGAAGAGTGCGCCAAACACTCAGCTAAAATTTATCTCTGTCTTAAATCAGTAACTTGCGATTTTGATACAGCGACCCTTTGTAATAGATGCTTCTCCAAGAAGCAACATCCTTTCAGGATCTACATGGTTTAACAAAGTCACATCTTACACTTCAGCCAATACAATTCTAGTCACTCTTTTCTCAAAATAATATTTCAAAAATTTTCACTCATGGATTTGGGCACAGCTGGCTCAATCAGCATTTATTGCCAATCTCTAGTGGCCACCAAGGGGGTAGTGTGATGATACTTACTTAACTGCTGCAGTCCATTTGGTGTAAAGGAGACCCACAATGCTGTTATGGGGGAATCCCAGTGACTTGCAGGGTAATTTGCAGATGGTGGTTGCCCCACATAGTTGTTGCCCTTGTCTTGCTAGATGGTAGTTGCTGTGGGTTTAAGGTGGTGTTATCAAAACAGCCTTGTGAATTTCTGTAGTGCATCTTGTAAGTTGTATCCTCTGCTTCTGTTGAGCATCAGTGGTGGAGGCTGAATGTTTGTGGTTGTGATGACAAAGAGGCTGCTTTGTACTGGATAGTGTTTAACTTCTTGGCTGTTGTTGGAACTACACCCATCCAGGTAAATAGAATGTATTCCAGTACATTTCAGATATGTTTCCTGTAAATTGTAGACAGGCTTTGGGGATCAAGGAGGAGAGTTCCTTGCTGCAAGATTTCTTGCTCTCATAGCCACAGCATTTATATGGCTGGTCTACTTCAGTTTCTGCTCAAACGACAACGCCAAGAATGTTGACAGTAAAAAAAAATTCAGTGATGGTAATGCCACTGAATTTCAAAGGACAACGGTTCGGTTTTCTTTTGTTGGAGATGGTCACTGCTGAACCTGTGCGGCAAAAATGTTACCTTCCACTTATCTAACTCTAGATATTGTCCAGATTTTGCTGAATTTGGACGTGTACTGTTTAAGTATTGTCCTGAACATGTGAAATCATCAGTGAACCTCCCTACTTCTGTCTTTATGATGGAGGGAAGGTCCAATAAGACCATAAGACATAGGAGCGGAAGTAAGGCCATTCAGCCCATCGAGTCCACTCCGCCATTTAAATCATGGTTGATGGGCACTTCAACACCACTTCCCTGCACTCTCCCCGTAGCCCTTGATTCTTTGTGAGATCAAGAATTTAATCGATCTCTGCCTTGAAGGCATCTAACGTCCCGGCCTCCACTCCACAAGCCCACCACTCTCTGGCTGAAGAAATGTCTCCTCATTTCCATTTTAAATTTACCCCCTCTAATTCTAAGGCTGTGCCCACAAGTCCTAGTCTCCCCGCCTAACGGAAACAACTTCTCAGCGTCCACCCTTTGTAAGCCATACATTATCTTGTAAGTTTCTATTAGATCTCCCCTCAAGCTTCTAAACTCTAAAGAATACAATCCCAGGATCCTTAGGCGCTCATTGTACGTTCAACCTCCCATTCCAGGGATCATCCACGTGAATCTCCGCTGGACACGCTCCAGGGCTTGTATGTCCTTCCTGAGGTGTCGGGCCCAAAATTGGATACAGTATTCTAAATGGGGCCTAACGAGAGCATTATAAAGTCTCAGAAGCACATCGCTGCTTTTATATTCCAACCCTCGAGATAAGTGACAACATTACATTTGCTTTCTTAATTACGGACTCTACCTGCAAGTTAACTTTTAGAGAATCCTGGACCAACACTTCCAGATCCCTTTGTACTTCTGCTTTACGAATTTTCTCACCATTTAGAAAATCGTCTATGCCTGTATTCTTTTTTCCAAAGTGCAAAACCTCGCATTTGCTCACATTGAATTTCATCAGCCATTTCCTGGACCACTCTCCTAAACTGTCAATCTTTCTACAGCCTCCCCACCTCCTCAGTATTACCTGCCTGTCCACCTACCTTCGTATCATCGGCAAATTTTATCAGAATGGCCTCAGGCCCTTCATCCGGATCATTAATATATAAAGAGAGCAGCTGCAGCCCCAACACTGAACCCTGCGGGACACCACTTGTCACTGTTGCCATTCCAAAAATGAGCCTTTTATCCCAACTCTCTGCCTTCTGTCAGACAGCCAATCCTCAATCCAAGCCAGTAGCTCACCTCAAACACCATGGGCCCTCACTTTGCTCAGGAGGCACCCTATCAAAGGCACTTTGGAAGTCTAGATAGATAACATCCACTGGGTTTCCCTGGTCTAACATACTTGTTACCTCTTCAAAGAATTCTAACAGGTTTGTCAGGCACAACCTCCCCTTATTAAATCCATGCTGACTTGTTTTAATCTGACCCTGCACTTCTAGGAATTTAGAAACCTCATCCTTAACAATGGATTCTAGAATTTCACCAACAACCGAGGTTAGGCTAATCTGCCTAAAATTTTCCATCTTTTGCCTTGATCCTTTCTTAAGCAAGGGGTTTACAATAGCAATTTTCCAATCATCTGGGACTTTCCCAGACTCCAGTGACTTTTGAAAGATCACAACCAAAGCCTCTGCTATTTCCTCAGCCACCTCCCTCAGAACTCTAGGATGCAGCCCATCGGAGCCAGGAGATTTATCAATTTTTAGACCCTTTAGCTTTTCTAGCACTTTCTCTTTTGTACTGCCTACCATACTCAACTCTCCCCCCCGACTCTCCCTAATTGTTGGCCTACTAGTCATGTCTTCCACTGTGAAGACTGATGCAAAGTACTTATTAAGTTCTTCAGCTATTTCCTTATCTCCCATCACTGGCCTTCCAGCATCAATTTGGAGCTGCCCAATGTCTACTTTTGCCTTGTTTGTTTATGTATTGAAAGAAACTTTTACTATCATTTCTAATATTACTAGCTAGCCTACCTTCATATTTGATCCTCTCCTTCCTTATTTCTCTCTTTGTTATCCTCTTTCTGTTTTTGTAGCCTTCCCAATCAAGGCCATTGATGAAATTACTGAAATTGTTGGCACTCGAGCATTTCCTTGAGGAATTCCAGCAAAGACGAGATGATTAACCTCCAACAAACAAAACCATCTTTCTTTTCTGTTAGGTAGGGCTCCAAGCAGTGGGGATATCTCCACTCCCTCCCACAATTCCAACTCACTTTAATTTTGATCAGGCTCATTCATGTCAAATATGGCCTTGACATTAAGTGCTATCATTCTCAGCTTGCTGCCAATTCCAGTTATTAGTCCAGCAAACACATTCTCTGAACTGCTTTCCAACATATTTACGTCCTTCCTTAAGGAAGGACACTAACACAATACTCCTGTTCAAATTCAAAATTTAATATTATGATAATATTTTATTTTCCTTGATTCCTTAAATTTCTTTCTTTTTCCAAGTTATTTAGTTTTAACGATGTCATATTCTAATCACTGGTTCTAAAATGGAGACTTAATGAGTCAGTAAAAACAAGCCTTTAACCAAAAGGTAGGTCAGCATTATGCTGATTTGATGACTTGGCTTCCAAATTTCATCAGTTTTAACATGGTAATTTGCAATTCGCTCACTACAAAACTACCTTGAAACCTCCACTATTAAGCCAATCATGAAAATTATAAATTTGAGATTTGTGCACCAGAAAAAAGTTTCTGCCTCAAACTGTGGCTCTGAAGTGGCACACACGTCAGTGTTGTATGAGTATCCTGCAGTTTCAATCAGCAGTCAATACTTTGCCAAGTCCTTCCTCCCAATTTTGAAGGGTGTAAAAGCTGAGTAGTAGTGACTTTGCATGACAGTGAAGAGAGAATGTTAATTTCTACACTTATTAGGACAGTTGGTCTCCAGTCATATGCTCTTGGAAATTAATGTTGAACAGAAACTTGACACACTTATGCAAGCAAGAGGCCAAACGAGAAATATGTTTTAGTTACATGCAATGATATATAGTAGTAGGTGCTCACCATGCAGTAAGGCCAAATGGATTTTTCTATTCTCACATATTCTTCACAGCAATGGAGTGTGATGATTATTTATACGCAGGTTGTAAGTGTTATAAAGAAACAACATAATATGAAATAGATCTTCAAACGATTGCAAACTGTCACTTTATAAAACCAAGGCTAGCTTTACAATGACCAAATTTCCACAAATTTATAAGAATCACTCTAGGGATAAATTGGCTTTAAAGATAGTTCAACAGTTTTGCACTCTTTTATTGATCACGTATTTTTAAATTATCTTAATTAAACCATGAAAACAAACATGGAGAGATTTAAATGCTCCTTATTTACCCAGTGACATCACCATTACCATTACATTACCTCACCTGTGTGACATAGACAAAGAACCAACTTGATAACCTTCCCTTCTTCAAAGATGTGCTCTTTTTATTAAACACTGGCATCATTGCAGATGTGTCCTTGTTAAAAAAAGGTTGAGAACAGCAAATACTTCACAAGAAACCACTAGACACTAATTACAGTTTATTGTTCAGAAGGGAATTTTAGAAACTTCTGAGATAATGTGAAAGCAGAGTAATATTCACTAATTGTAAATACCACTTGAATTATGATGACTGTTCTAAATATTTGAAAGCTACCCCACCCCCCCCACCGCCAAACCAAGTCAGTCAAAACACATGGTATTCACCTCATAAAATGCACTTCTTTCACAGCTGCTACCTATAGTGTTTGCATATGTAAATTAGAGCAGGGCAAGTGGTTTTAAGAAAAAAAGAACTGATATTTCCCAGCTGTGTGAATAAACACAGCATCTTCCGCATTACATGGACAGCATGTGTGTATCAGTATATTATTAGAAAAGACTAAACTCTACTTAATATGTACACTTCATTGAACATGGACTTCCAGCTGCAAATCATGCAAAATGAAAAGTAATAATAAGGAGTTTCAGATTCTCAGCAGGAACCAGAACAGTTTTTCTCCCTCTCATCAATCATTCTCTTCTTCCTAATGTTCAGATTCATCTTCAGTTTATTGCACCAAAGTGCTGGTACATGAGTTGTTTTTATCAACTCTATGCTCAACATTCCATTTTCCTGGTTTTGCTCTTTTGGACATATGCAGAACCCTGTTGAGTTTCAGTATAAATTCTGACCGTTGGAGAGTGAGAAAATATGCACCATAGTTTGTTGAATCTCATTATCAAGGATATTGGGCTCAGTTGCAAACAGTTGTGTAAACATTTATATCAAACAATTAAACTGAAGGGGGATGATGACAGCATACCCCACCTAATCACAAGTGTTAGTTTTGTGACAGTGGAAATTCACTACCCCACACTAATTCTGGGACAGATTGACAGGATTCCTGGTATTGACAGTGTTCAGCCAATTGCTATTCATTATCCCTGATGGCACCATAATTTAGTGGTGCTCCAAAATTCTAACAAGAAACACAGGTGTCAACGTCCTCAAAAGGCAACCCGGCGAATCCTTACGGGTTTACCATCAGCCTCCCGGACACAGGGCTTGTGTACTCCCCTCTTGTGAGTAGGCATCAGGAAAGGGTAAGGGCCACTAAAAGTCACCCAACCTTCTGTTGTTTCCAATTCTCCGACAAAACCTCTCATTCACCTTTATTCTGGACTGCCATGATCTTCCAGGGCTCTAGGAAGTACAGTGTCTTCAGCAGGCATTATTTTTGCAGGCAGGATTAGCCATGAGGACTTTCAACACAGGGGATCTCAATCCGAAAAAACGCTGATAAAGCACATTAATATGGATCTTGTGGTAGCAATTATACTGAAACTTTCAACATTCCCTGACTTTATTCCTGCCAACAGCATTTGCAGTCCTACCTTTATAGACAAATGCAAAACTCCAAATTTATCATTAATTCTATACATTTCTAGAGAGTGCAATATTGAAGCTCCTTGCAATCATCATCCCTGCAACCAACTGGAAATCACAGACAAAAATTTGCCATAACATGAACATAATCTCGTTATGAATAGTCTTTAAGTTGTATGTTATTGAAAAAGGTGCAGCTGATTTTGAATGATGTATTATGTTCATAATTATTGAATAGTTTAAAGTTTGGAAAAATAACTTCGAAAAGACTGTTTAAGATATTTAAGCATCTAGCTTCATTGCACTTACATGTCCCAAACATATATTTCACTTTTTGGAAAATACGATTAAAAGTGAAAATGCAAAATCAGTGCAATTTACTGAGATAGCAAGAACTCCAGATGCTGGAGTCAAAGATAACAAAGTGTGAAGCTGAAGTAACAGAGCAGGCCAGGCAGCATCAGAGGAACAGGAAAGCCGATGTATCGGGTCAGCTTAAGAAGGCGGCGGCTCCTCCTGACCTAAAACATCAGCTTTCTCGTTCCTCTGTTGCTGCCTTGCTTGCTCTGCTCCTCCAACTCCATAATTTGCTATCAGTGCAATTTACTTCCTGGTTTGCTGCTTGAGGTAATGCTTCAATCTAACTTGCTGTTTGCCCAGCTTGATAACATTACTGCTACTGAATTCAGCAAAGGAAAGATATTGTAAAACCACACTGTTCACTAGATTTTTTTGGGCAGCTTTGCGCTCAGTGGCAAGCACTGTTGCCCCACCACTGACTGTGAAATCCTGGCCACTCATGTGAACTCGCAATTTCAACATAACTCCAATAGACTGTTACTAAAAAAGAAGAGAATATTTGACATGGTATGGATGGAGTGTGACAACAGCTTTTATGTGGTAAAGCTGAATAATGTGTTCTCAGCTGCGAGACTGAACAGGACTCTCCAGATGAGCTCTAGGAAAATCCCAAGGCAAAGGCATTAAGGGCCATGGTGACTGACAGCCATGGGGAAGACATGGTCACCAGGTTAAGTTAGGCCATATTCTAGAGTTAAAAATGTCAGCCACCACTTGATTTGGTTCTTAAACTACCTGAGACACTGGTGTCTGTCAGTACAAGAAAGCTTATTCTCTTGTGTGCTGCATACGGTCACATGGGAGTGAAGTGCTTCCCTTGCATCCTTTTTTTTCCCCCTTTTTTAAGTTCCCTCCTGAGTAATCACCACATTAGTCCCACAGTATTTGAGTGATTACATCAAATTTGCTGCTACCTGTTTCTGGGGAGGTGCAAGGTGTTTGCATTCACACAGCCTAAGCATTGCAGCTCAATGCAGAAGTTGGTGGGATGGAACTCCCCTTGCTTTTTGCTGTTTTTCAGTGTGGGCTCTTCCATCTGTTGACTATAGATTGGCCTCCCTGATTCTGAGGGTGCTGCACTGAACAGGATCTCCAAATACTCTTAACTGTGAAGCAAAAGTCCAAATAGCCCACAAGGAAGCTGTCGGCACTATGAACAATGAGCGCCGATTTTGTTTTGCTATTAGGAGGTTGAGGGTATATAATAAGGTACATAATAATAATAGTGTGAATGGTTACCTTATTGCCTTTCCATAGACTGGCGTGGATGGCTTTCATGTCTACTTGTCTGTAATTGACCAGTGGCTGAATAATACCACTTGAATGGGCAAACTATTAGGTTAACCCTGCTGCTGACCCACTTGGGGCACACTCTCCCACTCTGGCAATACCCGTCCTCCTCCTCATATGGGATTCATCAGCTGGCTCTGGTGACCTTACCTCACTCACCTTGATTCCACAGTCCTATTGACCATCCTTTAAATAGGGCCTCTGCAGTACCTGCAGAGGCCACAGCATTGCAGTGCTACTCATACTGGGGAAAGTCTGGCTGCATATTAATCCAATAACAGGATGTCCACAGTAAATTGCCAATTTAATTTTAAAATGCAGAGCCAAGAGTGCCAGTGAACGTGAACAAGCTGCCTGAGTGGAAATTAATTTTGACTGGCCTTCTGCAATTGTTGATGGTTGGGTTCTTGCCAGTAATTCAATGATCAGACAGGCCAACACATGCAACCATTAAATGTTGCCTTATATAAATTTCAGTAGTCAGTAAGCAACCATTTGAATAAAAATTGAGATCTAACATTTACATTTCAATATAATAATCCAGTTGAAATATTGAGCAGATTCTATAAGCAATGCTATCAATGATATTGAATGTGAATATCACTGAAACCTTGATTCTAGCTCTCTTCAGATGTGTGCCAGTTCAAGAACACTAAGAATATTGCAATGATATATATTTTCTAATTCAAAGCTAAATCTCTCGCGCTATTTCATTCCTTAGCGGTCTTTCTCTGATGTGCACATTTTGTGGGGTCCAAAACCACAGGATAAAGAAACTTGGCTCAAGTTCATCCTTGGATGAAATGTACTTCATTCCATGCCCACCGCTCCCACCTTCAGCACATCTCTTAAGCATTGACTTGTTCACTCACTGTGCTCCAGTGATATGAAACCAGACAACAATTCATTCAACGGATAGAAAAATCTCAAACTGCAATGGAAAATGGAATTGCTGTCATTCCTGAACAATGGAGACTATTCCTTTGCCGTAATTTTGAGCGCACAGCAAATACACTTTAGGTATCATAAGTGAATAGAGAAGCTTTAGAAGTCACATTGGAAGGCCATACCTGTTGCAATTGTACCCTGTCAATTGCTGGAACTGGAATTATCACTGTGTGGATACTGTGTTGAACAACAACAAGTTAGTCTTCCTGTTATACCCTACATAGATACAGGATGACTAATTATGCTAGTTAACTGGTAATACTTGACAGATTTATTAGACACCACCACCACTCACCCCCCTATCCTGTTGTTGGTTGAATACTGGCCTCTTGACATCAAGCCCATTTTAGACACTTACCACTCTAGTTTTAATCAGGAGCCATTGGGAAAATCAATGGAATCTGCACCCCACACTTCACTGCCCTGTTGTAGTTGCCGGTCAGCCCTCAGCTTGCTCCTGGGGAGTGAAAAGCATTCAATTCCATTCATAATTTTTTTTTTTGGTAATGTACTTTTCAAATCTGGAGCTAATACAACTGATCCAGTGTGGGCCAAATCTTAAAAAAAACTAAGTTATATCAATAATATTAGAATATGAGCTCAAATGTGAGAACCGTAAAGATGTAGTGAAAACAACTAATAAGGCCTTTTCAGAGAGATTGGCGGACTTTGTATATATAGTTATACAGGTTTTACATTTTCTTCTGATTATTCACAAGAGCTTGAACAGAAGAGCATCGACATTTTATTTTTGGATACAGGTTCAGATATTTTACAATAGTGTCTTGAAGATAACTTTCGAGAGTAACCAAACTGAAGATGTTGAATTCTTCTAAAGTAAAACTCTGATGTTTGTAACAAAAACAGAAAATACCAAAAGTTCTTGTAGCACTTGCAAAGGGAAATACACAAATGTGTTATTCAAGATGGAAACTGCTCAAATGAGGATTGAATCAGACCTGGATACAGAAGATCAAAAGTCAAATACATTAACTTCTCTCAAAGAGTTGGTTAGTGGTTTGTGCTTAGGTATTTTAAAGAAGATAGAAAGAGGTGAAAATAAAAGTTTGACACAAAGGTCACCTCAGCAGTGGAACAAAGATTATAAAAGTAAATGAAAAACAGCTTGAAATTTTTTAAAAACAATTTTCAAGTAAATCAGAACAGATAAAAATGGAGAAAGCTCAATATATGAAGTTTCAAAAAAAAAATTGGTCTACAAATTTCCCAAGACAATTATTAAATAGGTTTGGGGAATGTTTCAAGGGAATTCATTTGTATCCTAATGGAAGCTATAAACTGAAAAGCCAGTTTGAATTGAAAGGAGATATTGGAATAAGTCAGGAGAGGCAGGAGCATATTTAAGGATTTGTGCAGCAAACTGATCAACCAGTTGGTCAACCCACATGTCATGTTATGAACTTAGAAAGCTGTAGAATAGTATGGAAAACGTACTTAGAAATTTCTATCTCATATGGAAGGAGTAGCTGATGTCCTTGACAGCGATGTAGGAGAGCCAAACGGACAACTGTTCCAACAGCTGAAGCATTGTAGAGATTGTCAGGGGAACTGTCACTGATGGGGAAGTGAATAAGTTAATTGGGAGAGGAGGTCATTTTAGTAAGTACAGAGAGTAGGAAAATTAACTTGGAACTGAATCAGATTGTAGTTAGCAGAAATAATTTGCTGCAAAGGCCAGTGAAATGGAAAGTAAAGAACCTTACTGTCATCACAGAAGGAAGCAACAGACTTGCAGCTGAGGTAAAAAGGAAGATTTTTGGTATAGTGGTAATGTCACTGAGTATTCTGAATCCCAACATAACAAAATGGTGAAGTCTAAATTCAGCAAAAATCTAGAATTAAACGCTGGCCTAGTCATGACCATTGTTGTAAAAATCCATCTGGTTCATGAAACATTTTAGGGAAGGAAATGTGCCATCCATTGCTGGTCTGGCCCACATGTTGCTTAAAATGACCAGCACTGTAGTTGCTTCTTAACTGCCAAATGAGTAATTTCCAAATAGTCAGTAAATGCTGGCCTAGCCAATAACACCCACATTCCATGAATTAATTTTAAATAATTAAGCAGAGCCAGTTGAACATTTCTTCAGAGATAGTAGGAGCTGTAGATGCTGGAGAAACTGAGATAACACAGTGTAGAGCTGGATGAACACAGCAGGCCAAGCAGAGGAGCAGGAAAGCTGATGTTTTGGGCCTAGACCCTTCTTCAGAAATGAATTTCTTCATTGAATTTCTCAAATGAAATGTCTGCTATCAAACCACCCGGCTTGGCGAACACACCAACAACTACAATCGTCCTTTCATGGTAGGCAACAATTTTAAATGAAGTTGCTTAATTCCCTCATTTTTAATTCACTGCAGAATCTTTTAATTAGGCATATCAACAAGGTTGAATGATCTCTTTGACAATCATTTCTGTTTGTAAGTTGATCCTGATTGACTTGCAGCTCAAGAATAAATACTAAAGTTACAGTGGCATACGTTTAATGCAAATAATCTTTTGAAAGGAAATGAGGAAACTCAGTTAAGCTTCCTGAAGAACTGGGTGTTGTGTCATGCCTATCTTACCTTTATAGCTATTCTGGAGATAGTGATGACTCTGCTGTAGATCCACTCCAGAGCTTGAGTATCTTATCTAGGGTGACATCTCCTTAATTAGCATATTGAAAACAGCATTGTCTCATCTGAAAGATGGAAACTCTGACATTGAACCAAAGCCCTACTGCCCCCTCAGTTTTCTATTAAGTTATTCATTCACGGCATGGCGGTGGCACTGACTAGACAGCATTTATTGCCCATCCCTAATTGCCCAGAGGTCAGTTAAGCAGCAGTCATATTGCTGTGGGTCCAAAATCACATGTAGGTCAGACCAGGTAAGGATGGCACTTTCCTTCCCTAAAAGACATCAGTGAACCAGACAGGTTTTTCTGACAATTGGCAATGGATTCACGATCATCATTAGATTCTTAATTCCAGACTTTTAAAAATTGTATTCAAATTCCACCATCTGTTGCAGTGGGATTTGAACCCCGGTCCCTAGAACATGATCTGAGTATCTGGATTAGCAGTTCAGTGATAATACCATTAGGTCATCACCTAAGGGTTGGATATAAAAGATATAATGCCCTGTTATAGGAGGGATACTATTAAGCTGGAAAAGATTTACCAGGATATTGGGGGGAAAATGGAGCATTTGAGTTATGAGGAGAGGCTGGATAAACCCACCCACCCCACTGGAGTGCAGGAGGCTGAGTGGTGACCTTATCGAGTTTTACAAAAGCTTGAGGGGTGTAAATAAGGTAAAGGCAGGTGTCTTTTCCCCAGGTGGGGTATTTCAAGATTAGTGGGTATGTTTTTAAACTCAGGAGAAAGATTCAAAAATGTGAGGGGCAAATTTTTTATACAGTGTTATTCATGTGTGGAATGAACATCCAGAGGAAGTGGTGGATGTGGATGTAGTTACAACGTTGAACAGACATTTAGGTAAGTACATGAATAAGAAGTGTTTGGATATGGCCGAGTGCGGGCAGGTGAGATTAGTTTAGTTGGGGATTATGGTCAGCATAGAGGAGTTGGACTGAAGGGTCTGTTTCTGGTGTATGACTCTTTATAAAAAGAGTATTGATCAAAGAAAAACAAGAATCCAAACTGATTTTCTTGCCAATATTTATCTCTGAAACATCATTAAAATAGATTATCTACCCATTGCTGCTTATGGATATTTCTGATTGCAACTTGGCTGCTGCACTTCCCACATTACTGCAGCGATTGCAACTCCAAAGAACACACACAAAAATTTGGATAAAAACCCAAAGAACTGCAGATGCTGTAAATCAGGAACAAAAACAAAGTTGCTGGAGAAGCTCTGCAGGTCTGGCAGCATCTGTGAAGGGAAAAACAGTTAATGCATTTAGAATGAGTAGGTGCATGACACAGAATTGTGCTCCTGTGGCACAGGGCATCATTGCTGTAGAAATTAAGGCAAAACAGATCACTTGGGAACATTCACTGAATGCAAGATATTTCACTGTGTTGATTGGCACCTGGTGTGTGTTATCTTATTGTTCACGGAAGTTCAAAATAATCAATATTTAGATACAAAGTAATAGAGCTTCTTCTAGTATGCTTCTTATAGCCCTCCATGTGGATGGTGGACTGACTACACTGCAGCAATGAATGTGACATCCTAAATGAATATTCTTAGAGTTCCAAGCTCTTCACGAATGTAAAGAGCAACCTAAGTGTGAATAGCAAGAAGATATTTATGAGTTACAGGATTCCTGGGAGGCTGCAATAATGCTTTCCATCCTTTGGTAGATCGTATTCCTTGATCTTTTCACAGCTCTGAGGGATGCCCACTTAAAAGACAGCTGACAGTACCTCTTTAAAAAAAACCGGAGAAATGAGACCTGGGGATAATATAGCCTTTATGATCACCGGAACAAAGAAGAAACTATCACCACGCCGAAGATGTGTGAAGTTGTCTGCACAGATCTGGAGGTGTCCAGGTTCTGCAGAATCAATGATATACAGCAAGGGTTGGGCCAGCAGGCAGAACCAAGTGCACAGCCCAGTCTCTTCAGTAACTATCAGAGGAGAATGTGATATGGGAAATACTCAAGTACTGAAACATTTGACAGGGTAAAATGTAAGGTTTTACAAGGATTAATTAGGTTCCACCAATACACCAATATTGAACCAATCAGCAAAAATACATTTTTGCCCCCACCTCTCATTCTCATCCAATACCACTAACACAAAATAGTCCTCCAAATAGTCAAGCAGTTCCTCCCCCCCCCCCCCCGACTCCAGAAGCTCAAAATTTTCAACAATTTATGTCCTTCCATTTGTCACAACACAACTTTGAAGGTCATTTTCCAGCCAGAAACCAATAAATGGCGAGAAAGGGAAAGAGACGTAAAGTATGGTTCAAGTAGAAAACAAAAACTGACGCCATGTACTCTTATAAAATAAGAAATCATTCCTTATCTTGTACTTTTATACAGTACAACACCATGTGTGTAGACTGGCTTCAGAAGAGATAAGGTAAGGTTGCTTAGATCCCTATTCTAATGACTTAGAGATTTCATTCAGCTGAATTTAAGGTGTTATTCAGAGCTTATACATCATTTGGTAAACCCATAAACATTATAATCTTCTTGATTTTTCCAGACAGGTTTCTCCTCTTAACACTAAGAAACATCCAAATCTGTTAACCTAAGGTTTCACAATCAATTTATGGTGGCAAGACAAAGATGGATTCATATATTCCATTTCAACGTGTGTCTTTTTGGACTCACCTCTCATTTCTGATCAGTGTGTACAGGTGTCATACTTAATTCTTTTTGCTTTTAGTACCCAATAAGGCCATTCTTTCTTGAACTTGAGAAAGTCTGGTTAAACTGGAAACCTTAAAAACAGGAATCAATTTAGATTGGGAAGGGTACCCACCAATGATGGAGGATTCTTTTGAAATTAACTCTGTTGTGGCCAAAAGGAGAGAATCATAAGTAATTGGGTCCCTTACCCAGGGACAGAATATAACTTTGGCAACACTCGCTTCCATTTTCCAGCCACTTGTTTTTGCTTAACCTGCATATTTGGAGGACCTTTTAAATTTTGGGGCTCAGACTGTGCAATGGGTCATCATTTTACCCTCTGATGCTAGTTAAATAGGAAACTTGGAAATTTGAAGTTGATAAAGTGGGTGTGCTTAAAAACAATAAATTTCACATCTTTCCGGTGTTTGCATAGCAGGCATACCACCACCAGCCAGCCTTGTGCAGCTAAATATGGCCCAGCTTCAAAAGCAGGAAATGAATTAAATATTTTAACTTGCAATATTAACTCATGCTGATAAAGCAAACAGGAAGGAAAGATGGAATTGAGAGAATCAACACAGAAGATAAACTTTTACTAAAAAACACATTTTATCAACACAAAGTTCTGAAATGATGAGTTTTCATGTTAACAAAATCATTTTCAGGCTCAGAGAGATTGTTTATTATTAATTAAGACAGCTTATCTTCAAAAATTCACCAACACTTGAAAGAAACAGCACTAACATTTTCTATTGTGTTTAATGGGTATCTAAAGAATATTTAGTGCTTCTTCACATCCTTGATGTGTTTTAGTAACAAATTTATCAGTGATGGAGCTAACAGAAGACCAGGGCATGTAGGAGACAACAAAATTCCTGATTTTCACACTTGGCTGCACATCACTTCATATGGTCAATGCTGATAGCCTCATCGCTACTCCCATCATAAAATGTATCACAACTGGAGGGAAGGCAAAATTCTAGTGGTATTATCGCTAGGCTATTAATTCAGCAACCCAGGTAATGTTCTAGGGACCCGGATTTGAATTCCGCCTTCACAAATAGTGGAATGTGAATTCAATATTTAAAAACCAACAACCAACCTGGAATTAAGTGTAAGATATTGAAGAAAAAAATCCACCAGGCTCATTAATGTCATTTCGAGAAGAGAATCTGTCATTCTTACCTGATCTGGCCTACATATAATTCCAGGTCAACTGGTTAACTTACAACTGTCTTTGGGGAAATTACGTATGGCAATAAATCCTAGTCTAGCCAGTGATATCCACATACTATGGATGATTGATTTTTTTTTGGCATGTGTACCAAAGTACAGTGAAAAGCTTTGTTTATGAGCAATACAGGCAGATCATAGTAAGCAAAAGCACACAGATCATAAAAAGGTAAAAAAAACACCTTGTACAGAAGCATACAGATTATATTGCATTGGACATGGACCAGGCAAGATCAACATTAGCAAGATCACCATTATTTGAAGTTAAAAAGTCCATCCATTAGTCTAATAAGGGCAGGGAAGCAGCTGTTCCTGAACCCGTTAGTGTATGTTCAAGCGTCTGTATCTTTTGCCTGACGGAAGAGGTTGCAGGAGATCATTATCAGGGTGCAATGGGTCTTTGATGTGGGCAGCCTTTCTGCGGAAGCGAGCCGTGTAAATGGTGTCCATGGATGGAAGGTTGGCTTCCGGTGACGGTCTAGGCTGTGCTCACCACCTTCTGTAGTTTCTTACGGTCCTGGGTAGAGCAGTTGCCATACCAGGCCGTTATGCACCCTATTAGCAAGCTTTCAACAATGCATGTATAGAAGTTGGTGAGGGACCTTACGGACAGGCCAAATTTCCTGAGCTGCCTGAGGAAGAGGAGGTGTTGATGTGCTTTCTTGACCATCACATCTACGTGGGAAGTCCAGGACAGGTTGTCTGCTGTTATTGTCACTCCTAGGAATTTGACACACTCCACTCTCTCAGCCTCAGCTCCGTTGATACAGGGAGCATGTTCTCCTCTCTCCTTTCTGAAGAGAATGGTCAGTTCTTTAGTTTTTCCCCGATTTGAGAGAAGGGTGTTATTCTCACTGCACCACATCTCCAAGCCTTCTGTCTCCTTTCTGTATTCTGGCTATTTTATATCATTCTAACATGGTGGCGTCATCAGCAAACTTGTAGATGAATAAGGGTTTGAACAATAAAACATGGAAAAATTCAATCTACTTTCTTACTAACTCATTCAGTTCTACCATCAGCAACTAACAAGTTTGGTTTGACTTGCTGCACTTTGGCACTGGACCATTTAAATTTAAATTCATTTAATATCTTCTGACTGCTTTGAAACATGACAATGCAGTCTGTGGTTTTATGTGCATTAGATTCAGAGCAGTAGTAATATTTTTTCAACCACTTCTTTTGATATTTCTGTGTCCCAAATGATAAATTTTCAGGTTCCTGCTGATGTCCCTCTACAGTCAAGTTTATTGCACTTGCTCTATTGTCAGTTCAATTCACTCAGTGTACAATAAATGTTTTATCACAGGAATTTTTAATTTCTTTAATTTCACCATTCTGAAAATGACTAGTATTCTAAATTTAAACAGACAATAACAATGAAAACCTGATGCTAATGATATATGTTTGGAAGGAATTTATGTTTACTTTAACAAATTGTCCTCGAGAGCATTATGTATCACCAGGATCACAAAGGAGCCACAGAACAAATTTAAAGGCCTTCACAACTCCAGATGTTTAAAACAAATTCAAAGTAGAACTGACCATTTGAAATATTGAAATTGAGGACCATACAGTGGAGACTGTGTAGGAACATGGGACTAAACAAATCTCCTTCCTGCGGGTGAGAGAACTTGGACTTAAGTGATAGGACTTGCATCAAGCTCTCATAGGTGACTCAACATACACAAAAATAACACCTTGATACTTTGGTACAAAATGTATAGTCTGACACAAAAGGGCTCTAAAAATGCTGGTCTGTTCATGCCAGATGCACTGTAAGCTTGTGGCTAAAGTAGATACAGGGTGCATAGAGATGGCTTTTTAAAAAAAAAATCAGTGATATATCATAAATGTAAGTGTAAGTGTGAGAGGGACTCTTTCTACAAGTTCAATAAAAAAACACTAGAAATAAATTGTTCCAATTGAGCACAACAATAGGCACAATAGACAGTTATGTGAAATGAATCCTGTATCCTGGATCCTGTACCTGGACAGGGGAGATATACTATGCCTGAAGAAATTACAATCATTTTCCACATTTTTCAACATTCAATGAATTGCAATACCATTTGAACAATAACAGATTAAAAATTTCCTTAATGTTAAAAAATTCCATATTTATGAAGCAATTAAATTTACAAGAACAGCACAAAAGAAATTACAGAATAACTGATTTCTGGTCTCCAGTGGCAAGTAATTATTGCTTTTTTTTTGTCCTTGTATTAATCTGATGCACAAGAGTTTAGCCTCAGGTTGTATTTCTTAAAACAAACTCCACCATGAGTGGAAGCTTCGATATGCAATGTTGTAATCAAAAAGGAACAAGTTCCTTTGTCATTTCATCTTTTTCCATTAAAAGAGACATTTCTGTTAAAGTGAACCCTCAGGGGATAACCAAAAAAAAAGAGAGGATGCATTCCCTGAATATGAAGTACTGCAGCTTCTGAAGTCTTGACTTTTGAGTTGAAAGCGTCTGTCTGTTTCTACAGCCTTCCAGTGAGGAACCAATTCAATTATATTTGTGTTGCTTAATCAGGTTATGTCTCTCTAACACCTAATTGCAGCAACTTCTAATTACCATTTAAATCCATTATATAGCTTGATTTATAACTTTGGAATAAGATACCCACCTCGATTTAACTAAGCGACATCAAGTTTAAAGCTGAAATAGCTTTTTATTTTGCTGATCATCATTTAACAAAAGTTTTTTTTAAATGCAATGTCAGTAATGCAGGTGGCAGGCAAACAATAGAATTAAAAAATGTAGCTCCGTATTTGAACAATGAAATTTAAATAGAATGGGTTTATTCTATCCCTTGCCAAGAAAAAAAAAAACCTGTCTTTATTGAGGCATCCAAATTCTGACTGCATTAGTCGTGGACTTCAAGTTAAATTCTTTAGCTTCACTATCAGCATTAAAATATAGTAGCTATCAAGTCTTTCCTCAATGTAAAGTGTATTAACTTACAAACGTTATATGCATCATAATAACCCAGAGCATGTAGGAACCAGCCCTGAATCATCTTTGCCCCAGAAAATGCTGGGCATTTCAGCAAAACACACATCACTGACAATATAAATTTGAATTCACAAGAATTATTTGCCTGCTTACATTTTAAAAGCTAAATTGTAAGTACATGCTTCCTTAAAGATCAGAGTTGTTGCTAGAGTACAAGGTTAAAAAAAACTTGTAGGAGTAGATTAAAGGCTCCCTAACAGTATCACTGAAGGATGGAGTATAGGGAAAGTAGTAATGGGGGCTTGTGAGAAAGTGGCCCAAAATGGCAGTGATCACCACATGATTGAAACTGTGCAATTCAAAGGTGGAGAAAAAAAGTCGGTCAAAGGCTGAGTTTTAATCCTCAGTGTGAGCGTACAAAGAGAGGGAATTGGGGAATTAGGTTAAGAGTTAGGTCCATAGAGATCAGTGACAGACATTTAAATAAATATTTAATGGGATCAGCAAAAATTTATTGCCTTAGGGGAAGAGAGTGTGTCTGCAGGAAGTCACATAATCTAACGCTAAATACAGATATTAAATAGAAAGAAGCAGCATTCAATTCTGCAAGGGTCTATAACAGGTTAGAAAATGGTACAGAGCATAAAAAAGTACTGATAAAAGGAGCAATAAAATTAAGAGTATGACAGAAAAACTAGATGGAAATACAAAAACAAATAGCCAGAATTGTTGTAGGTATTTAAAAAGGAACAGAGTGAGTGAGTTGAGCATATATTCTCTGAAAAACAAGTTTAGTGAATTAATAATGTAAGTAAGGAAATGGCAGATTGAAAAGATATTTCTCCACACTACAGGATACAAATAACATCCTAGAAATAATTGCAAAGCAATTGGTAAAAGGGGAAACTTATGGCAATAAAGGCGGTCAGGGGGACTGAGAAAATTATTAGCATCAATATTACCCTCGCTTGATGTTTGGTGCACAAAGCCCCTGGGCTGACTGACATGGAATGATAGCCCCAATTGAGGACTTGAGGTGTTTGATTAATGTCTGTGGGGTACTCTTTACCACCACTCCCTGGACGGTTAAACTCTAATCTTCAGAACTGATCATGGCCCATTTTCTGCACTGCAATGGCAGATCCCTGGACCCTGACCATACCAAGCCAAGGTGGACTGGACAGTGTTCAAGTATGCATCAGAAAATCCGGACGAGAATGCCACTGCAGTTATGGACTTGATTAGCAAATATATGAAGGACTGCATATCAAAGATGTCAATGTGAGTTCCCCATCCACAAATCTGAGATGAATCAGGAAGTCCACTCCCTATTGAAAGCCAGATATGCAGCATTTAAGTCGAGAGGCCCAGACCAATACAGGAAACCCAGACATGATCTTCGCTAAGCTAAGCTATCTGAGAGGACAAGGGAGAGTAACGGACCACATTAGAGGCCCAAACCTACCAAACAGACTTCCACCATCTATGAAAAAGCCCAAACAACATTATGAGACACAAAATGAAGCAGGGCAAGAGAGAGTGGACAATAACACAACCCTCCCTGAAGTGCTCAATGCTTTCTATTGTCAGTTTGTGCAGAATACTAGCTGCGGGGTCATGCCTGCTCTGACAACACCAGACACACCAATTCCTGCTGTCACTGCTTCAGAATCTGATCAATTTGCCTCAATCAACCCAAGGAAAGCAACGGTCCGGACGGTATCCTCTGCCAAATACTCAGATCCTGCATGAATCAACTGGCAGAGGTATTCACTGACATCTTCAACCTCTTCCCCCCTACAAGCTGATGTTCCCACCTGCTTCAAGACGACATTCCATCATCCCCATACCTAAGACGACACAGTGGCTCTGGCCTCCATAATCATGAAGTTTTTCGCGAGGCTAGTCATGGCTCATATGAACTTCAGTCTCCCAACCTGACTTAATCCCCTATAGTCGGCCTACTAACAAAACAGATCTACAGAGGATGCCGTATCACTAGCGCTGCACTCATGCCTGGAACATACGGACAAGACACCTACATCAGAATCCTCATTGACTACGGCTCCACCTTCAATACCATTATCGCCTCAAGACTGACCTCAAAACTCAAACCTTGGTCTTGGCTCCACCCTCTGCAACTGGATCGTCAGCTTTCTGACCCACAGGCCACAAATCAACGAGGATAGGTAACTGCACCTCCTCCACCCTAATAGCCAACACTCGAAACCCCCGAGGGCACATCCCCAGCCCACTACTGTAGTCACTTTACACTTGACTTGTTAAATGCTGAATGAACACCATCTATAAGTCCACTGACAATACTACTGTAGAATGATGGATATCTCACAGCGTCTAGTCAAACTACAGAATGGAGATGGAGGGTTTGGTGACATGGTGCAATGAAAATGATCTCACAATGTTAGCAAAACTAAAGAACTCATCATTGACTTCAGAGAGAAAGAACATGCCCCATATACAGTGACGGAACTGAGGTTGAGGGCGAAGTACCTCAGAGTGATGATAACAGACAGATCTGTCCTGGATTTCCCACGTAGTTGTAACAGTCAAGGGGGCACAATAACACCACTTCTTCCTCAGGTGGCCCAGGAAATTTGGCATGTCCATAAGTCCCTCAAACTTCTGCAGGTTGTCCATTGAAAGCAAATTGTACAGGAGCATAACGGCTTGGTACGACAACTGCTCTCCCCAGGACCATAAGAAACTACAGAAGATGTTGAGCACAGCCCAGACCATCACAGAAGCCAACCTACCACCCATGGAGTCCACTTACATGGCTCACTACTGTGGAAAGGCAGCCAAAGTCTCATCACACCTTGGTAATAATCTCCTACAAGCTCTTCCATCAGGCAGAAGATAGAAGCCTGAACACATGCACGAGCAGGTTCAGGAACAGCTTCTTCCCAACTGTTATCAGACTGATGAATGGACTCTTTAGTATCAGATAACACTGATCATGACGACATTGATCTCACCTAGTGCATGCGATATAACCTGAATGCTTCTGTCCAAGTCTTTTTGATCTGCACATTCTTTGCTTACTATGATCTGCCTGTATTGCTCATAAACAAAGCTTTCCACTGTATTTTGGTACATGACAATAAATGAATTCAAGCAGCTGAATGATCCTGGCCAACCCCGTTTGACTGAAATCAGACGATGCCCTTAATTGACTGAAGCTGAACTCTGACCTATTATATTTCCTCCTGGCTTGTTCAAAGACTACTCCACTTTGACATCCAGACATCACTGTTCAGTTGAAGCACAAGCAATGAATTTGCTACATAATCTGCTAGCACATGCGATAGATGTGACACTAATGTAGCACCAATGCTACATTACCACATGCCTGACTGATCACTGCTGGCAAAAATTACAAGCTGCGTGGCTTTCCCTTTGCGCTAAAAGTTAAGGCGAGAAAGAATTCCAGTGCGCCTCTAAGGCTTTAATCAACGAGCGGTGCACATAAAAAGGAAAAGGCAGAGATGCTGTGAGCCTTTAAGTAAACACCAAGTGAGTGGGATTAAGAAAGCAAGCTAAGTGCCATGAGACTCACTCATTGTCCATGCATAAGATGGGTGCCTGTGTCTGCAAAACACAGTCTTGTAGTTGCATTGCAATATAAACTGTCAGTGAGCTCCAAGTGCAGCATTGAAGTGTTGAACTCTGAAACCAGAGTCTGAGATGTGGCATTCTATTCTGGTAAGGCTGCTTCTTTGCTGATGCCAACATTCATGGATGCAGGATGCATAGTGTCACTTGCCATGGATGTTACTCTGTCAGGGAATATTGGCCTAGGTGGAGGCCCAGAAGAGAGGCAGTTTCAACTTGGGAATCAGAGCCATCTCATTTCTCTCCAATACCTGGCAAAACAAACTGGAATGTAGAGAAGATTCTGTAACAATGAGATATTAATGTACTTAAGTCAGCCCTTTACAATACCCACTAACAACGTTTCAATAGCAAGATGAGAATAGTGAGAAAATTGGGCTTTTTTTGGCTTGATAAGAGTAATTGCTGTCTGAGAAAGGAGGAGTATTGGCAAGGTCTGTAGTTATTGAGATTAATGGTGTCGAATCAAAAATGTGGTGAATGTTGACAGATCAGGTAGGAATGTTGAGAATGAAGAAGAATGGAAGGCAATCTGAGAAGGAATGAGAAGAGTGGCAGGTTAGGGTGACGGTCATCTAAGCTAGTATTAGGAAAATTACATTTCTGTCAGAGCTATCCTCCAAAGTGAGAGGATTGCAAGATGCTACGAGCAAATGCCTCATTCTGATCCAAAGCCGGATATCCCAAACAGAAGCACAGCTTTAAAAGGTGCGGCATTTATCGCTGATGAAAGTTGGTAAACTGGGAGGATAGGGAAACCAAAACCAAGTAGAAAAAGCAACTTCTTACATTTAAAAGCAGAAATGTCAAGAAAAAAATACTTACCATGTTTGAAATTGACAGCATTTTACATGTCTTGTGCCACTGCATATTTACAGTTCAAACAGATTTCTGCTCACAGTACAACTTGTGCATGAAAAAATCTTTGTGGCTCTTACATCAGAAACATGAAGAGGCAGTAAGAGAATTTTAGTGCCCTAAATAGTTGGGAAGGAGCACGACCACTGTTAAAAATGAATCAGCTCCTGCAGGAACTTCAAAATCAAAATCAAAATCAAGGAAGTAGTGATTGTAACAAGGTCAGTCATAGACTACAGGGCTGTTCATTTGGTCCAATCAAGGAGCCGTGGCTGTCAGGTAACAAAACAGAACTGTCAGATACTGACACTCTAGTACCTGATTCTGAATGAGGTGGTACTAAAGTAAGAGCTGTTTACTTCGAACAAAAGAGAGTGATTTAGTAACAGGATGGGATACCGGCCTCTGGAGTTATTTCAGACAGGAATGGATTCTAAGATGTGCTTGGAACCCCCATGAAATTTAACTCTCCTGGGCTCAGCAGAGCACAAACTTGTGAGAATATACATTGAGGACCTTGAAGTTTGAAGTTAAACTTAATGTGCATAGTGAAATAGCAGCAGGACACCCAACAAGGAATACCCATGCAGGTCTGGCAGCCTTTGAAGAAAAATCAGAGTTAATATTTCTGGCCCGGTGACCCTTCGTCAGAACATTGAGGAAGGGTCACCAGACCAGAAACGTTAACTGATTTTTCTTCACAGATGCTGCCAGGCCTGCTGAGTTTTTCCAGCAACTTCTGTTTTTGCTACTGATTTACAGCATCTGGAATCCCTTTGGTTGTTATCTGTGTAGACCTATTACTATGATCGCTTTCCAAAACTTGGCACTGAGAATTTCAGCACCAGCATTCCACCTGCTTATACCCACCTTGATGCCAGTATCTTTTTCTTCGTGCTCGTGAGTAGCCTCAGAGCTGCTTGATCTTTCCTCCATCTATAGGTTTGAAAAGAAATGATTAAGATCTGCCAGACCTTCTAGGTGGTGGACTCCTATTGCCTGGCTGTCGTCCACTGCCACAAAAGTGTAAATTGGCCCCTAAAACTCTCAGATCCAACTAAGGATCCATTTGTTTATGATGAAGACATTTTTTAAAAAAAAAAGATGATCAGTCCATCCAGACATGATAAACCTTGAGCAGGTGGAACATACCAGGGCCTTCTGTTCCAGTGATAGGGTATAGATTCAAATTAAACCTATCACAGCCCAGAGTCAGGAAATTCTCCCTGACCTGGGAAAATGGTTGGTGCTAAAGATCACGTCAAGAATCTTATTTTTAAAAGCTGATTGTGCTTCTATCGTCATACCATAATAATTCAATACTATTAGCACAAAATATTGATTGGTCAATTAATTCCAGTGCACGGTCACATCACTCAAAGCAGAGATACAAATGCTTGCAGCAGCACAAACACACATTCCTATTGCACCGATAAAGATGATAATATTTAGATGGATTAAATTTATTTGCGATCATAGAAATCAAAACAATGACTGAAGAGGTTAGCTACACCCTTTGTGTTCATTGAAAGTGAATACTCATTTGAGTTCAAGAGATGTGATCTTTAAATAAGCTTTCACATCTAACTTTAGTTTATATACAAGCTGTTAACTGACATTACACATGAATCACAAGCTAAATTGCAGAATCAAAATAAATTTGGGTAAAGTACAAAATGCATTTCAAGAGGTACTGGATCTGTGGTGCTTTCAAGGATGTAAAACTTGTTTCAAGAAATCTTGCAGACAAACTTCAATCCATAAGGCGCACAGTGTGTATGTTACAGTACTACTGGGAAGACTTTTTTTTGAAGAGAAACAAACATCTGTCTTATTGCTGGATCACAACATGGCTAGTGTTATGAAAGTACAAAGCTGTAATCTATGTTATTAATAGTTTTTCTGTCTGCAGTTCATTATGGAGCAGGATGCCTGAGTGTGTGTTGTGGGCAGTATTAACTGTGCAAGGCTTGAGCTGCCAATGTTGCTTCATTTCTGAACTGCTGGAGATGAAAGGAGAATTGGTGGCTCGGAGATTTCACTGTGGAAAAAATAAGTTAACTGAGCAGCCTTTCACACATCACCATATGTATCCGACATGAAGTTGACATTGGTGTTACAGATTTCCACAAATAGTTGCTAGGTTTTATTTCTGTCATGTGGTACATGCCCATACATTATGGAGTGCCATGCAAAACTGACTTCACCGTAATAGATAACCTTCAAATGCTTCATCTCATTGCCAATTGTTCCTTGAACAGCTTCCTCTGCAGAAAGAGAGGGGAGATCTTAAGAATTTCTCTTCTTGGCATTCACCAAAATATGGAAATCAGTTGTGGAGTTTTGATGCAGCAAATGCAAAGACAGCCACATCACATTTGCATTTAACCAAGAAAATTCTACTTCTTTTCCGCAGCTGTGATTATTAGGCCGTCTGGATAAAACAATAAAAATAATACAAAGTGAGGTGTATGTCGGGCTTTAGGAAATCCATTGATTTCTTTGTTCACAGACCCAAGCATATGAACAGAATATTTATCCAAAGCCAACACAGAAAATGCTGGAAAAACTCAGCAGCCTGGTACCATCGGTGGTGAGAAAAAACAAAGTTAACACTTTGAGCCTGATATCACTGCAGTTGCGCTTAGAGCCACTGAGTTATTTCAACATTTTCAGATTTCCGGCAACCACAGTATTTTGTTTTTATTTTCAAAAATCTACCTAATTTCCTTCAGTTCTTGTTGCAGTGCAGTGTGAACATTAAAAAAAAAATCATTTCGCCCTTGGGCTTATTCAATAGAAATGGCTGATCTGTTTGTATTCCAAACATCCTCGTACCCCTGATAACCTTTGAATCTCTTGCCTAATAAAAATCTGCTTCTTTCTTTAAAATATTTAATGACACCCACCATCACCGTCTTGAGGCAAAATGTTCCTAAGTTGCAGGTCACTTGAAAGAGAAATATTTGCCTCATTTCTGTCCTAAAAAAGAGTAACCACCAATTTTAGTGTCCCTGAGTTCTGAACTGAACCACAAGAGGAGATATCCTGTGTCGACCCTGCAAAGATTATTCTGTACCTTACACACTTAAAATCAATTGACACCTCACTCTAAGCTCAGTGGAATTAAAAACCAAAAGAATTGCAGATGCTGTAAATCAGGAACAAAAACAAAGTTGCTGGAAAAGCTCAGCAGGTCTGGCAGCATCTGTGAAGGAGAAAACAGAATTAACATTTTGGGTTGGTTGACCCTTCCTCCGAACTGGACCCAAAACGTTAACTCTGTTTTCTCCTTCACAGATGCTGCCAGACCTGAACTTTTCCAGCAACTTTGTTTTTGTTTCAGTGGAAATAAGCCCAACCTAGCCTCATAAGACAATCTGCCCATTCCAGGCAATCTACACAAATGCCCCTGATCTACCTCCAGTGTATTTACATCCTTTCTTAAATAAGGCGACCAAAACTGTGCAGTGTTTGAAATGTGGTCTCACCAAATGTCTTGTATAACTGAGGTGTAATAATCGTTAATGTTCAATTTCTCTTGTAATAAAGCATAAATCTCATTATGTTGTATGCCTATTGTAATAAATAATAGTAACTCATTCGTCATCTTCATTCTGTGCTGTACATGCAGATAAACTTTTTGTGACTCATGCAGTAGAACAACTAGATCCCTCTGCACATCAGAATTCCACTCTTCTCCATTTAAGTCTGTACTCTCATTCTTCCTGCCAAAAAGTGAACAACTTCCTATTTTCCTATATTATACTCCATTTTTGTTCATGCACTCTATCAACCTCTTTATGCCATGTGCACAACATACGTTCCTATCAATCTTGGCGTTATCTGTGAATTTAGCCACCATGCCTTTGCTCCCCAAATCTTTGTCATTGATGTAGGTTATAAGATGAAAGAGCCTAGCTCAGACCCCTGCAGAACTCCACTCATTATATCCTAATCAGGCAAAGACACATTTCTGAATAGTTTATTTTCTGCCAGTCAAACTTCTATTCATGATAATATGCAACACACTACACCATCTGCTTTCATTTTCCACAGTAATCTTTGATATGTCACCTTATCAAATGCCTTCCAAAAATACAAGTACAGTATTTCTACACTCCCTGCCCCTACTATTTATTTTATATCCTTCTTTACTTTTTAAAAAGTGTGTGAATCACTAGAACATGGGCTCCAGTATGGTTCAGGTGTGGAATAAGTCTGTAGTATAGCTCCGACATTTCTAATACTGATATCAACGGCCAACCAGCTGGAACCCACTTCAGCATATTCGTCTAATTTTATGTACCAATGCCAATTTGCACACAGCTTGGCTAATAATCCAGATATTATAACCTTTCACATTTTAAATTTAGTGTTTGGCTCCTTATACGCTATGCAAAACCTCTTTCCAAGTTCTAACAAAGTCATTGTTACCTACGTGGGCTGTGACCACCGGTCCTTTTCCTCCCATTGTAAGTTCCTTTGCAGTCCAAAGCAGACAGCCTTAATGCTGGCACTCTTGGAGAGATGATGTAAATCCCCCTTGCGATACTTCTCCCTACAACTAGTATGTTCTCTGTTGCATTAACTACTTCAATAACTCCTTGTAACAGTGCCGTGGCCAGTTTGCTCATCCACTTGACAGCCCCAGTAAGATGGAGAAGTAGTAGGCCATGCAGCCTATTGAATTTACATCACCATTCAATGAGATCCTGGCTGATCGGATAAGTTTCAATTCTATTTTCCAGGCTTTTCTTCATTATGCTGGATTCCTTTTCTGATTAAAAATCATTTTATCTCAGCCTTGAATAATTTAGTGATCAGTCACTACAACCCTCTGCGGTATAACAAATCTGCAGAATCACAATACTCAGAAGAACCTCCTCATCCATCTTGATGAGTGACTCCTTACTCTGAGGTTATGCATTCTGGTTCCAGACTCTCCCACAAACAAAAACAACTCAGCATCTACCATGTCAAGCCTCCTAAGATTCTTACATGTTTCAGAAAGATCTGTTCTTCAAAACACCAATGAATACAGGCACAGGCTCATCAGCCTTCCCTCTTATGAAAATCTCTCCATACCCACTATAAACTGGATTGATTGATTGACTTGATGTGTTGTCATGTGCATCTAAGTACAGTGGAAATGTTTGTTTGCAAGCAGTGCAGGCAATCATAGTAAGCAAGGACATAGAGAAGAACAAACAAAACAAAACAAAGCAGGACAAGACAGGTCAAGTGGGCAGGATGAGGCTAGTAGGTAGGAGATGGGGGTGGGAGGAAGGACAGGTTAGGGAGGCGGGCACAAACTGGGCTGGTTTTGATATGCAGTAAGGGGAGGGGAGATTTAAGCTTGTGAAGTCCTACTAATCTCATTCCACCCCCTTGACCTGTCCGTCCTCCCTGGACTGACCTATCTCCTCCCTATCTCCTCACCTACACTCACTCTTACTGGCTCCATCCCAGCGTCTTGGACCAGCCATCAGTCTCCTCTCCACCTATCTTCTCCTTGATCCATCTTCTCTCCGCCTTCCCCCCCCCCCACCTCCCCCATTTTTGAAGGAGGGTCTAAGCCTGAAACGCCAGCTTTCCTGCTCCTCTGATGCTGCTTGGCCTGCTGTGTTCATCCAGCTCTACACTTTGCTATCTCAGATTCTCCAGCATCTGCAGTTCCCATTATCTCCATGGATGGGATGCTGGCTTCCTTGATGGTTTTGGCTGTGTACATAACCTTCTGTAGTTTCTTACAGCCCTAGGCAGAGCAGTTGCCATACCAGGCCATTATGCACTTGGACAGAATGTTTACGATGGTACATCTGTAAAAGTTGGTGAGGGTGCTTGTGGACATGCTAAATATCCTGAGCCGCCTGAGGAACAACAAGCATTGTTGAGCCTTCTAAATTGTCATATCTTCATGGGCAGTCCAGGGCAAGTTGTCAGTTATTGTCACTTCTAGGAGCTTGACGCTCCCAACTTCTGGTCTATTGATATTGATTTGGGGTGGGGGGGGGGGGGTTCTCCTCCTTTCTTCCTGAAAGGAATGACTAGTTCTTTATTTATGCTGACATTGTGAGAGATTATCATCACACCACATCTCCAATCCCTTTATTTCCTTTCTGTATTCAAACATTGTTTGATTTTCACCCTACCACAGTGGTGTCATCAGCAAATTTGTAGATGGTGTTCCTTTAGAATTTGGCAACGCCATTGTAGCTGTACAGGGAGTGCAGCAGGGGGCTGTGGATCCATCCTGGAACCGCTGCAGTGTTGAGTATTATCGTGGAGGAGGTGCAGTTGTTTATTTTCTCTGATTGTGGTCTGTGTATCAGAAAGCTGAGGACTCAATTGCAGAGGGCCGATCCAAGACTAAGGTCACAGAGTGTTTAGACCAATTGGTTGGGGTGGGTGGGGGGGGGGGGTGCGAAATAATGGTGTTGAAGGTGGAGCTGTAGTCTTCAATGAGTTAGAGTCTCACATAGGTGTTCCTATTGTCCGGAGAGTCCAGGGATGAGTGCAGGGCTTGAGATATGGCATCCTCTGCAGACCTGTTATGCTGGTAGGTAAATTATAGAGGATCAAGGCAGGTTGGGAGACTGGAATTGATGTGGGCCATGACCAGCTTCTTGACGCACTTCATGATTATCGAAGTCAGAGCCACTGAGCAGTAGTCATTGAGGTACGTTGCATGTGTTTTCTTGGTACAGGGATGATGGTGGTCTCCTTGAAGCAGGTGGGTACTTTGGCTTGTAGGGCAGAGAGATTGAAGATATCAGTGAGTAACTCCACCAGCTGGTATGCACAGGATCTAAGTGCTCGGCTGGGGACCCTGACCGATTTGACATCTGCAGCAGTAATGGAAGGAATGGGTTGATCTGCAGCTGTGGCGGCAGGTGACGCTGCACCCCAGGCATTCTGTTTTCTATGCTCGGTTTGACCAGAGGGTGTCTTGGAGGGACAGGTCTTTGTCTACTATCTTGCTCTGCTTCATTTTGCATCCTGTTATATTGTTTAGGCCTTGCCGCAGGCGATGGCGGGTGTCCATATGGTTGGTGTTGGCATCTAACTTTGTCTGGTACTGCCTCTTGGCATCTCTGATGGCTTTGCAGGGGTCATAGCTGGACTTTTTGTATAGGGCTGGGTCATCTGACTTGAATGCTGCATGTCTGTCTTCAGTAGGGAGTAGATTTCCTGGTTCATTCAAGGTTTGTGGTTGGGGAACACTCGGATTGACTTCTTTGGTCCACAGTCCTCCACAAATTTGCTAATGAAGTCCATGACAGCAGTGGCATACTTGTCCAAGTCTTTCACCCATCCTAAGCAGTCCCAGAAACCACCTGACGCTACCTTGGGCCAGCAATGTGTTTCTTTCTGTGAAGGATCCTCCTGTTTCAGCTTCTGTTTGTAAACTGGGAGGAGCATAGTGCAGTGCACTAACTTCCTGAAGTGTGTACAGTGGATGGAGTGGTAGGCATCTTTGATGACTGCATAGTAGTGGTCTAGGATGTTTGGCCCTCGAGTGGGGCAGGAGATGCATTGGTGGCACTTTAGCAGTACCCTCAGAGGTAGGCCTGGGTGAAGTTGCCAACCAAGATGAATAAGGCCTTGGTGAATCTCATCTCCAGAGTGTTTGTGGTGGTGTAAATTTCATCTGGTCAACCTTCTCAGGATTGCCTCCAGTACAGTGGAACCAAACGTTCGTAGTCTTGTGGGTGTGGTTTAACTATTGCCTTGCATTGTTTAACACGATTTCCCTATTTTTGTTTTCTATTCTTAGGTATAAAAGACCAATATTTCATTGGCCTTCCCCATTACATGCTGAACATTATGCTAGCTTTTGTGATTAATGCACAAGAAACCCCAAAATCCCTAGTTTCTGCAACTTTCAGTAATCTTTTTCCTTCCATACAATATACAAATCTATTCTTCCCACTACAATGAATAACCTCACATTTTCTGACAATATTTTACATGTACTAAGCATGTACCCACTCACTGAATGTCTCTTTTGACTTTTGCTGTCAATGTCTCCACTTGCTGTCCCAGCAATGTGTGTGTCATTCACAAAGTTTTAACCATATGTTCACTTCCCTCATTCAAGTCATCAATATATATTTCACAATTGAGCATTGACCCACACCCATCATAGTATAAACGATCTAATCTACACATCCACCTGCACATCTTTGGATTGTGGAAGGAAACCCACACAGACATTGGGAGAACATGCAAATTCCACGCAGACAGTCACCAGAGGGTGGAATCGAACCCGGCTCCCCGGCACTGTGAGGCAGCAGTACTAACCACTGAGTCACCGTGCCACCCCAAATTCCTTTTGAAAATCTAAATAAATTATATACATTGGTTTCCCTTGCATCTTTCCCGCTTATTAACACCTCAAAAAATTCTAGTAAATGTCATGCATGATTTTATGATGTCAGGCATTTTGTTTGATTAAATTATGTATTTCTAGATGCTCTTTTATACCTTGGTAATAGACTCTAACAATAACAGATGTCAAGCTAACTTACATATATTTTCTTGCTTTTTTTCTCTTTCCCTTGTTTTGAATAAAGGTGGTGCATTAGCAGTTTTCCATTCCTTTGGGACTTTTCCAGAACTTAAGGATTCTTGGAATATTACTACCAGTGCATTTACCACACTATAGCTACTTCTTTTACTCCGCTAGAATGCAACCCACCAGGTCCAGAGGAGTTACTGACCTTTAGCCCTAATAGTTTTCTTGCTACTTTTCCTCTTGTGGTAGAAGAAAGTACAATAACTACCACTTTTGCCTGTCCTGGCCAAAAATATTTTCATGTGAACCAATGGTCAGGAATCAGTGCTAAATAGGAATTGCAAGGTTACAGTGATCAGAATAACAATGCAACAGCCAGAATCAAAAAGTACAGTAGAGAACATCAAATATCTGTGGGGGTCAATTGTCAATTTCAATGTGCTTTTGGGACAATAGTTATGGTTAAAGAAAATTCTGCACTCAACCTCCCCGACCCCAATTTTTAACACATTAAATTGGGGATGTTTTACCATCATAGCTCATGTGTTAGTCAGACAATTGCAACATTCTGCAAGCGTTTGTTATAATATGAAAGCAGACTCATAGCAGGAGTGTTGCATACAAACTCACCAGCTATTTACCATAGAGGATGTAAACATCCCTGTGCCACTGGTGCCAGGCCCAATGCACAGTTATGTCACAAAATGTCTCAAAACACCACCATAGGAACATTAGATTAACTACTATGACTATCATTCTCCCTAACCTTCACCTTTATGTTCATATATTAACTCCATTGGTTCACAAGAGAATACAGGTGGGATAGTCATCAGGGGATCCCGAGGAAAGTTTTCTTGTCAACACAACATTTTGATTACATAACCTTCATTCTGCTGCAGGCAAGGTCACATGCTGTTCTTTTATTTAAAAGATCAGGCCCCGAGAAACTATGGTAATGAAAACTACAACTCTGAGCAACACCCAGCAAAAATAAGAATTGAACATAGAACATAGAACAGTACAGCGCAGAACAGGTCTTTCGGCCCTTGATTTTGTGCCGATTAGTGAACTAGTCTAAGCCCATCCCCCTACACTATCCCATCATCATCCATGTGCTTATCCAGGACTGTTTAAATGCCCCTAATATGAAGATGGGGTAAGATGGAGTGTGTGAAACAAGGAAGAGTCGGGAAGATCACATCATCATGATGGATCTACATTATTCAGTTATTAAAGTAATGGAGTAATTTAATTTATCCCTTATTTTGATCATATCCCCCAGTGGGCTGAGCGACAGATTAGAGGTGGAAGTTGAAAGGATAAAATTATGCATTAGACTAGATATTTTCTAATTAACACCAACATTATCTACTACTTCTCCAGAAAGACTGATCTTTGTTCCAGATGCTAGCTAAGAGTTCCCATCACTTTTTGCTGCTATTACACATACATGCTTTAGTTAGCGGAAGCATTAGTAATAGAGTTCTGCCACTTACAAAATACCTCTTCCAAACAAATCCTTTGAACAAAAATGGACTTCAGATCAACCCATGCCCTAGCTGACAATACCAGGCAGACACAGCAACAGGCATAATAGAGAATGTCTCTCCATAGTTACTTTCTTGATTCGTGATGCAGTACAATGATTCAGGGAAGATAAACAGAGCTAATTTTATCTCTCGAAAATCCGGAGGCTAGGCTACTTACAAGTACCTATATCACATGGTTTGCCCCAAGTATATTAAAATAACTTTCAGTAATTTTACCGAATAGCCTGGCTAGGCAACTGCTCTGTCCAGGACTGTAAGAAACTACAGAAGATGGTGTGCATAGCACCATCTTGGAAGCAAACCTTCTATTTATGGAGTCTATTTATAGAACTCACTGCCATGGAAGGGCAGCCAACAAAGACCCATCATTACCATCACCCTGGTAATGGCCTCCTACAACCCCGTCCATTAGGCAGAAGATACAGAAGCCTGAACACACACACCAGCAGGTTCATGAACAGCATCTTTCTAGCCACTGCCTGACTGTTGAATATACTCTTGCCTCAAATAACGTAACTTGTAATGTAACCTGTATGCCTCCAAATCTTTTTGGTCTGTACAACCTTTGCTTGCTGTGATCTGCCTGCACCACTTGTAAACAAAGCTTTTCACTGTATTTCAGCACATGACAATAAAGTCAAATTAAGTTTCACTTTTTTACTAGTGCAAAATTATTCCTACTCTAAAATTTAGACCCATTTTAAAGACTTAAAACAGCATTTTCTCAGCATAAATGGAGTTCATTTCAAATGCTTCATTCAAAGCCTCTGACCATGATTCGCATAAATGTACTTTGTTGACAGACAGTCCACTCAACGTCTGTGGTCTCTTGAGAATTACAGTGACTGTGCCACATTCATTGAACTATTTTCAAGGTTCTTAAACAAGTGGCTACATCCTAGGTTTACAAGTTCACTTTTGATGAATCATTCATAAAATAGATATATGCGTATAAACATGTAAAAATATTGTATTAGTACAGTTCAGTTCCTGGCAGAATCTCAAACTTGAGTGTCAGGCATGTTGTGCTTGTAACATATTCATTGATGTAGTATACAGTTAAGACCATTCAAAGACTCATATGCCAGAAAAATCCAGGTCAGAGATTCAAGCAAAAGCACTCTGCAAAAACTACATGTCAGTTACTCTATCACCACTTGCTTTTAACATTTCAAAGAACATCATAGATTGACAGAAAATTGAACAATTTGCTGTGAAGATTAAATGATTTGTTGACAACCACTATTTGGCCAACTACCATAATCGCAACATACAGGAAAATCTTAATCTATTCACCCTCAGGAGGTACAGCTTGAAAATTATGATAGGTTTGTGCAACTGAAACTTGTTTCATAGAAGTATAATAACGTTAAAAACTGCTTGCAATCGTGAGACATCCTCACTCTTAATAAAGGTCTGATGTAAAAGGAAAAAAGCTTGAGATGGTCAAGATCCTTTGTGCTAAGAGTATTAGAATACTAGCCAAGGCGTGTTAATTCCTGGATTTTTGTACTAGTGCTAAATATAATCTGTGCACCACAAAGCCAGTTAATAAATGTCTTAATATGTGACAATCAGAGCTTCTGGACCAAATTTTAATTAAATGATTTTAATCCTTCGCATTGAGTTCCATTAGAATTATCAGACAGTGTGACAATAGAATTAACTATCATAACCATTTTAATCCTTCTGGTCCAAAGTGCTCAACAGGCCCTCAACAATGCACTAGCCATGGTACTCACTTGCACAAATGCCATTAAGTTATTTGTTTAAGCTGGATGTATTTTTGTTCAGTATTAAGTCTTTATTTATTTTTAAAAAGCAGCATGGTATTGCCATCATGCAGAAGAGGTCGAGTCAATTACATTACTACAGCATATAATCTACAGAATATAATCATTTGCACCAGAGAAGATTGTGTGAATATACCCCAGTCTGATTTGGGAGAAATGTTTAAAAGAAAAGTACAGTACCAACAAAAGGAAGGTATGTTCTGCATGGGGCAAAACATTTTCATTGTTTGATTTTCTTTCCAATTAAAAGCAGACAGTCAGAGATAACAGTCTCGGAATCAGTGCTACAGAATCCACTTTCCAAACAAAAAAATGGTGCTTGGTGAAGCATTTTAAATTGCCTAGTTATATGAACCCATTACAGAAACAGCAGCACATAGGTAAGTAACACGGGCAATGGCTTAGAACCATCATAAACTATGTTGTAACTAATAACAGGAACTAATTTAGAACCCCCTTTTGAGAGTGGATGGTATTGATACTCTTAGTATTTTTCAAGCATTTGTTCAGCAGGCCTATCCTGCACTGGATAAGCATGAGATAGTGATTAACTTGGCAAAAGGCCTCAATATCACAACACCTCTCATCTAATTTATGAATTATTAGTGCTGATTCTACACCACTAGCATGAAGCAGCAGTTGCAGGGAAATTCTCTCAGATGCACAGGCCTCGATCTTCAGTTCATTAATTTAAAGAGGAAAAAATCATAGGCTATGTGTCCACAATGTTTCAAAAGGTCTGCTCAGAGTGCTGTTCCACTCAAAGAGCATGAAATTGGCCATGTTATTTCATCTCAGTACAGCTGGAGTTTTGTTTCAGTAAACATTTGAATTTGCAGCAGTGCTGGAGGGGTAAAAGAATGGAATGAAGGAGGTGGGAGGTAAAGAAGAGTTGCCTGATGCTTGCCCTGCTTTGTGCCCATTTTATTTCCAAGTACATTCTATTGAAAGTTGCAGGCAATTTGACATAAGTAGCATTTGGAACAGAAACAGGCATATTTTTTGTATTTTAATTTTTGGATTGCACCTACATGGGAAATTCAATAAGCGATGCAAGTTAGGATTGCAATGTGATTTCTGGTGTTCCAGAAAGAGAAAGACGATGGAGGGAAAAAAACTTTTTGAACATCCAAGTTAGTTAACCCCATGGCATCACCTCTAGTAGTTCTAATCATTGACCTATTAGAATTCAACAGCACAATAATAATCTTTAGCACATTACAGGTGATAGCTCTTTGAGATCTATCACAATGTCATTTCTCTGCCGAATCCCCATATCATTCAATTCTTTTAAAAAAGTACATACTTAGAGTTTCTACTTCCATTACTGTTTCAGGTAGGACATTTCTTACACTATCAATCCTTTGCATAATTACATCAAATTCTCCATTACCTCTATCCTTGCGCTGTCTACAAAAATGTTAATATCACTAGAGGATGAAAATCATTTCTTTAAGTGAATGAAGGGAGGGGGGGAAGGGGGGGGGAGAAGGGGGGGGGGAGAAGGGGGGGGGGAGAAGGGGGGGGGGAGAAGGGGGGGGGGGGAAGGGGGGGGGGGGAAGGGGGGGGGGAAGGGGGGGGGAAGGGAGGGGGGGAAAGAGGGGGGGGTCAAAAAAGGGGGGGGGAGAGGAAGAGGGGGGGGGGAGAAAGAGGGGGGGGAGAAAGAGGGGGGGGGAGAAAGAGGGGGGGGAGAAAGAGGGGGGGGAGAAAAGAGGGGGGGGAGAAAAGAGGGGGGGGGAAAAGAGGGGGGGGGGGAAGAGGGGGGGGGGAAAGGGGGGGGGGAAAAGGGGGGGGGAAAAGGGGGGGGGAAAGAGGGGGGGGGGAAAGAGGGGGGGGGAGAAAGAGGGGGGGGAGAAAGAGGGGGGGAGAAAGAGGGGGGGAGAAAGAGGGGGGGGGGGAAAGAGGGGGGGGGGGAAAGAGGGGGGGGGGGAAAGAGGGGGGGGGGGAAAGAGGGGGGGGGGGAAAGAGGGGGGGGGGGAGAAAGGGGGGGGGGGGAAAAGAGGGGGGGGGAAAAGAGGGGGGGGAAAGGGGGGGGAGGGGAGAAAGAGGGGGGGAGGGGAGAAAGAGGGGGGGGGAGGGGGAGAAAGAGGGGGGGGGGAGGGGGAGAAAGAGGGGGGGGGAGGGGAGAAAGAGGGGGGGGGGAGGGGAGAAAGAGGGGGGGGAGGGGAGAAAGAGGGGGGGGAGGGGAGAAAGAGGGGGGGGAGGGGAAAGAGGGGGGGGGGGAAAGAGGGGGGGGAAAGAGGGGGGGGGAAAGAGGGGGGGGAAAGAGGGGGGGGAAAGAGGGGGGGGAAGAGGGGGGGGGAAGAGGGGGGGGGAAGAGGGGGGGGGAAGAGGGGGGGGGAAGGGGGGGGAAGGGGGGGGGGAAGGGGGGGGAAGGGGGGGGGGAAGGGGGGGGAAGGGGGGGGGGAGAAAGAGGGGGGGGGAAGAGGGGGGGGGAAGAGGGGGGGGGAAGAGGGGGGGGGAAGAGGGGGGGGAAGAGATAATAATTTTCAGCATAATCAAAATTGTGTTTCTCTTAGGATTCATTTATGCTTTCTTAGAATCTCTACAGTGTAGAAAGAGATCATTCAGCCCATCAAATCCACACCAACCCTTAGAAGAGCATCACGCCCAAGAAAGATGGTGTAACAGGTACGGAAAGTGGTAGGTAGACTACCAGGGTAATTGGCAGCTAGAATGTTAAGGAGAAAAGTGAGTACATTGGCAGGTAAGTGAGAGGGGTTAGAGTGGGTCAATCAGTTCGGAACAGGGGAAGTACTAGGTCCAGATTGATAAACGTCCTTGGTGGGCATCAGGGCTACATTACTGGGTGACTGTGGAGAAGGGTTGGGTTTCAGTATGAATAGAGGGGTTGTCATTTGTCCACTCAGAAGTTAGAGCAGGCATTAACCCCTTTAATGCTTGGTGGTTCTTGGTATTTGGAGAGCATGTGTCTGAGAGGCAGTGGGAGCAATGTTAAAATGGAGGAGGGGTATGACTTTTGGGTAAAAGGTGCCTCGTTTATAATACACTTCCTGACAGCATCTTCCCTGAACTGCTACACATATTCCCTGAAACAAGCTTTCCCAGGAAAAGCTGCCAGTCTACCTGCTAGGTCTCCCCCTGCCATGGGTAAAATAGCAGCATGGGAAGGTTGGGGGTGTGGTACAGGGAACTTAATTGACCATTAATTGTCTATTTAAAGTTCTCAATAGGCACAAGGACAAGTGGGCTACCTGATGGCTTCACTGTCACCTGTGGAAGGAGCAATGCTCCAAAAGCTTGTGATTTCAATAAACCAGGACTATAGTCTGGTGTTGCCTGACTTCTGACCTTGTGCACCCCAGTCCAACACCAGGGGCCTCCACATCATCCATAAAGTGGGTGGCAGGAGGGCAGTGGTCAGGCCACACGCTGCATTGTGCAATCTCCCTTCTTCAACAGTGGTGAAGGAGGATTAAGGTAGAATCCTTAACATGCAAGAAGGACTGCAATGGCTATCTCCATGACAGAGATATCTAGAGGCCATTTTTGTATTGTTTGGTCTGGTTGCAGAGACACATTTCAGTGCCTGAATAGCCACACTAAAAGTTTTCTTTGGAAGAAATTTGATGTTCTTCCAAATTCTTAACCATAGACCATTTTCTTCTGGCTTATAGATCTGGGTGTGCAAAACATACGAGTGCCTCACCTTGAGGTCCATTTCCACATTTTGAAATGAAGAACAAAAATAGGATCATTTTCACCTAGTGCTGTGCAGATTTGGCAGAATGTCAGGATTGGAGAGTTTGTGACGAAAATCAAAACTAGACTGAGCAGCTGAGGATATTCTGGCTGTTTAGTGTAAAATGTTTTCACACTTTCAAACATCATTATTAGGTGAAATCCTTGTAATGTGGGTGTGTTTCTACTGCAGTGATTCATCATAAGGAACTGTACCTTCCTGACAAGTTGACCGTATACAATGCTGGGCAATGCAAACTGTTTAGATGCAATATTGTGTCTTTCCAAACTGCGGAAACAATAGAATGATTGAAAATTGTTACAAAAATGTCCTGTTAGTAGAGTAGATGTCAGCACAGACTATGTTTTTAACTCTTTCAATCAGAGTCATAATCGCATGGAAACAGACCCTTCAGTCCAACCAGCCCACACCGAACATAAATCACAAACTAAACTCGTTCCACGTGCTTGCTCCTGACCTATAATCCTCAAAACCTTCCTATTTATGTCCTTTTACAAGTGTCTTTTAAATGTTCCAACACTGCACACATCCACTACTTCCACAGGAAGTTCATTCCACACGAGAACCAACCTGTGTAAAAAGAATTGTCCCTCATGTCTTTTATAAATCTGTCCCCTCTTACATTAAAAATGTGCCCTTTAGTCTTGAAATTCACTATTTTGACAATAGACAAGAGGTGCAGGAGCAGGCCATTCGGCCCTTCGAGCCAGGACCATCATTCATTATGATCATGGATGATCATCCACCATCAGTATCCTGTTCCTGCCCTATTCCCAAAATCCTTGATTCCACTATCTTTCAGAGCTCTATCCATCTCTTTCTTGAAAGTATCCAGAGAGTTGGCCTCCACTGCCTTCTGGGGCAGAGCATTCCATACATCCACCACTCTCTGGGTGAAGAAATTTTTCCTCAACTCTGTTCTAAATGGCCTACCCCTTATTTTTAACTGCGTCCTCTGGTTCTGGACTCACCTATCAGCGGAAACATGCTTCCTGCCTCCAGAGAGTCCAAACACTTAATCTTATATGTCTCAATCAGATCCCCTCTCATCCTCCTAAACTCAAGTGTATACAAGCCCAGTCGCTCCAATCTTTCAATATATGATAGTGCCGCCACTCCGGGAATTGACCTCGTGAACCTATGCTGCACTCCCTCAATAGCAAGCATGTCCTTCCTCAAATTTGGAGACCAAAACTGCACACAATACTCCAGGGGCAGTCTCACCAGGGCCCTGTACAGCTGCAGAAGGACCTCTTTGCTCCTATACTCAATTCCTCTTGTTATGAAGGCCAGCATGCTATTAGCTTTCTTCACTGCCTACTGTACCTGCATCAGAGATAATGGGAACTGCAGATGCTGGAGAATTCCAAGATAATAAAATGTGAGGCTGGATGAACACAGCAGGCCAAGCAGCATCTCAGGAGCACAAAAGCTGACGTTTCGGGCCTAGACCCTTCATCAGAGAGGGGGATGGGGAGAGGGAACTGGAATAAATAGGGAGAGAGGGGGAGGCGGACCGAAGATGGAGAGTAAAGAAGATAGGTGGAGAGAGTGTAGGTGGGGAGGTAGGGAGGGGATAGGTCAGTCCAGGGAAGACGGACAGGTCAAGGAGGTGGGATGAGGTTAGTAGGTAGCTGGGGGTGCGGCTTGGGGTGGGAGGAAGGGATGGGTGAGAGGAAGAACCGGTTAGGGAGGCAGAGACAGGTTGGACTGGTTTTGGGATGCAGTGGGTGGGGGGGGAAGAGCTGGGCTGGTTGTGTGGTGCAGTGGGGGGAGGGGACGAACTGGGCTGGTTTAGGGATGCAGTAGGGGAAGGGGAGATTTTGAAACTAGTGAAGTCCACATTGATACCATATGGCTGCAGGGTTCCCAGGCGGAATATGAGTTGCTGTTCCTGCAACCTTCGGGTGGCATCATTGTGGCAGTGCAGGAGGCCCATGATGGACATGTCATCTAGAGAATGGGAGGGGGAGTGGAAATGGTTTGCGACTGGGAGGTGCAGTTGTTTATTGTGAACCGAGCGGAGGTGTTCTGCAAAGCGCTCCCCAAGCCTCCGCTTGGTTTCCCCAATGTAGAGGAAGCCCCACCGGGTACAGTGGATGCAGTATACCACATTGGCAGATGTGCAGGTGAACCTCTGCTTAATGTGGAATGTCATCTTGGGGCCTGGGATGGGGGTGAGGGAGGAGGTGTGGGGACAAGTGTAGCATTTCCTGCGGTTGCAGGGGAAGGTGCCGGGTGTGGTGGGGTTGGAGGGCAGTGTGGAGCGAACAAGGGAGTCACAGAGAGAGTGGTCTCTCCGGAAAGCTGACAGGGGAGGGGATGGAAAAATGTCTTGGGTGGTGGGGTCGGATTGTAAATGGCGGAAGTGTCGGAGGATAATGTGTTGTATCCGGAGGTTGGTAGGGTGGTGTGTGAGAACGAGGGGGAACAAGCGGAGGCTTGGGGACCGCTTTGCAGAACACCTCCGCTCAGTTCGCAACAAACAACTGCACCTTCCAGTCGCAAACCATTTCCACTCGCCCTCCCATTCTCTAGATGACATGTCCATCATGGGCCTCCTGCACTGCCACAATGATGCCACCCAAAGGTTCCAGGAACAGGAATTCATATTCTGCCTGGGAACCCTGCAGCCATATGGTATCAACGTGGACTTCACCAGTTTCAAAATCTCCCCTTCCCCTACTGCATCCCTAAACCAGCCCAGTTCGTCCCCTCCCCCCACTGCACCACACAACCAGCCCAGCTCATCCCCCCCACCCACTGCATCCCAAAACCAGCCCAACCTGTCTCTGCCTCCCTAACCGGTTCTTCCTCTCACCCATCCCTTCCTCCCACCCCAAGCCGCACCCCCAGCTACCTACTAACCTCATCCCACCTCCTTGACCTGTCCGTCTTCCCTGGACTGACCTATCCCCTCCCTACCTCCCCACCTACACTCTCTCCACCTATCTTCTTTACTCTCCATCTTCGGTCCGCCTCCCCCTCTCTCCCTATTTATTCCAGTTCCCTCTCCCCATCCCCCTCTCTGATGAAGGGTCCAGGCCCGAAACGTCAGCTTTTGTGCTCCTGAGATGCTGCTTGGCCTGCTGTGTTCATCCAGCCTCACATTTTATTATACTGTACCTGCATGCTTGCTTGCTTTCATTGACTGATGTACAAGAACACCTAGATCTCATTGCACTTCCCCTTTACTTAACTTGACTCCATTTACAGAGAAGACACCCACGATTAACTCAGTTTATAACCTTCATGATTTTATGAACCTCTAAGGCCACCTGTCAACCTCCAAATCTCCAGTGGAAAACAAGTCCCAGTCTTTTCTAACTGAAATCTTCCATACCCAGCAACACCCTGGTAAATCTCTTCTGACCCCTCTCCAGCTTACTATACATCCTAAACTGGGTGACCAGAATTGTTATACTCCAAAAAAGACTGTTCCTGTCCATTGATTGACAGGCACTCCGAGATAGAAATGAACATCTACTGTTCCCTCGTTCCAAGAGAGAAATCTATTGTTTCTGCAGTGGCTGTCTTGAATGCTTTTGAGCTTCAATTTCTAACATGTTTCAGAATAGTAGCTGTTTTGCTCACCATAGCATGAATGACAATTCTGAGTTGTTGCAATAAAAAAATCATGTCTTTGATGGTTTGTGACTTGACATACACCAACAGGAGAAGTATTTTGTTTTATGGGGCAGAGTACATTTCTCTGCTCTGACTCAATCGTATTTTACAGAGACTATTGTCAGATGGTAGGAGACTTAACTGCTTTCCAAAATAATTCCCACTGCTATTGGCTAGCTTCTTAGAAATGCACAGTTTATACCGGGTGAGTGGCCATGGAGGGTATATATACACACATGGAATAATCTAAATGGGCATGGACTGCTATGTTATATTAGAAGTGAGAAGGGGAATGAGAGGGGCGAGGTTAGGTGCCCACTAACCAATACTGAGAATCTGGTTGCATTGTTTGAGAACCAAGGCTAGGCTTTAACGTATTATGCCTCCATATCCACACTCTTCTCAAATTCCAACATCAGTCATAAAATGCATTGTCAACCTGTGCCCTGTTTGAAAACACAAAAATGGCCTATGGAGTCACACATGGTTTGCAGTAAGCTTCAAAAATTCACATGTCCTAAATCCCTAGGCCTGGGAAAAAATCAATCCTAACTATTTAATGTGAATAAATTAACTCACGTTCGTTAGTGTCACGGAGCAGGAAGAGAGAGATTTGACATATTATATAATTCATATTATGACATGGTTTACTCAATATAAATACAAAGAAAAGCAAATTCCATTTTCATATTTAAAACACGGCTACAAATCAAATGCATATTGCACCTTATAGAAGTGACCTTCAGTGAACAATCATGTCCTTAGCCTTCAGCTTTGGGCAGTTTAAGTTATAACTCACTTTGTCTTTGCTTCGACCTTTTGGGAAATATTTTACTAGTACACCTTTTCAGTTTCCAGTCAATATTTGTGCACAGTAATAACCTATTCCTCCAGGGAATTCTACTTTTTTTTGAGAACAACGGAGTTAGTACCTCCAAGCAATGATTTACGTTCTTTTCCAAATGAGTTAGTTAACCGATTACTCTTGCCCTCAATATTTGTATAAACTGTATGTGACATAAATTGATCTCCTGAGTCAGGATTAGGCAGATCACTTACAGTTCAGAACTCCTACAGCTATACCAATGAAAAGAAAATGGAACATTGTTTTAAATCCATTTTTCCCATAATGTGGTAAAGAGAAAATAGCAATGAAAAAAAAACTCATTCAATGTGATCCTAGCTCAAAACTCAAGACATTTGGTCTATCTTCAATACTTCATGGTAGTGTGCATATTCCAGGTCACTGCACAAGTTAAATGAACAACCTCACAAATGCAGAAATAATACAAACCTAGATGGGTCCAATTTCCTCGTAACTGCACTCTAAAGTGAAATATAATCATAAACTACCCTCTGTTCCTTACACATGTGCCCTATCCGTGACAGAGAATTTAGGACTAGCAGTCATCCAGCACTTTCTTTCATTACAACACAGCTGTGCTTGCTATTGAAGTCCAGGTTTGCACCTTCTAAGTTTAAATGACTGTACTACACATTTAGATTAGAATGGGTTTTCATATATCATGCACAAATGGCTAGGGAAAGGTCACTTTATAAAAGCTTTGAAAGCGAGAAATTTGTATCCCCTTAATCACATTCTAAGAAATAGCTAAAGGCTTGCAACAAAAGAAAAACTTCCTTATACTTAAAATTGGTCAGATTTTTACATCATGTTATTGAACAAATGAGGTTTAAAAATGCTTATTATACACTGACGTGGTCTTTCCTTATTTCAAGTCCAAAGTTGTTTTTTAATGCTACAATATCAAATGATAAAGGAAATGGAGGTAAACAAAACAAAAAATTGACATGAATCTAGCACGTGTCACCCATTTCCATCCTAGCCAAGAGGTATATATCGATTGGGGACACCTAAAAAGGAAGTGTTTCAGAATATGTTTTGAAGCTAGAGGCCCAAAGTGGTGCTCTGAGGTCACGGCTTGAATCTGACTACTAAGTCCAGTGGAATTTACTTTCATTTCATAAAATCTGATATTGAAAGCCAGTCCCAGCAGTGGTAACCATGATAGATTGTTATAAAAATGCATCTGGTTCACCAGTATCTTTTAGGGGAGGAATTCTGCCATCCTTATCTGGTCTGATCCACATGCGACTCTAGATCCATAATGATGAGCTTGATTCTTAACTGCCTTCTGAAATTGCCTAGCAAGCTGTCCAGTTCAAAATCAATTAGAGATGGCAAGGCCAGCATTTCTTGTGCTATGACATCCATATCTTAAGTCTAATGAAATAACTTCGCTTTGGAGCATCCTGTTAATGTGAATTTTATAAAACATAATATTTTACAAGCTCTGAAAACTGGACTAATATGACCTAGTCACGAGATACAGCACTCAAACAGACCCGTTGGTCAACCAGTCCATACCAAACATACTCTAACTAAACTAATCCCACTTACCCTCTCTTGGCCAATGTCCAGCCAAATCTTTTCTATTAGTGTAACTATCCAAATGTCTTTTGAACTTTGTACTTGTACCCACATCCACCACTTCCTCAGGAAGTTCATACTATACACAAAGCACCCTCTTAAAAAAAATCTGCCTTATGTATTTTTCTAAATGTCTCTCCCCTCTGACCTTAAAAATGTGTTCCATGATCAACTGCAATTGGTTCATCTTTATTGCCATAGCTTCTGGGCCCATCGTGAACAATTACTGGTTCAACACAACTATATAAATTCATCACACCAATTCAGAGGACAAAGAAGAGTCAACTACATCAGTGTATGGCTAGATTCACATATTGGCTTTGTTTTTCCATGATCGGAGGTTGCCTTCTCCAAGAGTATTTGGTAAATTACAGCAATTTGATAGCTTCAAAGTCAGTTTTATGTTCTCCAGCATTTAAATCTACAAATTTTTAAGAAGCTGAATGAAAATTCAACACTACTGCACTGTACTACTAAATAGACTACTATCACAACATTTGAACTCTAATTCTCTGGACCTCTGGATTATGAGACCAGGAGCACTACACCATCATTCTATCTTAAATATGGTTCTAGTAAGTAACAGATTGAAAAGCCCAAGGTTTAATGATATTAATTGGATAGACAGTTTGCTAATGAGTCAAAAACAAACAGATGCCAATGAATTGCGCAAAAGTATTTGCCTGACCGTATCATCTCTGTATTCAGAAATGAACTGGATAAAGGTGTGGAACCAGCGTAAAAACAACATTGGAGACAAGGGAAATTGTGAGAAGACTATGAAACAAAGAATCACATTACAGGTAGACTTATACATGAGAAATGTAAATAAATGTGTTTTTTTTTGAAAAGGGTAACAGAAATGCTATTACTGAATGTTGTGGAATGGTGAACTGATGAGATCGAAATCTGAGCCTAAATAGAGTTATGTTCACTGAATGAAGAAGAAATGATCTATTAGAAGTGTTGTAAATTATAAGAGTTTGGTTAAGTAAATGGTGAAATATTATTTCAAATCAGTTAATGTAAATCAGTTGCTAGAACAACATAAATTCACAATTAGTACTAGAGGCAGAGAGGGGAGATTAGACTTTCTTTCATGAAAATCTTAATAGAATTGAGAATGTTTTACCACAGGCTATCAAATTGAATTAATTCAGGAAATTGGATAAAATAAACACTTCAAATATCAAAAGTACAGGGGAAATGGGATTTGACATAGTTCTAATGGTAGAAACACAGCTGCCTCCAGGCACAATGGCTTCCTTCTGTGGTGACATTTGTTTCAGTGCAGTAAAACATTATCACTCAAATTTTAAAATCCCTCCCCAAATCAGGAATTATCAGCTTTACTGTATAAAGCAGAATAAGTTATAATATCCAAAAATGTTATTGCAATTTCCTTTGGACTGATAGCAATGATTTACATTGATATCACGTGGAAAAAATGAGGCCCAGATCAAATTTCCAATGGCTAAATCCTCCATTCTTACATGTTGGCTTAGAGAGGAACCAAACAAAGACAAGCTTCTCAATCAAAGGTGGGTAGTGACACTGGCATTCCTTTTGGATGTAGGGAGCTAGGGAGGTGATGAGGGACAAAAGGAAGGTTTGGAGCACATGACAGTGGTGGGAGAGTTATTACTGGATCACTTCAGTCTGACAGTTCAGGAGTAAAAGGTGTTCACCTGCAGGAATATACAGTCCAAGATAAAAAGGAGCAATGTTAATACATTAATTCCTAAATATTGTGATAAAATTGAATGCAGGAAAGGAGAGCACAGCAAACCCACTGCAGGTCCCAATTTTTAATCTTGTAGTCCCAAAGAAGTTCTTTTTAGGAACAGAAGCACTCATGGCCATGTTAAAAGCATTTTTAGAGCAGTTAACTTACAGTAAATATTACATAAAAATGAAACAAAATTGAGGTATTATCACAATAAACAGATTCAAATGACAGGCAGTGAAAATAATAATGTTAAAAATTGTCAACATATTCTACATGTAACCACATATTTGATCAACACAGCTTTAGTTTGAAAGGTGGCTATGTTACTCTCTTGCTGTACAAGAGCCAGCTAATGAGGTGAAGAGATTTTTTTTTATTTGAAACAATTCTGTTTGAAATTTCACAGAGTGATTCATTTTGAGAATCATTACTTTCACTAAGCTGTAAAGTGCAGTTGCAGCCCCGTGGGACTCCACTTTGCTCCCAAGTGTTTGACATTTGCCAACAGTCACAGTTTAAGCGACTGTGACATGCAAGGCATGGTTCAGCACCCAGTATTCAAAAGAATCAAAATAGCAGTCCCATCACACACTAACATTCCCAAAAACAAACTCACAAAATGTTGCATTTTGTTGACAACTCAAGGCAAGAAAAAGAAATAATACACGCCCATCATAAAAACTCTTAAAAATAGGTCATGGAACCTTTCTGGTTACATTAGCATTCTAACTCCAGGCATGTAATGTCTAACAGATATTTATACTTCTTTGCGAAAATGTTTCTGGAGTTTTATTCTTACATTGGCTGATACCTACGCTAATTAAAACAAGATTTAACTTACTGCTCAGAATGAGAAAGTTCTTCAAAACACTCGTGGAAGTGAAGATAGTACCAGATTTGGTACTGTTCAGTGGGCAGCATCACCACTTAAAGAGGATAAGGCCTATTTAAACAAGGACAAGGGGTAAAATATAACATTCAAACAAATAAGACAATTGCCGAGGCTCACAATAGGCCAAATCTTCTGTCTGGTTAGAATTCCTTCACGTGTCATCTCACACAGATTAAAAAGTTAGAAACATAACTGCCTACAAACTTGCAGCCCGGACAGAAGATCCCTCATATCAGGCACAGAACAGCAATCACCACAGGGAGCAGTATGGAGAACGTTTGACGACATGCCCTCTTTAAATGACCCTAAACCTTTTGCTTAACACAGTACAGCAGCTAAACGTCTGAATGCATCTTTGAGAAATGAGAGGTGTGAGCTAAGCGGGTGAGCACAGGGTCTCGACTGGAAATACACCAGGATTTAATACCAGGAACGAGGCTCCCGGTGGCCTATTGTACTCAGGTTAGGGGCAGGGGATGCTGTATTTCGGTCAGGGACAGGCTGCAGCACTTGGGTTGGAGACCAAGGATGGGGCCAGGTCAGGGCAAGAATAAAGGTTGCGTCCCAGACCTGGATAAATGGTCAGAGTGGCATGTAGGTGGTTGAGGGCTTAGGTTGGGAGGTCAGTGAAGGAATGGGACAGGTCGGATAGGAGGTAAGGTGGCAGTCACCTAAGGAGATAGGGGGTTCATGTCTCCGATGGAATGAAGTAAGGTGCAGTGCACTGTTGTTGGGCATTGTCAATTTGAGGATTTGGGGACAGGGCCCTATTCTGGTGATTTTGGGGGTCAGTATAATTGATTTAAGGGTAGGGCTCAGATCTGATGGTTTACTCAGGAGGAAGTCAGCAAGGTGGCTTGTATATTCAGAACTAGTTTTAATCCTGCTTATTCCTGGGTAAGTCAGAATCTTCCAAAGCTCCATCTCAGAACAGGAAACATTTTCCAAAGGATTCTGCATGTAGGTAATTGTCCAACTTTAAATTTCCAGGGCAATTTGTCACAATTAGTGCATCAGGCCTTCTAAGAGATCCTGATATACAACATTTGGGGTATGTCCAGTCTCCAACTATCCAGAGAACAGAATATCTAGACCAAATTTAATGGGGAAGACTCATTGATGAAGAAAGTGAAAAGGTGTCTGTATAACATAGCCTTTTTTTTCTTTCTTCATTCATAGGACATGGGTTTTGCTGGCCCGGCCAGCATTTGTTGCCTATCCTTAGTTGCCTTCAAGAAAGTGACTGGACACAGCTCACCGTTAATGTAAAACAACGGCTAAGAAAACATATCTTTACGTGCATCTTCAATGCTTTTAATTACAATGAAACACCTTTTTTACCAACTGATAAAATCCATTATATAGTTGCACTTAGAACACTGTTGCAACCTTGGAGTCCTATGCGAAGAAAGGATATCATTCTGTTGGGAGGTGAATGGGAGACTAATAAAGGCGATTTTACAAATCCAAACTCAAATTAGGAAGATAGACTGACAAAGCAAAATGTATTCTTCAAGAACATATTGAAGGACAGGTCCTTAAAACGCTGAATGGCAGAAGCAATGGGAACATAAGCAGGTTACTCAATTTAAAAAGCAATTATAGGGGTAGAGGACATGAACACAAGTCTGACAACTCCAGCAAGAAAGAAAAACAAGATACAAAAGAAAAAATGCAAATTCAAAATGGAAAAAGGAATATTCAGATGTAAATCAGGAAAATAGGCAGCTATAAAGAGATCCAGGTTGAAATCGCTCAAAGAAAGAAAGACAATCCCACTTTCCTCTTTTAGACACCACTTGGCTTCTTCTTTTTTAAGTGATCCTAATTTAAAGAGTAAACTACCTTCGCCACACTGAGCACACAGAATGCTTTTTCAAAGCCAACGAATAAAAGAAGTGCCCAAGAATGAAGCATCTGGGTCTTTCTCTACATGCAAAAAGGGATTTAAATGCAACTTACTGCTGTTGTGGGAAAGTTAGAAGAGGAGCAGATATTCAATAAGTAATGATGTTTCCAGATGGATCCTAACCATAAAACATCATGACTCAAGTTTTACAGACAATAGTGCTCCCTTCTATAGTGTACAACATCAATGGCAAGCCTGCCTTGGTTGTTTTTGAGAGCCCTACTGGTATTTGCATCTTAATTAAAGTTAACTGCATGGAATTGAAGGTACTAACCCCTTTCACAGAAGCTATCCTAACTTTGGTAGTTGCTGGCCAATTGGAAGGTCAGCAGCTCTTCATTCAATGCCACCACTAGCACAATTGAACTTCAGTTGGTACTTTTCACCAAAGATGTGAGATGGCGGGAGTCCTAGGAGTTAGTCTCTTGAATCAGTTTTTCCTCAATTAGCCTTCACTGCCTTTGCATCCAGGTCATTCTAAGTATCACAGCCCAGGTAAGGGCTCTTGCTGTGCAGTGTTAAATGTTCCATCTGCTCCAGAGGTGTGTCATGACATTTCTGAACAGGTGCATTAGAAAATATCTCAAACCAAGCACACACTGACGTGACCAGCTGTCACATCTCACTCAGTTAGTGCTTTCCTTCCAAAGAGATGATCAGGCAGGACATACATCTTTCACATTTGAGAACACCAGACACATTGGAGATTGATGCCTTTGGTGGGTAAAAGGCAACTATGAATTTCGATAGAGCCTATAAATTATTCCTGAGATTAACAGTTTACACAAAGAGCAAATTTGGAGGGGGAAATTGATATAAAGGATTAACTGTACCAACAGCTTAACAAAAGTAAAGTATGTCAGTAAGGAGCTATATCATGAAGATATCAGTATATTATGGAGCTGAACCCTGATGTAAGGCATTAGCATTATCATGTTTATGTATGTAGCTTATAATGAATAAATATTAACTTCAATCTAGACTTGTGACTTGGCCCTCAAATATCTGAAGCACCCAGAAGCTGCTAATGATGCTCCTCTGTCGTGAGCATTAATTGTTCTCCTTCAGTTATTGCCCCAAATGAGATCTGTTGCACCAACAAACAAGGGTTAATTCCTCACTAAACAACTCTTGCGCAGTGGACACTGAAGGAAGCTGAACAGGAAGACAAAGTGAAAAGTCGTAGGAAGTAGTAGGCTCAGGGAGAATTGGCCAAAACATTTCTCTCATTTTGTACTACTACAGTCCTTTCCATTATTGTGTTTTGTCAATGCAAATTGGCTGTACTGCAATAAATGAATAGGTGAACGCTGTTTGTAAAACGCAACCTCTCGTGTGTGTGTTGGCTATGGCACCATTCCACCCCCAACACTAAGTATTGTGGTGTACAGAGGAATACAATGTTTACATGTCGACATCACATGTTCAGTTGACTCACATTTGTTGTGAAGTTTTTGTTTTACAAAAGAAAAGAGGTACTCTAATTTTGGGGTTTAGTTTTTCCAAATTTTGCTTTGTTACCCATACATATGTGAGGACAAAGTAATAAGAATGTTTATACGAAGTGCCCTGGTAATAAAATTGCAGGTTGTAAACGAAGCTACAACACGGGAAAGGAAGCTCGATGTTATAAAGCATTTTGAACGTAATGAGAGAATGTGTGATATTGTTCAATCAACAGGAGTATATGTTATGCGCCATTAGGGACAATGCAGAAAAAAAAATTAAAGCAAGCTGTATTGCTAAAACAAACCCGAGTGCTAGCAAATCCGAGAGATCATGGCCAAAGGAAGTTCAGGAGCTGGCGAAACTTCTAAGTGTGTGGGTAGGAGATTAAACCAAAAAAAGTAAATCTAGGACCAACTTTCTCACCATAAAAGAAAAAGCCTCATCAATTTATGAAAATCTAAAGAGGGAAAGCTGAAAATCCTGTCGATGTGCATGTCTTTAATGGTGGCTGATTTACTGGTTTTAAAGACCACTATGCTTTTCAAAACGAAGTTATGTGGCAAAGCTGCCAGTGCAGACAAAGGAACATGCAATGATATTTCCTTCCACAATAAAAAACATTGATTGAGGAAGAAGGGTACAACTTAGATCAAATTTTCAGTTGGGATGAGATAGGCTTATACTCGAAGTGAATGCCATCAACAGACTAGATTTCAAAGAATGAAGCACATGCTCCAGGCTTTAAGGTGAAAAAGGATTGGTTTTGGGTGCTAATGCTAGCGGAAATTTAAAACTTAAGCCGATGGTACTGTAGCACTCTGCCGACCCGTGAGCCTTAGAAGTAGACATGAGGTAATCTTTCAAGTTCTACTTGAGGTCAAGCAAGAGGTTGGATGATGAGACAAATTTTTCCTGACACTATTGTTCATGTTGTCAAAAGGTATTTTCAGAAAATATTGCAAGAAAAGCTTTTGGAATTGAACATTCTCCTCATTCTGGATAGTACACCAAGCCATCGTGACACTATTGCTGAGCTTTTTGAAAGCAAAGTGCAATTTCTAGCTCCAAATGCAACCTCTCTTCTTCTTGGACCAGGGTGTAATAGATAATGAGCTTTAAAAGCTGCTAAGGCACATTTAAAAGACTGATTGCAGCCACTGAGGAGGATAATGAGCGTTCAATTTTGGAAAAAAATTAACATTAAGAATGCAATTGGCATTATTGTGTAGGCTTGGGGCGATGTCAGTAAGGACTGCTTGCATGAAGTTTGGTGGAAGTTTCTCCCAGATTTTAGCCATGATTTTAAAGGCTTTGAACCGTCAGAGGAGCTCCCATGAATCAAAGAACATTGTGTTGCTCTTGCAAAGCAAATTGGATTTGAAGTGGAGAGTGAGCATGCTGAAGAGCTGCCTGTGTCCCAAAGACCCCTCTAAAGCTGATCTACAATAACTTGTCACTGAAGGGAGAAATGGAAGCTGGGGATGAAGAGGTTGAAGTCCAGAATGCAGCATCACGAGTGCTTTCCATTTTCTTTTGTCTTCTATCTTGAGGGATATTGAAAAGCAGTTGCAACTCTCTAAGAGGACAACAATGACACAATGTTGGTCTGCCCCAACTCTATTTTTAATGTAATTGCTGTTATTTCTATTGCACAATTTTCAATAGTGCGAGCTCACAGAGAGTGCAATTATCGTGTTTAGCAGAAAGCACTGTATTCTTACACTGGAACTGTGGCATTAATCCTTCCCCTTCCCACCAAGGAGCAAGGAAAAGGCAAAAAAGAAAAAGTTTTGATGATGAGTTCTGTCAATTTTGTCGATCTGCACCTTCTCCAACAATACGTTCTTCTAATTCAAACCTTTAAAAGATTCCTTATTTCCATAACATTCATCTCCTGGATGAGCAATTTTATTCTGTGGATTCATGCCAGCTAGAATTGGAATAAATCTGTACAAAGATAATTTTAGTCAGATAAGAAAAGACAGAAGTCTGTTCATTCTGTAGGGCTAAACTTAAACAGAAGATACCAAGGTGACAAGAAAGGTATTCAAACTCAAAGCAATAAACTGTGCAATTGCTTGTCCTTTGTTGTCTGTAAAACACTCTCCTAAATTTCGCAATTACATCAGCCATTCTTCTAATCACAAATATAATCTCGAGAGTAGCTCAAAATGCCAGTATTTGCATCAGGATTTCTGTGTCTTATCAACCAGCACAGAACCATTCAGTTCAGAAGAGGCCCTCCAGCCCACTGAGTCTGCACCGACACGTGAGAAACACCTGGCCGTCAATCTAATCCAGTCAACCAGCACTTGGCCTATAGCCTTGTTTTTTGGTTTGCCTAATGCACATCCAGGAACTTTGTAAAGATGAGACAATTTGCTTCTACCATCATCCCAGCTAGTGCATTTCAGAAAGTTGTCACCCTCCGGGTTAAAAAAAAATGTTTCCTTGCATACCCTTCAAACCTTCTGAGCCTGTGTCCCCTTGTGACTAAGGGGAACAGTTGCTCCTATCCACTCTGTTCATTCTCCTCAATCAGATCGCTTCTCAGTCATCTTCTCTGCTCCAACAAAAACAACCCAAGCCAATCCAACCTTTCCTCATAACTTAAATATTCCATTCCAGGCAGCATCCCAGTGAATCCCCTTTGTATCCCCTCCAGTGCAATTACATTCCTCCTGTAACGTGGCAACCAGAACTTCACATAGTACTCTGGCAGTGGTCTCATCAAAATTCTATACAATTGCAACATGTCTTTCCTGCTTTTGTAATCTATACGTTGATTGATAAATGCAAACATCCCATGTATCTTTCTCACCACCCTACTAACATGCCCTTCCACTTTCAGAGATCTATGAACAAACACTCCAAAGTCCCTTTATGACCCACAGAATTTCCTAATGTCATGCCGTTTATTGAATTCTTCCTTGTCCAGTTACTCTTTCCAAGTGTACCACTTCAAACTTTTCAGGTTTCAAATCCATCTGACACTTAAATCGGCTCATTTGACCATCCCATGAGACTTAGACTACAAGAACACACAACCTCACTGGTAACCACCAACCGTCTTTTTGTCATCAACAAACTACTGATCCAAATCACCCACATAGTCATCTATGTCATTTAACTAACATGACAAATAATAGGGGATGCACGGATCTGTGCTATGCTGCTGGACACCAGCTTCCAATCACAATAGCAGCCTTCCGTCATCATACTTTTTCTCTCCTACAACTGAGCCAATTTTGAATCCACTTCATCTAATTAAACTACAATGTTATGTGAAGGTTTTTTTTGATATGTCTCCTATCTGGGACCTTGGAAAAGGCTTTTGTGAAATACATATAAAACCAAATCAACTTCACTACCTTCATCTGTACACCAGGTCACCGCCTCAAAGAAAAAACAAATGCAAACTTTAGACATGACCTCCCGCTGATGAAGCCTTGTTGACTATCCCTGATCGATCCTTGCCTCTCCAAGTGGAAGTAAATGCAGTCCTTCAGTTTCCTCACTCGCTGATGTGAGACTCACTGTTCTGTAGTTCTTTGGCTTATCTTAAATAGCAGAACCACATTAGCTGTTCACTAGTCCTCTGGCAGCTCCATACAGATTTACTGTATCAGTGTCCAAAATATCTGAACAAGATCATAATAACTTAATCCAAAATCGTCCAAAAGTCAATTTAATCTTACCCAGCACTATCATTTTTACTGATTAATCAAACTGAGTCAAAGAGCAAAGAGCATACACGTTGCTGTGATAATCAGGAGAAAGGTTAACAAATTTAGTTATAAGGAAATGCCCAGCTTGAATTTTAATAGCTTGTAAACTGCAGGACAAAGGAATTAATAAGTGTAGAAAATTATGTGCCTTTGTACATAAGCAAGATTGCAGGAAAGGAAGTATAACATTTTGGACTAAGCATAGTGTAGTCTAAAAATGTCTAATGTACAAACATATGCTGCTCCTTGGCTATCGTCCAAGGAACTTGGACTTGCACAAGGCCAATTATGACACCAATTTGTAACATTTTCAACACCTCCCTTGCTTCAATTCAATCCCTACGTGTGGTCAAACTGCTAACTTTATCCCAACCTCCTACCAGTAGGTAATTTGACTTTCCAAATATTATAATGCAGCTGGTTGGCTTATTTTGTTTCATGCTTTCAAACTTAACCATGGAAAATATTAAAGGGACAATTCAAAAATGTTCAACCAAAGTATATTCTGGTTTAAAAAAAACTCAGCAAGAAAAAAAACTTAAGAGTTTAGGATAGTGCTTGTTGTGAAGAAATGTATGACTTTACAAATAATCGTAGTAAGCCTGAGGATTATAATGAATTTTAGAAAAGATCAGGGTTTAAAAAAAACAAAATATTGAAGAAACAGGTAAAAATACTAAGAGTAAACGAGTCAGGAATATGACAGAATTTAAGATCTTTCACAAGTACATCAAATGGGAGTGTAGCAGAAGTAAATGTCAATCCTTTAGAAGTAGGGACAGGAGAAAGTACCATGGGTATTGAGGAAATAACAGAGTTGTTGAATAAATATTCCACATCTTTCTTCACAGTTGGTAAATTCTGGGCATTACATGGGGAGGTAACATCACCAAAGAAATGTTATGAAGAAATGGTCAGAAGTGCTTGTACATTAAAATGTTCAGGGATAACCAAGACTTGAAGGATACAAACTTTCCTGCTGATCAGACTAGATTCCCTGCAGTGTGGAAACAGGCCCTTTGGCCCAACAAGTCCACACTGCCCCTTGAAGCATCCCACCCAGACCCATCCCCCTATAACTCTCACACCCCTGAACACTACTGGCAATTTAGCAAGGCCAATCCACATCTTCGGACTGTGGGAGGAAACCGGAGCACCCGGAGGAAACCCACGCAGACACGGGGAGAATGCGCAAACTCGGCACAGACAGACAGTCACCTGAGGCTGGAATCGAACCTGTGTCCCCAGTGCTGTGAGGGTGCAGTGCTAACCACTGAGCCACCGTGCCACCCCCAATATATGATCTGCTAACATGGCGGTACAGATACCACTAGATGGAAAAGGAAGTTGCAGACAGCCAAAATGATCTAGTGAAATACATTTATGGAGAACTTTCAAGTGGATACTAGCTTGGCTAGAGCAAGAGATTGCGATTGACTGCTCAAGATTCTTGGAGTTCAACCAGGCATTCGTAATGTCAACACTAGGAGAGGTGTGAGTTTCAGCATCTGTCTCTATTCGCAGAGTTCCCTGTTGGTCTCAGTGAACGGAGGTGGGCCTTCTAACCAGTCCGACTTGGCACATACCACTTTGTGACCACTTCTGATCTGCTTCTGGGGTCAGTGGGAACATCTTTATCCTATCCCTATATTACTCATGGCAAAAAACAGGTGTCATGATGCCCTTCACTGAGGATGGTTTGCCAAGTTTGGAAAATTCTTAACTCAAGCTACCCATCTCAGTCACACAAGCCTAACCCAAAAAGTTAACATTTAAGTACAATAACCAATTCGGAAGAAAAATAGCACGTTCGCCTTTCTTAAGGGATTCTGAGCACATGAATAAAGGCATCTTGCTATAATTGCAGAATTTTGGTAAGATCACACCTGGAATGCTATGTACAGATGGGTCAGGCTATCTAAATCTTTGGGTCTTACCTCATTCATCATGTCTGCTGAATGACACGCAGTGGGTCCTAAGCTCCCCATTCCTTTTGATTTTAAAGTCTCAACCTTCCATTAAAAATGTTTCCTCTTGTGGTTCATCCCTCCATCTCCACCACCCGCTCCAACTATGCAACACCTCTTCGAGCCCTACTCTCCTCAAATCTTTGGTCTCTTATCTCGTCCCCACTTCCATTTGCCCACCGTTGGCAGTCACGTCTTCAGCTATCTGAACCCAGTGTTTTGGAAGCAAATAGAATAAGTAATTGATAATCTGTAGGTCATGAACTCCTCAAAAGGCTGTGTACTAAAAAGATAGTGTTTAGATCTGAAAAGACAGAGGTGGAACTGGAATCTTGCCAACAGGGTTCTCATCCAAGGTTTGCGGAATACTATGTTACTCTTATTGGGGGAAGGCTCAATGGAATTAAGTACAATCGGGGATGAGTAGGATCTTCTATGGAGTTGAGGACCCTGGGAGTGGAAACCCACCAACAGAGCTGTCATGTGATGGCAGCACTAGTGAGAATGATGGTCTGAAGCACACAGGAAGAGGGCCAGGGTCTTTGAAGGTCCTAAGACACAGATGAATGACGACAATGTAGGGTTTTGCGAGGAAGATGTGGCCAGATAGTAAAAATGAAGGGCTTGGAAGAAAGGATGAGTGGCTAGGTGACTTTCAGTGTGCCACCCTTCCTGATGTCAGGTCCACAGTCAGGCCTTGATTTCCTTCGAACAAGAGACTCTCCCACGAAGCCATACACTCCACACAGATTGAGTATACTATTGAATGAGTGTCAGATGAGGCCTTTAATTGGAGATTAACTGGGTTGAGGCAGGTTCATACTGTGGTGCTGACTCCTCCCCTAGCTCTTGGGGTGGGAGGGGGAGGGGAAGCATTAAATTCAGCTGAAAGGAAAATCATTTCTTAAAAAAAAATTCAAATGCTCACAAATACTGAAAGCCACAACATTGTGGTTAAATCAATTGGGAAAAAAACACTGTACAAACTTTTGAACATCTCTTCACGGATCATTCTACACAAACAAACAGTCAATATTCTCAAAATGTAGGCTTATTGGAGAAATTCAAATAAATGCACTTTAAAAAAATTTAGTAACACACACTTCCAGTAATCTACTGTTTTGTATATTGTAGAACACACCAGGTGCTCGAGCACGAGGAACGACTGGGAAACACAGCCCATGATTGTGTGCGCCGCCTTTGCGCTAAATCACACGCGGCTGCAGCATTGATTCTGGCCACAACGGCCTATGAAAAAATGTCACCGTTTTTATTGATGCCACTGGATCCACTGGCAATTTCATCTCTTGCTGGATGCACACAAAGGGTGATAAGGCACTACATCCTGCCACGCTCAGCAGGTTTTTCATTTCCTCTTGCAATTACACAAACTGTTTTAGCTTCACAAGCCTCTTCACTTTAAATGGCCTCAAGGCTCAGTCACTGCCTTACACATTGATCACATTTCTCCTGAGCATGTTTCATAATTAAGTATAAAAGCCTCTGAAATGGCTGTTTCTGATTTCTTCCAAGGCAGCACACACTTCGGGGGAAAAAAAGATATCTTTTTACTGGTTTCTGAAACTAATTCTATTAAGTCTGTTGCCCCCTCTCGTCCCAACAAACTAAATAATTTATCCAAATTAATCTTAATCTTTTCCACAAACAGCTGGATTGTGGCATCGGGTTAGAGCGAAGGTGAGGGTAAAGAACAAGGTTATTTGAATGCATATCAAGGTTTTGGTCAGTCAGCACCATGGAAAACATTTTTAATTTAACAAAGATCTTGCAATGTAAAACAGGTCTGTAGATGAATTTGCACACTACCATGAAATGTTTCAAATCAAGTGAACAACTCAATAGGAGCTTTAGGTTGCACAAATTAATTATAAATCCCAATTAAAAAATAGCACGAGAACAGGATTTTTTTTTCAGGCTTTGCCTATCTTTTAATTTTGGCACGTATTAGCCATTTATTCAAGTGTTGACAACATCATTTACTGATTTTAAAAAACCGATTAGTTCACAGGACATAGACATCATTGTCTGGGCCACTTTAATTGTTCAAACCTTGTGAAGATGGTGGCAGGCTGCTTTCTTGAACTGCCACAGCCAATTTGGTGGAGCTAGATGCACAAATGCCATTAAAAAGGAGGGAGTTTCAGGATTTCCTCAATCAAGTTATTGTGTTTCAATTAAGCGTTTCCACCAGTCTCACAAAAAAGATAGCTCTCCAAAGCATTTTTATAACTTATTTTTAGATTTCAAGTTGAAAATATAAATTGACTGAGATTATGTGCATGTATAGTGACCCCTCTTTGTTAAAGCATACTAATCTATCATTGCAATAATTGAAAACATGGTCAATAAAGTGCCAAAGTAGAAAAGGAATATGTTGATACGAAAACATCAGCACCTGAAAAGAATAGGGAAGATTTGCGAAAGATGAGGACGAAGTGGAGATGAGATACAAAAAAGAAATTGCAGCCTGTAGGTCAACAATGGGGCAATTTAAAAAATGGAGATTTGAAAGGAGGATAAATGTACTCCATTAAAAAGACTGCTTCACGTTTCAGCATACTTCTATTTCAGTAACTAATAACATCAACAATCCTTCCAAATTGTAGGGCCCTAGGTGTATGATTTAACAAAGAATACCAGAAAATAGGGAAAAATTTGAGAATGAACAAAACTGAGGAGTGAGCCTGAGAAAATATTAAGAACTTGAAAATAGTCTGTACATTAAATTTTCCAAATAAAGAAGCTGTTGCAAATGATTTGAAGGGCAAAAATCAGAGTTATGATATTTGCAAAATTAACTGGAGGAAAAAGGGGAGTGGCTTTGTCCCAACACAACCATTACGATTTGTAATGCATTGCCTGAAAGCGTGGTTAACGCGAATTCAATAACAACTTTCAACAGGGAATTAGATAAATACTTGAAAGAAAGGAATTCCAGGGATTTTATAAAAAGAGCTGGAGGATGTCAGATTAATAGTGCTTTCATGAAGAACTAATACAAGCGCAACAGGCAAACAACTTCCTTGTGCTGCGAGGTTTTATGAAATATACGTTTCAGCCACAAAATTAAAATTTATGATATTGGCAGGAACAAAATGTTGAGGATACATTATAGCTCTAACATACCTCTAGACTAATTTTTTTTATACTTTGCTTCCAAAATGTGTTGTTTTTAAAAAGGTGGTTTGCGACAGAAAAACTGCATTTAAATTCAGCGAATGTCTGGCCAAGCCTTGTGTGAAATCCATAGGATGTCACACATGCAAATAAATCAGCGAAACTTCAAAACCGGAATAATAAAATCAAGCAGGAAGCAACCTCTTCTAGAGGCATCTGTTTTACCCTGTATGAATAATTGGAATATTACAATAACAAGAATTAAAATGGTGGTTTCAACCTTTCTGGAACAGACTGGTGGGACTGAATGCTCTCATGTACCATCCAGAATTTGAACATTATTTTTGCAACTGTGACTATCACAGCGAGTGCTCCCTAGTTACCCTTATGTCGCAGGTAAAGACTGTCTCTCACTCTGAAGTGGATTACAGTGTTATGTCATTTTACGCTTGCCTTTCATTTCTAACTTGTGTATTTGTGTTGTGCCAAGATGCTTTCTTGTTTGGAGTAACTAAAAAGCTTACTTTTTGTTAATTCATGAAAGTCTGACTAAATTAGCTCCTTTGAAAACAAATTCATTTGGGTCTGGGTGAAAGTTAGCCACGAAAGGAGAGAACCTTTTCATTTTAAATTCCCTGTCTGGAGGCATAACAGATTGAGAAATATGACCCGGATCTGGTCATAATAACAGGCCCAGTAGAAAGAGCAAGTTCCTTCTGATTAACTCTGATTCTACGTTTAGACAGACAGTCGACAATTAGGGGCAGTTTTGGGTCAGACCTCTCAGCAGTGTAGTCCAGAAACATGTCCACAAAAGGTAACAAGGTGTAGAGCTAGATGAATACAGCCGGCCAAGCAGCAGAGGAGCAGGAAGACTGTCGTTTCGGGCCTTCATTTTCTGAAGGGTCTGGACCCAAAACATCAGCCTTCCTGCTCCTCTGATGCTGCTTGGCCTGCTGTGTTCATCCAGCTCTACACCTGGTTATGTCGGATTCTCCAGCTCATACTATCCCTCCACAAACAAGGTAGCAGTTTGTAACTATATTTTCCGATCAGCAATTAACATTGGATTTTGACTATTATTACAGTAATTTTAAATGCATTAATACATCTGTTATCCAATATTAAAGGAACATACAACAAAAGGTCAGTATATGTAGTTACCAGGTGACAGATCAACCACTCTCCCACTGGGAGACAAAGCAGGATAAATGAGCTAGGTTTTCATACAAATCATTACCAGATCAAAAACTAAACTCACCAATGATTTCTAACACCCCCTCCCCACTTTGTCAAGCTCCAAACAGTGCGTGTTAAACAACCATGCAACGTCAATAAATTGTTCGTGAAATTGAATGCATTGACAACCAGGTGAATCTAGAAAGAGAAGAGGCTTGTTCCAAACTTTAAGGAAGCCCCTTTCTCATTTAAAATGAATGCTAATGGGATGAGTGAATAGTTAGTGTGATCACAAGTCACTTTGCTTGAATACTGAGCTATTCATGTGCACAAGGTAGCAAACAGCAATCAGCATTGACTTTGGAGGTGGGAGATCTTGTCTGATAAACCTGCTTGATTTCTTCGAAGAAATGAAAACCCCAGCTAACTTTGGTTCAAGGCAATGTTTCCAACAAATTTTATTTTATAACTTGTTTAGACACAGAAATGGGAAAAGAACAACGTTCAGAGATATAAGATTAAAGCATTTGGAGTGAGGGTGGTTGGGAGAGTGAACTATAATTGAAATCTGAACATTGCATAGTTTAGTTACCATTTTCAAATTTTGCAACATTAACTATTTCCACTCAAAATACATTAAAATAGTGAGCGAACTGGCAGTTTATCAACATCAATGTAGTTTTCAATTGAGAATTACATCACTTTCACTCAATCAGAATTGTGATTTATATTCTCGGTTGCTGCCAGATTTCTGGCAGTGCCTCTGACACAATGCTTACCAAAAATTTGTGAAAACAGCATATGGGTGTTGGAATTTATTTTCTTGGTTACTGTGCAAGTAATTAAAAATTAGATGCTTCAAAATTTTGAATTTGTCATTTTTAAAACATGTAATGACATTCTAGTCACAGCATAATTGTTAATTTGACTATTTATAGGAATACATTTTCAGTGTGCCAAATAAATTCTGCACAATTACAGCAAATTAAATAATTCTGTATTGGCAGAAGCACCCAAGTTATCCACAACATAAACATTTTCTCATGATGTAAGCAGAATTGCTTCCATAAGTAACTGTTAGATTCCAGTCACTACTTTGCTTGGAAGAAAACATTACTTCCACTCTAGTTAAATTGCCTTATATTAAATTTGTTAAGGTTTTAACCATTTCAATTTGTGATCAAGCACCCAAACAACTAAAAAAAAGGATGTGAGGCTTTAAGTATTGGGTGATAAGTCATCAGGCACAGTAGATGCTTTGCCTAAGCTAGAATATGGCATTAGGATTCTATGTACAAAGGAATCCAAATGGACCAAGCAAAAAGCCAACCACTTTCATCTGAACTCCCCTCATGCATCGGTACCAGTTACGTAGGGAAGGGTGGCGGTGGGATAATGGATGTTAAATTTCCCCTATATAGTGTCTGAACACTACTTGCATTTTCTTTTCTTTTTACCAAAAATCAAACATTGATTAAAGAAAGACTATGACTGCCAACGACATATGCTTACTAATACAGTCCAAATCTGCCATTAGTGTGAAATTATAGAGAAAAGGCATGCCGACCCTTATTCAAAGCTCATAAAATTCTTCTAATTGTGAAACACAAGTGACAGCTACTGGAACACTCATTAATTTTGTGTCCCCTTGTTGTCACGTTTTGATTTGGTTAATTCTTCACACCCTTCATCATTTGACTACTGTTAAGTGGTATTACACGAAGGCATTGGACAAATTTCACGCTTTAAACATTCCTAGAATAAAAGGTCACTGGCATTAAAATAGCTTCCCAAAAAGAATTTTACATTGCTGCTAAGATTTTTGTAGCCTGCTGTAATAAATACTTTGAACAATTGAATTATAACACAACACTGTTTTGCACCCAGCATTGCTGTTAAAGGTTGCCCATCTTTATCAGAAGAGACAAAATAGCTCAAGACAAGACAATACATTATCCTTGTTGTGACGACATCATGCACAAGTGACAATGACCTTCAGTTCCACAATGCTGTGTTTAGATGGTATTTAAGACAGTCTATTGAATATTGGCAAGCAAGATCCTAAAACTGCTGTTTAAAAACAGTACTACACACAACTGCTGCAGTTACTACAGACATCAGTTATTTTTTAGTGATTTTGTTTTTTAATTTTAAATAGCTTGAATGAGAATGATCAAAGTAATTCACAAAGTGTGTCAAGTCAATGATTGGATTCAGCCATGAAACATCGAATATGCATGAATATAGTTACTTTTTTTAAACTGTTTTCCTCAGGTAAATTTCTAAAACAAAACAGGTGATTACTATGCAAATAAGGCAAATAATTCATACAAATCATTGTTCTTGTTCTTTCCAATCAACTAAAAGATTTATCTCCTGCTGGGTAGTTTCAGCATTTGATTGACTGTCCTTTTGTCTATCATTTTGCACAATTTAACTTTTCTTACATTCTCCCTGATAACTTTCCTTCAAAAATGATATCCGTCTGACTCAATGCAAATGGATTACACTTAACGGAGCTCATTTTTTTTCCTAAGCAACCTAAGTAGTGGCCTGATCTTATTTTGGCTAAGTGGCATTTCCATCCAGTTTCAAAGGAGAGAATCTCTGAAGCCTAAAGAGTTTTCTCATGCTATTGCCCTAAATTTGCCTGGTTAACTATATACCCCACTCCTATGGCACCATTCATGTCCAATGCTAGCCCGATTCTCCTGTGTGTCATTGCTGGGATATCCCAGAATATACAGACATCTGTGGCATTGGTGCTATCTTAAAACCCCAGCCATGTATCCTGTCGAGTTTGGGCTGTCTGGAGTTGTCCTTCACTCTTAATTCACTGGCATAGCAGCCGTAAACTAAAATTTCTCAGGACTCATCTGTAGTACGGCTGACACGTCCTCACAGTTAAATTGGATATGCCTACATAAAAATCAGGATGAAATGATATGATCTGGCACAAATGTCATCAGTTACAGTCTTCATTTATTTGTGGCTGATCCCACGGAGGTCCCCAGTGGCTCTCTGGAATGAACTTTTACACAGCTGGCTCAACACAGCTGTCAGTTTGACAGCTACTGGGATGGGATGTCCACCCACTCCTTCAGGATCCCTTCTAGCTGTTGGTGTAATGGTGTTGGTGAAGATGTCCCAGGACACCTTCAGCCTGCACTGACACGGTTTGCTTATCTGGAGGAAATCAGCCTCCAGTGCCTCTGACGTATCCTGTGAGGCCTTTCAGCTCAGTTCTTCATGCGGAGGCTATTCGGGTTCTGCTGGAGGCTGCTGCTAGACCTGGGCTTGCCAGCACATCTGTTCCTTCTCCATTTCTCTGCGTCACCACAGCCACAGTGGCGGTAATACCTGCTGTGGCTGGTTCCAGTCATGCTTGTAATGACCCTGTGTGGGGAGCAGAAGAAACAGAACAGCTCCTTAGCAATGACCGAAGTCAACATCCACACCCCTTACAAATGAAGTCTTAATATACTCCTCCGTAGAGCAGGATGCATTGATTCATCTTGACATTTTAACATTGGGCTTTATTTTGTCGAGTACATCACCAGTCCAGGGACAAAGAATGGGAGAGTGTAAGTGCTGCCTTAGCATTTATACTCAGACTCCCATCACCCACGGAAGGCATCAATTCTTAAAAGTTCCGAATTATAAGGCATCAATTCTATTTCTGAGTACCACAAGAGGTCGGAGATTAACAGTGCATACTGTGGTTACAAGTGCTTCTTTTCAAGTTACTGAGACTGGTTTTGTTTAATCGAGATGTCTGCATTTTGTAAAGACTAATCACAACATTGACGTTACTTATGACCAGTATTTGCACCCCATACATCGTACACTACACAGTTCACATGTACAACAATAAGATTGCAAATTGCGGAAATCATTTTTGAAGGAAAGTTATCAGAAAGAATATAAGAAAAGTTAAATTGTGCAAAATGATAGCTGAATGATTGATGTGATGTGAAGGGTCACGACTCATACAGAAGTGAAGCCTACATTTTTGGCCAATCGAGGAGACAGTGACTCCACCCACTCATAGAGGAAGCCACTTTCCATTCATAGGTCCCATTTAGCTTATCACGAAATAGCACTATGAGTATACCTGACTACTGAGTTACCAGGTCCCCATCCTGAACCTCCATGTTCCTTTTACCTAGCAATCCTTCGACAGCAAATCTCTAACGAGCCCCAATATCTTCCAACCCACCACTTCAAACTGAGACTCCAATGATTTTACCCTGAGCCCCATCCTTGCAGTTTGGTTATGTCAACAATTGTGCTGCGATCAAACAGTCACTACCCTTAGAGCAGCCACAGTGTGGTGACCAACTAGCACTACACAGTTACAGCACATGTCCTCCCATGCACCGCATTCTCCTTCCCACTTTCCCACAATGTCCCTTGCACATTGTATTTTTCCACTTTATCATGCTTGTACCTTTAACATTCTAGGCTGCTGCCTAAAATCCCTAATATTTAGTTCCCTCATTGCTCCACAGCAAGAGAGTATCCCCTGATACCTAACCAAAAGATAGCTTTCCCCAGGACTGACTGTGCTCTGCTCCTTTACTAGCCTGGACACACAGCCCCAATCTCTCTTCATAAAGCACCACAAATGAAAATTCATAAATTCCAACTGTTTGCTCCTGACCAATAGGTCTGACAATGACCCAATCTCCTTACAACAATCATACATCACCTTTGAGCCTGACCTGACTACCCAAAATGGATGTTTGACCATGGCTAAGGCCTTGACAGATCATGGATGCTGCCCTTGTCTGACTATACTGGCAATCCTGACTGACAGCATTCACCCCAACTCAGCTGAGGGCTTCTTACCTCCAACTCTGAGACGTGGCCATACGGTTCATACACATATCCATATGACAGGCACACCAGGGATCCTTCGCTTCTGACAGAGGTAGAGTGGAAATCTGCATACTAATGAGGTGAGGTGAGATGAGATTAGGCAGTAAATGAGGATGATGCGTGATAACCCCTATCAATCGTTTTCGCATGGCTCGTTAGTAAGAACCTCATCTTGACATTCAGAACATAGTTGGAAAATGTGAATCGTTGCTCCCATCAAGAAAGGCCTTACTCGATCTCTTGTACAGTTCTTTCAAATTTTTCATCAGAGCCCATACCATTCGGGATGGTTCTGTCCCATGTCAAGAACATCCCTGGTTAAAATAGGTTTTGTTCTTAAATTGCAATTAAAAAATACATGTATAATCAGACCTCAAGGTATTTTCCAAAATTCAGTGTTTGATGTGAGATTCATCAGCCAACTGAAAAATTACTTGTAAGCACTGCTATTGTGCCAGAAAAGTTTCTAGTGACTTCCTTTTGAGGTGGATTGGCTTCTCATTCCTTGGAGTGGAGGTGTTTGTGGGGTGGGGGAGTAGTGGTGGTGTATTGCTGGCAGCTTATTGGAGGTAGCTCCTGTGACAGCTGAGGGGGCCCCTCGTGTTAGACCTCTATAATGGGCCAAACTGGAAGTTTGTAATTTAGTTATTATTTTATCCCAGACTGAATTCTTGGAGAGAGAGTGGGCTTTCCCACATTATCTATTCTTCATTAATAGACTACATAACCGCTTTCTAAAAAAAATCCAGTCATTTTGCAATTGTCTCAATTGACCTGCATTAGCCATCTACTAGCCTCACAAATCAAGTGCAGTAGGGTTAAATTTAAAAGGGATCCTGGTGAGTTTAAACAAACTCTTTGTCTGCAGTTGTGGGCAACAAAATTGGCTCCGCGATTTTACCATAGGCACCTTCTGTGGGATGGTAGGTGGACACCCGATGTTGCCAGTCCAGGCCAAGGGCCAGCAGGAGAAATGGGCATTGCTGAGTCCTTGAAGCACCTCAGATTGAAGGTATTCCCTGACAGCTAGGTGAACATCAAAAAAATCAGCATGCTTCAGGTTGGTATGTCACCCTGAACACTGCAATCCCACTCTGGAAGATTGTTGGGGCAGTGGGTGGTAACTTCCAGTTTGGCCCATATAGACATCTAACACTGGCAGCCCCCTCAGCTGTCACAGGAGCTACCTCCAGCAAGCTGCCAGCAATACACCACCACCATCCTCCACACCCCACAAACACCTCAGCTCCAAGGAATGAGAAGCTAATCCACCTCAAAAGGAAGTCACTAGAAAACATCTTCAGTAGTGGTTCAAGTACACTGAGTAAAGATCAGACCAGCTGAGTTCTATTTAAATTTAGCCCTATGTTGCAGGATGGATTCATTGAGTCATACAGCACAGAAACAGACTCTTTGATCCAACTAGTCCATGCCAAATGTAATATCAAACTAAACTAGCCCCACCTGCCTGCTCCTGGCCCCTATTCCTCCTAACCTTTCCTCCGCATGTACTTATCCAAATGCCTTTTAAACGTTGTAATTTTATCCACATCCGTAGAAAATAAAAGAAACTAAAATAAAAATCTTGCATCTGTTTCGCCTGTCTCACAACCCAAATGATATCAGTCACTAAGTGCTTTACAGCCGAAAGGTGCAAGTTGAGTGAGTAACACTTACAGTTTCTGGATGCAGAAACAACAAATTCCCATGAAAGAAAGCAATGAAACATTCGTTAAAAATTCAGAGATGTTTAAGGGATGAGGGTCAACCAGGACTCTGGGAGACTAGACCTCGTATTTTCCAAAGGACTGCCATGGACACTTATTTTGATCTGAAATGGTGGAGGAGTTGTCAGTTTATTGATTCCAGTGCAGTGCCAGATGAGATTTTGTGAATTCTTGGAATGGAGACTTTAGCCTTCTTGCTCAGATTGCAGAATACCACCAGTGATTCAAGGTGAGCCACCCAAAAGGCTGAAAATAACATCATGTATGCTTATACGTGTTCAAAGTAAAATGATCTACACCCATTATCTGGCTGTGGTACTTCACCTGCACCACCGATGATAGAGAGAGAATCCAAGCTAGTAAACCATGTAAATACCAGCCAGCACTTTGTGAATTCAGCTGTTAAGGGTTCACACTAACTTTGTTGCCACTGGGTTCACTGGGGAAAATAAATGCCTCACAGCCTAATCTTCATCTTTCTGAGCTTAAAGAATTGGCAACAGTGGTAATGTCACAGCATGTGGCAGAGTCATTCGCGGAGAGCATTGCTGAATTTCAACCATTGTCGCCTAAGTTTATAACAGATATACGCAAATGCCATCTAAAACAGTTTTGGGGCTCTGATCAATGCAACGTCTAAACTTGCAGTTAAAATAATGGGACAATTTTCTGTTTTTTCGATCAGCTTTATATGTTTTTGTGAATATCTGCCTGCAGGTATATTCTGCCTCTTGAAATACATTTTTACAGCTGAATACTTATCAGTTACCACAGCAGCCCGGTAAAACAGAAATTGGATAAATGGAGGACTAATGCACTTGACATTTTCTAGGAACCATGGTGTGCAAGTGCTTTCTGTTTTGGGAATTAATATCAAGTAGCAAGGAGTGAATTGGGTAAGAAACATCCTAGGTTTTTATAAAATGTCAAATTTGATAGCAGAAGAAAATGTTCTTAAAATCTGCAAATGGGGTGGGGAGTAGGGGGGGTGGTGAAGAATGAGACTAGAATTCTTCTACAACAAAACATTGTGTCAGGTAATGGGAAGTGGATTTTTTTTTGCTGCAACCTTGTCTAAAATCGGTTTCTAATGCAGCTTTAGAGTTGTCTTGCTGCTGCGGAGACAGGCTGCATCCCACAATTGTTATTACAAAGTAAGACCTTCCTTCTCTTTGAATGGATGGTTCAGATTCCCAGAGTTATTTAGCACAAAAAGGAGACGATCATTCATGTCCAGCACAGGAAGTAGCAGGAATGCCATACTTAAATGAGTTGCCAATGAGAACAGTCATGCATCCCGACAGGATTCTGTCAACATACCAGTGAAACCACTGCCTCACGCCTGTGTTTCTTATCAACTTCAGTTGTCGCATTTAATACATTCTGCAAGTACTACAACTACCCACCAATTGTTCCCATTCTTCTACAATTAAAAAAATAAAAAGCACACCACATTATCTAAATAACATTGCAATAAAATGTGACAAGGAACTAGCGTTTAATGTCTCATAGTGGCAGACAGCAAAGTACAGACCACACAAGCCATTTCTCCTGGTAAAACACTGAAAATGTCATTACTAATGTGTACAAGAATGAGCCTTATCATCTGCTTTTGAGCCACAGGTAGCTTTCCCATTTTTTCCTCTGACATTACTCCTGCTTTGGTTTCTTATGTTTCTACACAGGTCAGCCATTTGTACAAAACAACTGTATCAGAAAAGCCACGTAGATGTGTTGCATCCTATGATAACGAGCTCTTATGTTGTGCTGTTGCATTGCAGATTTCAAAATGATATTTTAAAGCTCTTTTATTTGCTAATCAATATCACAATTTCCTTGAGTATAGCTGCTATAAAAACATATTGTAACTGTGAAATATAGCTATCCACTAATCCCTATTAAATTTTCAGTGTCCAATATTTATTTCTTCAATATTGGAATTTTCAACCAAACACTGAAAATCATTGGTTAGCCACAATATTATGGACAGAATTTCAATGACAGAAGTGGGAAACACGAGTGTGTGTTTTTGATTCCGAATCTTACATTCAGGTGGGCAACTGGATAAAACTCTCAGTTGAAATTTTGATTGGAACAGAGGTGACATTCTTTTTCAATTAGAAATGGTGGGGCCAAGGACAGATGTGGGCGAGTTAAAATATATGGCTCATACAGACTCCCGGAAGCAGCTACCACCGAGGCTGATGGTTCAGAGAAAGAAATCTGCTTTCTTTGTCACTTTACCAGAGAGAGCGATGAAAAATTTCACAGTAAAACAGCAGGAAGACAATTGACTCAGAGACTGAATCCTCTGACCTCAACATGCTGTCCACTGCCTTCCTGACCCACTATGGCCTCACCACCCTGTACAGCTGCCATACCCCGACTTGGCACTTGTCACCCTACCCCCTTAAGTGTTTTTTTTAAAACTCTAAACTTACCACACCCATCCCCAACCAACCTCTTTCACACTTGCACACTTACCCATCTCACCACTGAAAAAATACTCAAAAGGTTCCAAAGTTGTTGTGTTAGCAAACACTTACCAGAAAGAAGCAAGACCTTAATGAGGAAACATGGGGCAACATGTTGTCTCAGTGGTTGGCATACTACCTCAGCACCAGGGACCCAGGTTTGATTCCACCCTTGAGTGACTGTCTGTGTGGAGTTTGCACATTCGCCATGTGTCTGCATGGGTTTCCTCCAGGTGCTCTGGTTTCCTCCCAGAGATGTGTAGGTTCAGTGCATTGGCCATGGTAAATTGCCCTTAGTGTTCAGGGATGCGTAGGTTGGATGGGTTTTAGGGGGAAATAGGTCTGGGTGGTATGCTCTGAGGTTTGGTGTGGACTGGTTGGGCTGAAGGACCTGTTTCCGCACTGTAGGGATTTTATGATCTATGATCTAAGTGATATGCTTGGAATATCAACAATTTGGGTATGGTCAAGAGATACGTTAAAATATTTTGTCTGCACGGCCTTGCTTTATTTTCAGAATAAAAAGGCTCCGCTAGAGTTTTGTTTAAAGAAAACATGCATTTTTCTGGAATGATCCTGGGCATAAGGGATGGTTCAAATACACTACCTATTCAGCTTCCCAGCTTTGGAACCCACCTCTAGCATCTAGCCATACTTTGAGGACTTTTCACTTCCACCAGAATATGATGGCTAATGCTGTTAAGAGGGCATGATTGCATTTCCCCCAGTGGCTCATCTGCGAGGAAGCAGTTTGGTTTAAGATACATTCTGCATTTCTCCAAAATGTGGAGTCCGGCCATGATGCAGACAATCAGGAGTACAGTGGTATTCCACCAATGATTGCCAGCTCTTGGAAGAAGTTCAGGATAAATATTGGTCTTAAAAACTGGTTACAACTTAATTAACCATAAATATCAAACATGGCATGTTCAGGGCCTATAAATCAGGGAAAGTCATCCACATTTAAAATGACTTTGAAGTGTATTAAAAAGATACAAAACATACAAGTCCTGGGGGAAATTAAAAGCATGCAAACTTCCTTTGCACTCAGTTGAAAAATTTACAAAAAAAAATCAACCCTGATTGGAAGCAGTAATGTAGATGTGAAGTGGCTGTGTGGACAGAAACAGGGAGACAGACAACGGAGAGTACCACTGTGAGGGGCTTTTAAAAGGAGTACCAATTGAAAATGCAAGTGTGAACTTGTCAAGTCCTTGCTTCAGACAGACAGGATTTGGCACAAGAGAAACAGCGAGTGCAAATGAAAGTGGGAGATCAAACACAATAGTGCAATCAACAATGTGTGAACGTCCTGGAGAGAGAGTTATTTGGAATGAGTAGAATTCAATACTTGGAGGAATTAACTATCATTACCATCATAAAAGCGGTATTAGAAAAACTAACTGAGCTAAAAACATTGAAGTAACCTGGCGTTGACGCATCCTAAGATCCTAAAAGGGGTACCCACAGAGATAGGCAATGCATTGGTTATAATTTTCCAAAAGTCCTTAGATACTGGAGAAGTACCAGAGGATTAGAAAACTGCCAAGTTTTTAAAAAGGGAAACAGGCAAAAAGTGGGTAACTTGAAGCAGATAAACCTAAATATCTACTATCAGATGAGTATTGGGATCAATTAATGAAATAATTGCAGAACATTTGGAAAATCATAATCTAAATCAAGCAGAGTCAGAATAGTTTACATGAAAGGGAAATCGTATCTAAGTTTTGTTTTGAGAAAGTCTCAACCAGAGTGGATTGAGAGGAACCAGATGTGTGCATTTAGACTTCTAGAAGGCGTTTGATAAGGTACCTCACAAAACAGCTTAGTCACAAGAGCCCATGGTGTTGGAGGTAGTATATTGGCAGATGGACAAATGACTCAGACAGAAAATGAAGGGTGCAGCAAAGGACTCATGACCAGTTGGGGTTCAAAAGGGATCAATTCTGGGACTGCAGCTGTTTATAATAAATGTTAGTGACTTGGTGAATGCAAGTGATTGTTCTGTAGCTAAATTGGCAGATGACACAAAGAGGTATAAAGGCAGTTTTGACAGGGATACACTTTACGGGGAGATATTGATAGGTTAAGTGGGCAAAAGGTTGGAAAATAAGGTGGGAAAATGTGAAGTTGTTCATTTTGGAAGGGAGAATTAAGTAACATTTAGTTCTCTCAATGGAGAAAGATTGCAGAAAGCTGCAACACAAAGAAAGTCGGGGGTACTTACACATGAAACATAAGTACAAATGCTAATTAGGAAGGTTAAATCGAATGTTGGCCTTTATTTCAAGGGAGTTTGTGTTTTTTTTTAAATTCATGCATGGGATGAAGGTTTTTCTGGCTAGGTTAAAATTTATTGCTCATCCCCAGAGGTCAGTTAAGAATCAACCACATTGATGTAGGTCTGGAGTCACATGTACCCCAGATGAGGGAAGGATGGCATTTTCATTCTCTACAAAGATATTCGTGAACCAGATAGGTTTTTCTTAGAAATCAGCAGTGGTTTCATGTTCGTCATTAGACTTTTAATTCCAGAATTTTGTTGAATTCAGACTCACTATGTACCATGGCAGGATTTCAACCCAGCTCCCCAGAACATTACCTGGGTCACTAGATTAACAGTCCACTGGGCCATCGCTTCCCCTTAAGGGAGAATTAAGCAGTGCTAATTCAATACTGAGATGAGGAATGTATTTCTTGAGGATTTTTGGAACTCCTTGCTGTGGGAGCAGGGTCCTTGTGTACAATTAAGGGCGAGATAGATTGATTCTGGATCAGTACTGGAATCAAGGGTAATGTTGAAAGGGTAGGAAAGTGAATGTAAAGGATGCCAGTTCAATGATAATCCTTTTGATTAATGGGGCAGGCTCGAAGGGCCAAATAGCCTCCTCCTGTTCCTATTTCTTATTGTCTTATATTTGAAAATTTTGCAAATTGTGTCAATGTTACCTTTAAAACTGCTCTGGATCAATGATCAGAGACACTTGCCCACATGCATTCACCCTTGTCTCCAAAGATAGAAGCACACTGCTCCTGGCTTGACAAACATTTGATTGGCAGAGAGCACCATTTCTGTATAAACGCTGCTGTCCACATTCAGTAACATAGTTAAGTTGAACAGAACTGACTATAATGAACCCTGTATGTAATAGCCCATGGCACATCTCTCAGAATTGTCATTTCAAGCTGCCACCATTGCAAACTGACCAACTTTAAAAAAGGTCAATTTAACATGGAGCTAAATATTTTAAACGAAGTCCTTAGTTGCCAAATTTGTTTCTTTTATGCATTCTTGTTAGCACAGTTAACTAGGTCAGCATTTACTGTCCAAACTTGGATATTGGTCAGTCTTAGTGCATTTGGACGTGAACTGCTTTGTTATCCAAGTTAAACGTTAAACTTAAAGCAGAATTTGACATGTTTCACTGTCCTTCATCTTGTCTAAATGTAGCTATTTCTAAATTTCTGTAAAGTCTTTTCTGTAATATTACACCATTCACCACAACCATTTTTAAAAAAATTATTTTTGATAGCAGCTGGCTTCATCTTGGATGCTGATGGCAAATTCACTCATTGCAGTTGATGCAATGAATGCAGGCTGAAGGACTAATAATCAGGTGGTAATTATCCTACATTTATTGAGTAGTCATCACAGTTGATTGCAGTGGAACCTAAATTATCAGCTTTCTTACTACCTGCCATAATTTTTCTTGGGTAAAACATTTTGGGAAACATGGGCTCAAAAAACAGCTTTTGTTATTACATTTGTTTTGTCTAACTTTCTTGGAACATGGAACTGTTTTTTTTGTTTTATAATTTTTTTTGCTTCTCCTTCTGCTCCTTGTTGCTATTTGAATACTTCTAAATGTTGTTTTTACACTTGGTTGTGGGAGACCCTTTTCTTAAATAGCATTGTATAGACACTCCAATTTACCAACAATTAAGCCTGAATAAATTACGGAATCTCCTCACTCTGAACACCTTTATCAACCTATTAGAACCTGAAGCCAAGGTAAATTTAAATATGTGCGATTGTCTAAGATCTCAGGAAAAGACAGTAAAGTGATATTTCAGATTTTAAAATTCTCAAATAATCCTTATCTACCAAGTTTAAGCCTTTGAAGCCTCATCAGCTGGACGAGCTCTATAAATCATTAAACACGTTATAAACAAGTTGCTGGATCATAATTATATTCATCAACAGTACACTAACAAAATGTCAAAGTTTTAATGTATGTAAATATGATGAGACCTGAGCAACTGCTATTTGACAGCTGCAGATGTGTATTGCATTTGGGCATCTAAAGCACAAGGTTACAATGTCTTTATAAAGTGACATTACATTGTAGCACTGTGTACAGTGGACAAAAGGTGACAAGTATGATTGATGTTCAAACAGTATCCACTCAAGCAGCAGAACAGCAATAAAGGTATTAATTTGCCTGAAAACATTAAAACATGTGCAGCCAGACGGGATGTGAACTACTATGGGAGCACTGTAGCTAAATGCACTACATTAAATTCATTTAATACAATGAATAACTAGTTTAATGAGATCTGGAACATCTAGCAATTTCAAAGCTTGTGGAAGGATGATGTTGTGCCGAATATAATCATTGCAAAGCAGAGGTCATGCATATTTAGTACATCATGTAAACAGATTATTTAGCTCAATTGGTCCATCCAGCATTGATGCATCACACAAGTCTCCCCCAGTTTGTTACAGAGATAGTAGGAACTGCTGATGCTGGAGAATCTAAGTTAACACAGTGTGAAACTGGATGAACAAGAAGGGCTAAGCAACAATAGAGGGCCAGGAAAGTTGACGTTTTGGGTCGAGAAAAAGGGTCTTGATCCGAAACGTCAACTTTCCTGCTCCTCTGACGCTGCTTGGGCTGCTGTGTTCATCCAGCTTCACACTGTTATCCCCCAGTTTGTTTTCCTTTTATCCTAAAAATTGCCCTTATCTGATTATCTAGCTTCCTATGTTTTTTTTAAATCCATGCTAATTTGTCTTAACTACCTTCTGACAAGTTCCAAGTCCTTTCCATTCTTTAGAGAAAGAAGTTTCTCTCGAATGCCCTCCTAATATAAAATAGGCACTCAAATTTAATGTTCATGGGTTCTGATTTTCTCTCATGAAAATATTTTCTGTACATTTATCCAATCAAGACCTTTTTATTTTAAATCCATCAATTCTCATTTAGCCTTCTCTTTGTGTGAGAGAGGGAAAGAGGGAGAGAGGGGGAGAGGGAGGGAGGGAGAGAGAGAGAGAGAGAGAGAGAGAGAGAGAGAGAGAGAGAGAGAGAGAGAGAGAGAGAGAGAGAGAGAGAGAGAGAGGGAGACCATGCTGTCAGTCTTTCCTTGTGGCAATTATCCAATGATTTCTGGCATCATCTTTAGTAATCCTTTTTGCAAATTCATTAATGCCCCAATTTCAGATTTATATTGAGAGAGACCAGAATTGTGCTCAGTATTCCAAGGATGGACCTATTCAAGGTATTATATGCATCCCATTTTCCTTTTCATTCTTTCCTCCCCTATAATGACTCCCAGCACATGGTTTCGTTTTACAAATTGCATTAACCCGTATTGTTTTCTTTAAAAAAAAGAATTTATATATCTGCATCCGTGGATCTTCATTTCTCTACCCCACCAAGACTTTCTATCCAAGAAATATATTAATCTCTTTATTCTCACATACACACAGCAAATTTCTTAAAGTCTTGCTGCATTGTGTTGCATTTTTTCTTTGCAATAAAAATTTCATTCACTTTAGTTTAAAATTGCACTTCAATTTTCTTCCAGATTTTTAGTATAAATTCTGTTGAGTGAAGAAAGGTGAATCTTTTCTCTTAAGGCTTTCTGCTGGTTTCAAAGGTTTATTTGCTCACTCGAGTTTGGTTAGCTCAGTTGGCTGAACAGACAGTTTATGATGCAAAGTGGCATCCGTTCAATTCCTACACTAGTGGAGGTCAAAATGAAGGATTCTAATTCTGAATCTCTTCCTTGCTGGAGGCATGGTAACCTTCAGGTTAAACTACTACCAGTCACCTTTCTGTCTGACAGACAAGCCGCCTATAGCCCAGCAGGACTATGACAATTTTATCCTTACCATTATGAGGCTTTGGATAAATTTATCATTAGTCAAAGTTATGGCAACAAGTGTCGCAAGCAAAAGATAAAACTTATTACCTACCAACTGCAAGAAAAATATGTGACCACACACATTTTAAAAGGAAAAGGTCCAGTGGAATTTGTAGAATCTATGAGATATTGGTGAATCAACATTTCTCTAAACTACTGAAATATGGTCAATTTGTATACCTGAGTCTGGGTCCATTGTCTTTCCAAAGTAGTTAATTGTAGACAACCCTCTGATGACCAATATGTCTTTTAAAAGAGCAAATTAAAATAAGAAGTTCAAGTTTATTGATGTGAGATTTCAATGTCTTAGGGTAAAATGGCAGTTTTAGTCTGACTTTTATTTTTTATTTCACTCTGGTTTACTGAACCGGTCTCATACGGTGGTCCGATCATTACTGCAGTCATTTCAGGCCCAAGTTTTCTCCTTTTAAAAAGCAGAATCATTTCAGTTCAGAGTTCTCGTGTACTAAGATCAGACGATGGAAATTGAAAATTGATATGATTTTGATAAAACGTAGACTCATGATTGAAGAGTGGTATCAGTACTAATACCTCTGGAACATTCCTTGCCACATTTTGTCAATCTGAGCAAATACCATCAGCAATCTTTTCTGCTTTGTAATTAGTTTGCAATCCACTCAATTACCCTGTTCTTTAACTCTACATGCTCTTAGTTAAGAGTCTGTGATTTGGTCTTAATTGAAGGCTTCCTGGACATCCAAAAAATTGTGCATCTGTTACATTGAAGATGTAACATAGCAGAACAAGACAAAGAATTCAATAACATTGGGCAAGCATGACCTTACTTTTGAAATCTACAGTGACTTTGTTTTTGAGTGTCATTTCTGGTTCATCTTCAATTTAATTTGACTTCAATTTTACACTTAATTCTCTTTATTCACCCTCAAGTTGAACATAATGTTTTTTATTAAACTAAGTGTCGGTTTTGTTGAGTTTCATGAAATGTTTCTCTCCACCAGGCCTGGCAAGTTTGCTTGCCACACTTTACCAAATTTGCCTCATTAACTGTCTTCCTCACCCCGATGCCACCTCCCTCATCTGATTCTAACCTCATTCTGTCACTCGCTACTTTCAGGATCTCCAAATGTACAGCCATCTCGGACATGTGTCATCTTCATAAGACCACAGTGCACCCAAACAAATACGGTTGGCATAACAGGCCCTTGGATTCTCTAGCTGATAGGTGAGGCTCGCGAAGACAAGGCAATGATGATGTGATGTTCAGGCAGACTCAAAGTGGATGAATATTAACAGAGCAAGAAACCCACCTGGAGATACAGTCTGATCTTGGTCACGAGCTAGGATCATGCCCTGTAGTGCAAAGTATCCTTACTGAAGCATTACAATGCTACCTTTCAATGCATCATAAGGTGCAGTAGGTAGTGTAAGTGGATCAGAATTTTGCCAGGAGGGCTCCTCAAAGGCTGGCACAAGTCAGATACCAATCTCTAACACCACAGCTTTTGGGAGAAGCATAGAGCCACTAACAATGATTCCTGGATTATCTCATTTATCTGTAGATGCCCAACTCCAGCAGGTGCTGTCGTCATTTTCAGAGGAAATTTTAACAGCACACACTAAGATTCTGAGGCAACTTGATTCGGTGGACAGGGAAAGAATGTTTCATATTATGGGAGAACCTATTAAAAAGGGATTGTAGTTGAAAAATAAGGGGTTGCCTATTTAGGTCAGAAATGAGGAAGCCATTTTCTCAGAGGGTGGAGGGTCTTTGAAATTCCCTTCCACAAAAGGCAGACGATACAGAATCTTAAAATATTTTAAAGGCAGGGATAGAATCTTTACTTAAAAGTGAATGAAATATTATCGGCTGTATGCAAGAATGTAAAGTTGAGGTTAAAATCAGATCAGCCATGATGTTAGTGAAAACCGGAGCAAGCTCAAAAAAAGGGCCAACTGGCCTACTCCTGCTCCTTGCTTATGTTTGTAACACGATCATTATCACTGCAAATTCCAGGCCACTTGGAACAATATTCCTGCTCTTTATATCCCTCCAATCTATAATCACATCTGTTATCAACTCCTTTTCCATGTTAGGATGTTTATAGGGATGAGCAGGAGAGGTTGATTAGCCATGGGAAGTGCAGAGTTATAGTAATAGGGTAGGAGGGTGGGTCTGGATGTGATGCTCTTCAGTGGGTCGGTATAAACTTGATGGGCCATATGACCTGATTCCACACTGCAGGGGTTCTATGATTCCCTGAAAAATTGCCACAATTCGTATTGGTTTTCTTAAGTGTTCCCCTATAATCACCATTTCAAAAATCTACAAACACAGTACTGTCCCCATCATTGCTATTTGAGGACATCTCAAAGTGCAAAATATAAAAATGGAAATAAAACTGGTTTGTTTGCTAAATAACCATAAGTTACTGAAAAGACTTAATTAGAAGGTTATTATCCGAAATAATTTTAGAGCCTTCCTGATCTTTGGAAGCATGTATGCTACATTGTCAGTTTGTTGCAGGGATGCAAGCACCTTCATTAATCATCATACTCAAAAATAATAATTTAAATGACATTGAACACTCGCAAGTGAATTGCCATGGAAACACAATGCTTTCTAGTTAGAAGTATATATTTATATATCTGCAAGCAAAAGGGTTGATTGAGCTGCAGTGTATGACAAATTTGAAATATGATTTAAAATTTCTTCGATGTCAAATATGAATATTCATAGCAATGCAAGCTTTTAAAAAAATTGCTGGGAAGAGAGGAGGCAAGGAATCTTTACTTTGCAAATCCAAGACTATTTTGCTTTCCACAGAATGCTTTATTACTGTAAAAGCAAACAAAGACAGACAATGCTAACACTGCCATTAATTACTGATTGAAATAGTATCGGGACTAAATCAACACTCTGTACATCAAGCGAAAATGTGCTTATATACAATGGTTAATCAAAAAAGTTTCAAGCTAGCCAGCGTATAAAGAGATTTAAAAGAATCCTACCATTAGAGATAAAGCTTTGCTGATACTTAATTTTTTTTTGAATAAATTGTTGCCTCAAAAGATTTTGGCAAGAAAAAGTTTGAGGTTAGCTCTACTTCAACATGAATGCCAATTAAAAAAAAAAGTACTGCACTTGCTCTGTCCTGCTCAATTATTTTACACCATTTTCCATTTAACTTTTCAAATGAAAACATAATTTAGCAATTTCACCAGTAGCCACTGTCATCTTGAATGTCTCTGCAGTACATCTGGCTGGGTTATATAAAATCTAATGCCACATAACAAGTTTTCCATTATTTGTAGTGCAGTCAAATCAATAGAGAGATGACCTCTGGATTTAACGTGTTATACAAAAGCCATGCAGAGACAGCTATTTAAATCAAATTTTCAATCAGTTTAGTTTTACATTTTTGTACTGTCAAGGTTAGTTCCACATGTTTCAGCTAAATTGTTTCGTTGCCAAGCTGTGTGTGGTTTTGATCAATTTTAATGGTGATCTAGGAAAAGAATCAGATTGCATTTCCATTCATATTGTTTCAAATAAAGAAAATGGAGAGATGGGAAGTAAATAGAGGAAAAAGGAATTTCATTATTTTATCAACTTAGTTATTTTCAACAATAATTTTAAGGTACAGGATCAGCATCAATTGTCAGCAACAGACCCGTAACCTTTTCTCTCAGCAGTGTCAGCTATATTGTGATCATGTATAAATGATGTTCTTCAGCATCATAAACGTGACTACATAAATCTCAGTAAAGTTGCCAATAAGCTCTAAAAGAAGCAAGTTTCTTTGAGAGCTTTGTTCAAGCCTCAATTATATTCGCTCTGGAAACACATTTTGAATACTAACTATGCAATTACATTTGCTTGGGTAGCTAACTACAAACTTTCCCACATCAGATTTACTGTGCCATAAACTAATTGTATGAAATACAAAAGACACAAACAGGAGACGAGTCAGATTGGAACAAATGTTGGACGTTATAAACTTCAGTGCTGAATTCACTGTTAATCCAAAAATATTTAACTTGGTTGATTAGGTTCTCCTTTCATTACTGTATTTGATGCTCAGTAATTTGATATCAGATCCTGGCAGGGTTATGGTGTTGATTCACCTGTGAATACAGCTGGCCAGAGGGTCCAAAAAGCCAGAACAACAATGACGGTTGAGATTTTTCTCAATCTACTCCAGAGAATCCTGCAAACCAATGTCCGAATGGTAGTGCAGCTCTGATTAAGTAAGAGTCAAAAGACATACTGATATTCTAAGCTAATTACCTTCAGTGTTTTAGTTGATGAAGCAGTATATCTAGAATTGTAACTGGTCAAAGATCTGTTGTTGCAACCTCAGCTCTCCCAGACAGCTAATTTTAATAACTTTTCCAGACATAATGGTTACCCAGCTAACCAAAAAGAGATTTAATTATTTTAAAATTATATTATTAACCTGAGCTTAAAGCATCTCAAAAGGGATAATCTGAACTTGTGAATTTCCACTTTCACCACCAGCAAACAGAAAATTATGAACAGGAGTAGGCCTTTCAGCCCTTTGAACTTGCTCCACCATTCAATATAATCATGACTGATCATCTAACTCCGTACCATGTTCCTGCTTTCTCCCCATCATGTTTTTAGTTCCAAGAACAATATCTACCTTTTTCTTGACAACATTCAATGTTTTGGCCTCAACTGCTCCGTGGCAGAGAAATCCACAGGTTCACTAGCCAGCTAAGAAGAAATTTCTTCACCTGCAGTCCTAAGGCACCCTTAGGACCGTGACTGCTGGTTCGAGACTCATGGGTCATCGGGCAGATCCTTCCTGTATTTACCCTGCTGTGGGTAATGAGGGAGAAAATTAAAGGCACAGTGACCAATAATTTTTTAAATCCTTTCTGGCTGCAGGGCAGGTGCCAGAGTACTGGAGGAGGGCAGTGCAGCTGATATACGCAGTTCAATAAAGCCTCTGACAAGGTCTCACATAGGAGACTAAACCAAAAAAAAGCTAAAAATCACATGCAATCCATGGTAATTTGGCAAGTGAGATCCAAAATTGGTTCAGTGGTAGGAGATAGAGGATGGTGATGGTAGACGTTTGTGTGTGTGGTTGGAGTCTGGTGTCCAATAGCATACCACAGGAACCAGTGCTGGATCCCTTATTATTTGTGACTTACATATAAATGAAATAGAAGAGAATACGGGGCAGGAGAACAGTATCTAATGTTGTGGATCACAAAGCTTGGCCGTATGGTTGACAGTGAGGAAAGAGGTTATAGGAGGGTATGGATGAATTGGTCAGATGGACAGATCGAATTCAGTCCTGAAGTGTTAAGAGATACACACTTTGGAAGAGGTAAGTCAACGAATGACAGGAAACTAGGAAGCGGAGGGGAACAGAGGGATCTTGGGCTGCTTGCCCACAGATCCACGAAGATGGTAGGACAGGTTCATAAGGAGGAACATAGGACACTTGTTTTTGAGTCAAGGCATACATTATAAGAGCAGTGAAGTTTTGTTGGAGGCAAACAAATCTTTAATTAGGCCACAGCCGGAGGAGTACTGTGCGCAGTTTTGGTCATCCCTCTACATAAAAAAAAAATCATGAATCCTTTACAGCATAGAAAGAGGCCATTCGACCCATCGAGTCTGCACCAACCCTCCAGTGATCGCACCCTGACCCCGACCCTATCCTTGTAATCCCACATTTTAACCATGGCTAAATGTACCTAGCTCACACACAGTCCTGGGCACTACAAAGCAATCCAGCTTGGCAAATCCACTTAACATGCAAGTCTTTGGACTGTGGGAGGAAACTGCAGCACCCAGAGGAAAAACACACACACACACACACACAGACACAGGGAGAATGTTCAAGCCCCACACAGACGGTTGCATTGAATCAGGTTCCTGGTGCCGGTAGACAGCAATGCTAAACACTAAACCACCATGCTGTTCCAAAGGAAGGATGCGACTATGAGCGATTGAGGTTTTAGTCTTAGGGTGTGGGGAAGGGCAAAAAAGACCCTTTATCCAAGGGTCAGTAACAACTGGCACAACTTTAAAGGCGAAAGGTAGGAGGTTCAAAGGGCAGCAGAGATAGGCCTAATTGAACCAATCTCACTTCACACAAAGCAGGAACTAAAAAATCTGAAATATTAGAAGGGAATATTTCTATAGGATGAAAGTATGACCAAACAATAAATGCTTAGATTTACAACATCTTAAATACCTCCCATTCAGAACAGACCTGCTTGAATTGATTGGACTGTGTCTGAGAGAAGCAGATGATTGAGAATCTGTTGCCCAGTTAACCCTAACCCTAAAAAATTCCTTTCATAGTGATTTCAATGAAAATAAAAATTGTACAGAGGTGTGACATAAGATGTTAATTTGCGACTCTTCTGTTTTGCACCAAAGTTAAGTCTATATTGTCTTCATGCCTACATGTATCCAGCAAGTGTACCTGACCCTCAGATTTGTATCCATTGGAGGCTGCTTTGTAGATAAAAGCATTTAAGCCTAAGTCTAGAAAGTCAGGACTTGTTCAAATTCAATTCCTGACTAGTACTGAAATTTTCCAAGTTGTGCTGAAGCACCTGAACAGCATTCAGAAGTGTGATGGGCATTAGTTCATATTCTGCTAGAAAAATAAAGTTTTAAGCAACTGCAGTAGGCTTTTACAATCTACCTTCTAAGGCATAGGCTTTATGGCCTTTTATAACCCTAACACTAACCCAATTGGAACAACATTGAGGAAGATGGAATCTTCAGGCTTGTGACTTTTTAATATAGCAAAGAATTTTGCTCAATGGAAGGAAGGAGACTATTTGCCTTTGTGTGTGCACCAGCTGTCAGAAGAGCTCCATTTGATCCCATTCACATCCTTTCCTGGTGGCCTTTTAAAGATATTTCAAATATTAATCTACTTAAAAAGTGATGGATTCATTTTCATACTATTTTGACTTGCAGAACATTCTCTGCCCTAGCAATCCTATTCATAAAATAATTGGTAACCTCTCCCTTCATCATTTTGAAGCATGATCTTCAAGAAACATCCTGTAGTTACTGACTCACCAGCAAGGAGATAGTCTTTTTTCCCCCTAATTAACCTCATTAAGTGTTCAAAATTTCAATGCTGATATCATGCTCCTCTTGACCTTCACTGCTCTGACAAAAAGTGCCCCAGATCCTCTACTAGCAAAAGCTGTGTGTTATGATAGCGAATCTCTTCTTTACCCTCTTCATATCTTTGAATTCCTCACAATGTTAAGCTCCTGTCTAAATGCTCCTAAAACTGGCATATTAGAACTGCATCAACTAATATGAGTTGTACAGGTTTAAGAACACCCCTTTTGTTTAGCACTGAGTAGACTCAGTTGAAATCTTAAAACCCTTTTTTATTCGCACAGATTTGTGAACTTGTTCTCGCTATCCAAAGGCTTAACTCTTCGGTTTCTGTGCTTTTCATCCATTTCTTTCAAGGTTTGTCACTTAGGGTATATACCATTTCATGCTTCTTCCTAAAATAGGTCACTTATTCTTTCTCTGCAAAACATTGCATCTGGCATCCATTTGTTCGATTCACTAACTTGCTTGATGTTCCCGATATCTCACACACAGTTATGTTCAGTTAAATACTCCTGCAGTTCTGTTGTTGTATGCGGTTTCATACACTTTGCTCAATCCTTTAATTTTAGTCCCCACTTCCTTCAATACCATGTTCATTTCAATTTTACCAGAGCTTCATACAAGGCTTGGCAACCAAATTCTGTAACAAATTCACTTTATCAGGACAGTGTAACTTCTGCAGAAACAACTTAATTTTGTTTTTAAAAAACTGTTGGCTATTTGACGAGACCTAGCATGAATACCTGCTCTCTTTTTGGTGATCAATTATAAATTAAAAATAATACATTTCATTACTTATAAATTCAATGATCTCTGAAGCTTTATTCCTCTATAGTGATATTTGAAAGCACAGATATGGTTATTTATGTGAATAAATTGCTTCCATTCATTCACAGAATAATCAGATTTTTTTTAAAGTCCATGAATTTTTATTGTCAGTGTCAATGGAGCCAGGAAATGCTATATTAGAAAAAAAGCACAATTGAATGTACATTTAGTTTATTACATCTAACAAAAACAGAACTAGAACATATCTTAATAAAACTATACTGATCTAACATCACTTGATTCCCACAGAAGGTTCTTGCCTTGATCAGATCCCATCTGGTTTGCGTTGTTCAATTTTGAGCTTCACATATTCAGAACACATCAGTAACTTGGATATCTCTATGCAATACAGATACACCAGAACTATACAGGACCTTAAAAGTATGAATCACCGACAAACACCAGAACTATACAGGACCTTAAAAGTATGAATCATCGACAAACTCAGCTGGGATTTCTTCAGAAAAAGAAAATTGAAGTGTTATTTGACCAAAGTGCTAAACTAATAAATCACATCTCCACATTTTAAGTATGGAGCAAGCAGCTGGCACAAGCCCCAAGAACAAGGGCAGAAGCTTGTTCACTCTCCTATAGGGAGCATGGAGGTGGGGGAGCATTTAAAATCAGACAGGAGAGTAATAAGTGGGAACATAGTCACCTTCCCACCTTAAGGTTGAGGGGGCTTTCTGCAATTCAAAGCACTTGGTGCCAAATCAAGGGAACCGTTTTGGGAAAGGGGGCCAACTGTCCTTGCTGTGAACAGCTTCCTCTGCAATCCCCATTCTGACCTCTGGCCTCAAATTCAGAGCTGATCCTAAGCCTCAGATGGGGGCCTCAGTGATGCTGCCATTCAAGCACTCCTGGACCCTCAAAGTGGACACAGCTCCTGACATTAGGCCTTCCCTGACCAGCGTATGCCATGGGAGGTAAGCCCACCACTGGCCTGTTAAGGAACTGAGTGAAAGCAGATACAAATGGCATTGCAGAAAGAACTCTCAGCTGAGATACTGATACCTCTGCAAAATGTCCTTAAAATTAGAGAAAGAAGTTAGGGAGGAAGTCAAGAAAGACTTCTTCCACAAAGAGCAGCAGAAATCACGTCTTCCTCCCTCATTTCATTGTTGGCATTTGGAGTCTTGTTCTCTGGCTGCAGTATCAATGGGATCTCTATATATTGCCTCCATCGATGAACATCAGCCAAAAGCAAGTAGTTTTTACAATAAGGCACTTAACGGGCCAGCGTAAGCCTCTCGAGGATTCAGGGCCCCGGAGGGAAAATATCTCAACTTGCAAAAGGATGACAGCTCTCCAGTTCGCTCTGTATTGAAAGGAGGGGTGACAGCCAGTAGTAAAGATACCTGCTAGAGGGCCAGGATTTCCTGCAGCCCCGGGCCATTAATGGAACAAGCGAGAGAGCGAGCGCAGGAGCGTTAACCTGGGAGGCAGGAAAGAAAAAGGCCAGAGTCATCATTCACTGCAGGATCCCATACCTTCCCAATATCACGTCCCTCACGATTGCATTTGCTTTCCAAGCCTGCTCCATGACTATTATCCGGGTCACAACTAGTTAAATACCTACAGCGGTGGGGTGAGGCTCTCAAGTTGGCAATAAGTCTATCAAGTTGCTTTTATTCACAAACTTTCCTGCCCCAGAACAAATCAGGCAGAGGTGGAATGGGGTCATGTCCATTCCTACCCAATTAAAATGTCTGTCTATCTCCAAGTTCCATCTCAGCTGATGTGATTGAGCTTCCTCCTTGCAGGAATTCAAAAAGTTGTTAGATATTAAAAAGGACCTGACTTGCCCCGCCATCGGTTGGAATTGGGATTCAGGTCAGTTGTCGGATCTGCAAACCTTCAGTCACCTGTGTAGAAAATTGGAAAACATACTGAAGATGGGGCCTTGTGTGAACCTCCAACATAATTTCCTTCATTAGTAGAATTATTGAATCAAATAATTCACCAAATTAGTAGAATTTGGGTGGGTCCAAAGGTCACTTCCTCTTCCTCCTCCATACTCAAGCAGTCAGCAGAGAGAAGAAAAGATGGGACTTCCAGCGGCAAAATAAGTGCAGCCGTGAATTTTTTTTTTGCTCCCATCCTGAACCAGAATGGGAAATAATCCTGTCTTAAAGAAAAGCCTGAGATTTATCTTATAGGGCTGCTTTGGTGATCTTGCTCTGTCCTGACTGTGGCAGCAACTGTTATGAGCTCATGTAGACATTTTCTATCTCTGAAAAATCAGGCAAAATTAAAATTATAACAAGTGAAATACCAGAGATAATGGGAACTGCAGATGCTGGAGAATCCAAGATAAAAGTGTGAAGCTGGATGAACACAGCAGGCCAAGCAGCATCTCAGGAGCACAAAAGCTGATGTTTCGGGCCTAGACCCTTCAGAGAGGGGGAATGGGGTGAGGGTTCTGGAATAAATAGGGAGAGACGGGGAGGCGGATCGAAGATGGAGAGAAAACAAGGTAGGTGGAGCGGAGAGTATAGGTGGGGAGGTAAGGAGGGGATAGGTCAGTCCAGGGAAGACGGACAGGTCAAGGAGGTGGGATGAGGTTAGTAGGTAGGAGATGGAGGTGCGGCTTGGGGTGGGAGGAAGGGATGGGTGAAAGGAAGAACGGGTTAGGGAGGCAGAGACAGGCTGGGCTGGTTTTGGGATGCAGTGGGGGAGGGGATGAGCTGGCCTGGTTGTGTGGTGCTGTGGGGGGAGGGGACGAACTGGGCTGGTTGAGGGATGCGGTGGGGGAAGGAGAGATTTTGAAGCTGGTGAAGTCCACATTGATACCATTGGGCTGCAGGGTTCCCAGGCGGAATATGAGTTGCGGTTCCTGCAACCTTCGGGTGGCATCATTGTGGCACTGCAGGAGGCCCATGTTGGACATGTCATCTAAAGAATGGGAGGGGGAGTTGAAATGGTTCGTGACTGGGAGGTGCAGTTGTTTATTGCGAACCGAGCGGAGGTGTTCTGCAAGGCAGTCCCCAAGCCTCCACTTGGTTTCCCCAATGTAGAGGGAGCCACACCGGGTACAATGGATACAGTATACCACATTGGCAGATGTGCAGGTGAACCTCTGCTTAATATGGAAAGTCATCTTGGGGCCTGGGATAGACGTGGGGGAGGAGGTGTGGGGGCAGGTGTAGCACTTCCTGTGGTTGCAGGGGAAGGTGCCGGGTGTGGTGGGGTTGGAGGCCAGTGTGGAACGAACAAGGGAGTCACGGAGAGAGAGGTCTCTCCGGAAAGCAGACAGGGGTGGGGATGGAAAAATGTCTTGGGTGGTGGGGTCGGATTGTAGATGGCGGAAGTGTCAGAGGATGATGCGTCCTTGAAGAACTTGGACATCTGGGATGTGCAGTAGAATGCCTCATCCTGGGAGCAGATGCGGTGGAGGCGGAGGAATTGGAAATAGGGGATGGAATTTTTGCAGGAGGGTGGGTGGGAGGTGGTGTATTCTAGGTATCTGTGGGAGTCGGTGGGCTTGAAATGGACATCAGTTACAAGCTGGTTGCCTGAGATGGAGACCGAGAGGTCCAGGAAGGTGAGGGATGTGCTGGAGATGGCCCAGGTGAACTGAAGGTTGGGGTGGAATGTGTTGGTGAAGTGGATGAACTGTTCCATCCCCTATTCCCAATTCCTCCGCCTCCGCTGCATCTGCTCCCACGATGAGGCATTCTACTCCCACATATCCCAGATGTCCAAGTTCTTCAAGGACCGCAATTTTACCCCCCACAGTGGTGGAGAACGCTCTTGACTGAGTCTCCCGCAACACATCCCTCACACCCCGCCCCCGCCCCCGCCACAACCGCCAAAAAAGAGAATACCCCTCGTTCTCACACACCTCCCTACCAACCTCCGGATACAACGCATCATCCTCCGACACTTCCGCCATCTACAATCCGAACCCACCACCCAAGACGTTTTTCCATCCCCACCCTGGTCTGCTTTCTGGAGAGACCACTCTCTCCGTGACTCCCTTGTTCGCTCCACACTGCCCTCCAATCCCACCACACCCGGCACCTTCCCCTGCAACCGCAGGAAGTGCTACACCTGTCCCCACACCTCCTCCCTCACGTCTATCCCAGGCCCCAAGACGACTTTCCATATTAAGCAGAAGTTCACCGGCACATCTGCCAATGTGGTCTACTATATCCATTGTACCCGATGTGGCTTCCTCTATACTGGGGAAACCAAGCGGAGGCTTGGGGACCGCTTTGAAGAACATCCCCGCTCGGTTCGCAATAAACAACTGCACCTCCCAGTCGCGAATCATTTCAACTCCCCCTCCCATTCTTTAGATGACATGTCCATCATGGGCCTCGGGTAGTGCCACAATGATGCCACCTGAAGGTTGCAGGAACAGCAACTCATTCCACTTGGGAACCCTGCAGCCCAATGGTATCAATGTGGACTTCACCAGCTTCAAAGTCTCCCCTTTCCCCACCGCATCCCAAAACCAGCCCAGTTCGTCCTCTCCCCCCACTGCATCACACAACCAGCCCAGCCTGTCTCTGCCTCCCTAACCCGTTCTTCCTCTCACCCATCCCTTCCTCCCACCTCAAGCCTCACCCCCATTTCCTACCTACCACCTCATCCCACCTCCTTGACCTGTCCATCTTCCCTGGACTGACCTATCCCCTCCCTACCTATACTCTCCTCTCCTCTCCACCTATCTTCTTTACTCTCTCCACCTTCGGTTCGCCTCCCCCTACTATTTCCAGAACCCTCACCCCATCCCCCTCTCTGATGAAGGGTCTCGGCTCGAAATGTCAGCTTTTGCTCCTGAGATGCTGCTTGGCCTGCTGTATTCATCCAGCTTCACAATTTATTACAAGTGAAATGCCATTCCATTTTAGGTGCCATCTCATTTGTTTTGGTGACGGTGGTAAATCCAACAAGTCCCTCATATTCCAAAAGCTCTTTCTATCAATCACACATTAAAAAATGTTTTAACAATTATCTACACAGATAGCTGGATTTATTCCAGGGAATTCTACTCCACTGCTTAACACCCTGCCAACTTTTCAACTTGTACTTTGTCAAAATGATAATGACAGAAAGTACTGAAGAAAGCCTGTCTGTATAATCTGAAAATTAAGTTAAAAAGCGCAGTGAATGAACAGACTGTTTCTTATTGCCTAAAGTGCTTTTACAAAAAAAAAGTATAAGCAATCAACATTCTCCCCTTATGTTCCAATTCTTTTTAACTTGGAATGGGTTGATATTTATTTTAAAGTTTGCCCTGCACTTTGCACATATTCTAAGCTATGCTTTTTCAATAACCAATTCACTGGCATCCATCAACTTTTGTCAAAATAGCACTGCAACATTTGAGCAATGGCTGGCAAACTAATTGTGACATTCAGCCACTTGAATCTCATCTTTCCAATATTTATTTATTGTCTCCAGATTATGTCCTCAATATTTTATTTTAACCAGCAGGGTGACAGACAGGACCTTCATCACGAGTATATTCACAGCACACCTGATGCCACTCAATAACTGGTCAAAAGGAGACTGTCAGTTTTTTATTAATACCTACCCAATCATTGTACATAGTCAGAGAGTGAGGCACTGGAAAAAGAGTTGGTAGCTGGCAGACTGACTAACCAGATTGCATTTCTTGCCACAGAAAAACAAGCCATAACTACTGGAGCTCCATACATCTCAGGGAGATCTGGAATCATAAAAATGTGGTCTTCAAAAGAAGAAAGACGACTACACACTCAATTTGCACGATGAGCAGTGCTGCTCACCATAATATGGTGACGAATTTCTATAGCCTGCTATTAAGTGTCTATTGAACAAGTGAGATGGTAAAATAGGTCTCGACTGCACTCTCAAGTGGTTCAAGCAAATATTAATTATCACATTGCAGAGTATTTTTTTGAAATATCTCAGCTAACACATTTTCCTAAAATAGCACCACAATGCCACCTAACTGGTCATTTGAGGCAAAACTATTTGTTAGATACTAATGTAATAAAATGAGGATTGTGACTATTAATTGTCCAACACATTGGGACACTTCACATAATAAACAGACGAGCTAATATAAAGTGCAATTTTCACAAATATAAAAAGCCTACAAATAATTCATGTCAGACAATTTGAAAATACCAGATAAACTTTAAGGAAAAAGGCTCAGTTTAAAAAAAACTGAACATATATTTAAATCCTGTTAATTTTTCTTCAATCTAGTTGCAATTAAAGATTTGATGAACATTTTAATATTGTAATTCATTTGTTGGAACAGTTCATAACGGAACAGCAATATTTCAATATTCTGAATCAGTCTTCTGAGGAGCTGATTTTTAAACTTATATTTCCTGTACAACTTAGGCACATAGCTCTCTAAATATATTTATGACTGCATTTATTTTTTGGGCAATAAAATAAGCTACCAAAGCTTTAATTACCTTTAGTATATCTCCACTGGGTCACAACAGCTGCTTAAAATTAAATGTAATCTGGTAAACCTGTTTATAAGTGTTTATCCAGAGGAGAAAAATAACTTGATAAATTGCAGGCCTTCACATCACTCCAGTACAAATAAGACTGTAACAGCTGCTCTGTGGCTAGACTACAACTTTCAGATACTATCCTTGGTGCAGGATCAGCTGTGGTCATTGTCCACCGTTTGCTTACCTGGGACATCTCAAATTCCACTTACTACTCACATACTCTCTGGAAATCTCAGCAGATTTTTGCCATGATTCAAACTGCTTTTCTTCATCTCAACAATCACACGGAATGAACAGCTGTGGATGGTTCAGTCCTGGATCTAAAGTCATTAGAATCTTTAGTCTGTAGCTTGATGTGATTGCAGTAACTACAGGCAAATTGCCAAACAATGGGAAGTATCCCATCTACTTATATACTTGTAAAAGCAGTTATAATCCAGCCTGTTATGCTTCTGTAAGAAAGTGTATTTGTAACTTTCCAAGGTCAGGAATATATTGTCTAACCAAACTGCATAGGGACTTGAACCTAAGCCTCCTGGTTCAGAAGTAGGCACACTACCACTGCACCACAACAGCCCTTCTAAAGGTCAGAGGAACCTAATTTAGAAAACCAAAAAACCTGCACATAATTAACAAAGTTGACACTCCCCTGAGGATTGAATGGATTTCAAAATTTTATTTTAAAATATTAGATTTCTTTCTGTAACAAAAAATGTCAAATATTGATTATATTCTGAACCCAAAAAAATTTTAAAATTTTAATTCATTCATAGCTGACACTACAACTTTTTTTTAAAAAGAGCATCCTTTTGAATACAATTTTGAAAAAACATAACACTAATATTTTTAATTTTAGCGCATGCTCAAGCTTCTCAACTGAACAATATCCTATTCCTTCATACCCTGTGCTCGCGTAATCGTTTTGCCATTATTGTACAAAATCACCTGAGTGGGTACATCAGATCTGGAGTTTGCATTTTAGGATTTTAAAATTCGGAGAGTTCAGCTGAGACATTGTGGAAAAAACTAGCATGTCACACAAACTGGGCATTACAATGATAGACAGGATTATTTTAAAATGCGGGTTTGATTTTTTTTTGTCTTGATATGGTCACAACAGGGGCAGAATCTGCTCATTTTATCAAGTACCTTTATCTCTGGATCACTAATGATGTGTGGCAGTTCTACTCAGAGGCTACTCATGGGCAGTCAGCCATTCTGATAAACACAGAGGCAAGAGCCCGGCCAGTTATATGGCAGGAAGTCTCTGCCTCTGCCTTTACCTCACGCAGCCATAGATCCAGGTACTACACTGGACTAGCATCCAATCCTTGCCATCCATTAGCAGTTTGGCTATTTAAGGCAGTTATAATCCCTGGAACTGCTGCAACTACGTTCCACCCCATCACCCTTCAAAATCAATCAGGTTTGTCTCTACGTTACCACTCTTAGACCAATTCTATGTACATGGCAGTATAGCTGTAGGTGGCAACTGGGTTAGTAGTCATGGGATGCAGATGGCGTGACTGAGCCTCTGCATTTTGCACAGGTAGTTGGCATAGTGTGGCACTGAAAAATGGCACTGAACAGCATCATGCAGTGTAAATGTAATAGAGTAAACGTATGCCAGTGCAGGCTGGTAATTGAATTCTAGGTCTCAGTACAAGAGGAAACATGGAGAAAGAATTTGGGAGCGAGTTTATGCTGTAAATATCATATTTGTTGGAAGAGACTGTGTGGGGAAACTCCTGTCTGAGGCTGTCATAGGTCTGCATGATTTTACAAAAAGAAAAAAATTTAAAAAAGGGGTGTAAGACACCTACAGAGATTGCAGCAGACAGAAATTAAGTGCTGAGTGCACATAACATGAAGGAGCACTTTGCAGCAGACTGGGCACACCTGACATCTGCACAGTGATGCCTACTGAAAAGGAGGGGAGGTGATGGCCTAGTGGTATTAAAATCGCTGGACTATTTATCCAGAGACCCAGATATTGTTCTGCACACCTGGGCTCGAATCCCACCACAGCAGATGGTGGAATTTGAATTCAATAAAATATCTGGAATTAAGTAGCTGACAATGACCGTGAATCAGTGTCATTTGTTGGAAAAACCCCTCTGGCTCACTAATGTCCTTACGGGCAAGAAACTGCCATCTTTACCTGGTCTGGCTGACATGTGACTCTGGACCCACAGAAATATGGTGGACTCCACTGCCCTCTGGGTAATTAGAGATGGGCAACAAAATGCTGCCTGGTCATTTATTCATTCACAGGATGAGGGCATCAAAGAGTCAGCTCAACTAGAGGAGGAAGCTAGACACAGGGGTTAGAGTCTTGAAGCATCAGGAGGAGGATGCCTCCAGCCAACTGTTAACAGCTGGATGTACAGGGGATGGAAGGTGTGTAATATATTGACCACAAAAGTGATTGTGCATAACTGAGCTAACTTTGGTGTTCTTCACTGCAGGTCCTTGTAGCAAGAAATGTCTAAGGTGCTCAATAGCAACCCCAGGCCTGACTTCAGAAGGTGACAAACTGACCATTCGTAGGATTCACTGCCACATCAGTCCCCTGCACCTTCCACCTGCCTAGAGACAGCTATCTCACTGGGAATGCACATCACACACATATCCTGGTACCTCAGGGGGACTGAGGCAGTGGCGGTCCCTCTCAGTTGGATACCAGGTCCATACTGGTGGTCTGCGTTGATAGCAGGCAACTGGAAACAGCTGTAAACACTGGACTATAGAGGAGTTACAAAAAAAAAAAGAGATTCCCTTTGCAATTTGGAACAGTGCATGAATTCGATGTGGTCATTCATGCAAGCTTGCTCATGACAAAAGACTGTAGCACATTTTCCTTCTAGATGAAAGGGATTGTGTTCTAAGAGGCTGAAAATGGAGCATGTCCGATCTGCTGGCACATAGTCACATTTTGAGCAGATCAAGAAAGATCTTGCATGGGCCTCATTCTGATCAGGATCAGAATGTAATGAGGGTGTCCCAGGTCTGATGTCATACTCCATCATCCTGGCTCTTTCACTGGATCTGCACCATCCACTTCCTCAGGAACTTCAGCTGCTTCCTTGCCCGAGCTGGCATTGAGTTCCTCTATCTTCAGATTGCTCGTTCCTTTGCTGCAAGAGATTTTGTACAATGCAGCATACTACAATTATCCTGGAGGGACTGTCTGGTGCTTACAATAGCGCTCCAACTGTGTGGTTCAGACAGCAGAATCTTTACTTCAGTGATCGACTGGCCTGTTCTGTTGCTGTTCCTCTTGAGGCATCGGCAGCATTATACCTCCTCTCTACTGGGCTTTCTGGATTTCACACATGTATCAGGAGCCTGGTCAGAGGATGGCTTGTCACTCTTACTAAGGGAAGGGAACAGTTGTGGTGTGAAAGTGAGGCTAAGGGTGGAAGAATCAAGATTGACTCCTTGGTAGCAGGTATACACTTGAAGGATTTGTCTACTGTGATCACAGACAAACTGCACACTGGTGTGAAGACGGAAAGCTGTTCCTGAAGAGTTCTTTGCACCACATGTGTAGCTCATTGCCACAGGCAAAGGGACAATCCAGCAATGGCAGGAAACCTCAGTTCTCGCTGTAGGGCTCTCCAGGTCAGCAGTGAACTGCAGAAAATCACTGGTTCTTCCCAGTTAGGCATTTGGCTTCTCTGATGCATTAGCAAGCAGTGAACTTGGAGATGTCACATGACCCAGCCAAGCCCTGGAAGGGCCAGTTGACATTGAATGTCATTAGCATAGTGATTTTTAAAGCGACTGGCATTGATTTCCTCCCAATCCCCAGAAGGCATAATTCTTCCTGAAGTTGAAAAAATGAGAGAGACAAAAATTGAGTTGTCTCTAACATTGCTTCTCAATCATCTGCAGCTAATTATACTGCATCCAGCACTTTCTAATACCACGATCTCCAACATGTAGTCATGATTGATTACAGAAACTCTGACGGTCAATATTACTGCCTGCCCACATTCTCTAAACCACACACAAACATTGATCTTCCACTTCCAGAAGCCACACGGCTAGAGTAAAGTACATGCCGTAAATAGTCTTCACCAACTTGTGGCATCATGTTTCAGTGTGGTCCAGATGGACTGTCATTGCAGGATAAATTTTATGTTGGCAATGAAAACAAAGAAATCTACTGGGAACTGGTATCAAGACAAATGTTACTGTACTAAAAACACAAGATTAATCAGCCGATCAGATCCATGTAGCCTCTCTGAAAGGGTAGCATAGCGAGTCCCATTCCCCTGCTTGTTCTCTGTACACATGTGGTCTGTTCTTTGAGTGACCTCTCTAGTAAGTTGTGTATGAGGAGGAAAAATTTCAGAAAATTCTCCTCCATCCTACATCCAATATGTTTGCAGCACAAGCCAACCAGGGACCCTAAAACAAATTGTGACCACAGAAGAGACCTCCTGTTTCTCCAGATTCAAAAGCAGTCTGTGACATTCTGGATGCTCCAGAGATGTGGATCCAGAGGCTGCCCTGCCGTGTGACCAGCAGTAGAGTGACATTGTGAACTGCAAGGCGAAGCAATGATATATGAATGATGAATCTGGACCGTCTAAAACGGAAGCAATTATGTACAACTTCCACAATTCTATTCACAACTTAGAATATAGAAGTGTTTCACTTATGACGCTTAAGTATATTGCTGATTAAATATATTGCTGAGTAAAAAAGGGGAATTTGGTACAACACCACAATGAACAGAAAACTCAAGCATAGCTTTACCTGGAACATTGTGCTTCAGATTGTTCTGAAAGCTGAGTCATATTCTTCTAAACCAGTAAAAAGGTGACACCTGCATTGAATCATTTCATATTTGCCACCTTCTGATAAAACACAAGAAATCATTCGCAGATGACAAAATAATTAAAGGAGCAATGAATGTGGCCATTGACTCTTTATTCATGGGCTTTAAGAACAAAGGAGAAAGAATAATGGCAATTCAGGACATTAGGTTGGGGCACCCACAGCAGTGAGATGAGAAGAATCTATGTCCAAAGGCCAGCAGCAAATACAGCAGGGCTTCAAGGACAGAATGTTCTCGCAGATCGATTAGTTTATTAACATGACCGACAGCCCTGCTGACTGCTTTTGCATGCATAGCTTTTAAAAGGACACAGCAACGACAGAGGATCTTCTTACGTTTTTGCCTCTTAAAAAGATAACTGAGAGGATATTTGCAACAACTTGAAAAGATATATACTTAAAAACATTCCAAATCAAGAAACTGGCTTTTATCACAACTGACGGCATACCAGTAGAAATGTAAGTCGTGTTGCATTTTGCAGAAGGGATCTGGTTTCCCCCAGTGGTCACCTACTACTGTATAATCCACCAGCATGTATTAACAAGTTCATTGTGGACCTTTCTTCTGTAATGAAAGTTAAGATTTAAACCCGATTTGAGGAAGATTCCTTCAGCAATGCTTGTTTAAATCCTTATTCAATGAACCTCATGCTGCCCATGGTGAACTAATCCTCCATGTTGATGTGGGGTGGTTAAGTTAAGGGAAGAGCCTGCAAAGATTACGGATCTGATGCCTGAAAAATTGTCACTTTTCTTAAATCAGGGAATAAAGTGCACACAGTGAGCTATCAGAATTTGTGGTTGCGCAACTTTGGGTTTCTTAGAGTGTCAAAACTGAACTGGCTCATCTGTGACTGCAGCGCAAGCATAGGGACTGAGCACATATGATCAGTGTTGTGAATGCATTTAATTTGAATCCAGGCCTCAGGTCCCTCAGTTTCCAAACTAAAAATGTTGGTTAAGATGCCAAAAACTAAATCCATCCAGTAAATTTCTGTGTACAACTGCAGTAGTTAACAAAATAATTCAAACAATTTCAATAATTAGAAGGGATGGAGCAAGTCATCATCTGGCTGTCTCGATTTCATTCCTTCAAGTAGACTTTGGTACGTTGACTACCAAATTCCAACAGGTGTTTGATTTACAAAGCAGTTGGCTTGCTATGGAAATAATTAGTATACAAATATTGTTGAGCTCATAAGTAAGATCAAGTTTCTGGTGGATCCTTGGGATGGCTAGCCTGCAGTTAGGACTATAATCACTGGAGTTAAGAAGAATGGCCAGGAAGCGGGGGGCAGGGAAGGGAGAACATGGTAGCGTGAGAACGCAGTAGCAGTGGGGTTCTCATGGAAACATACAAAATTCTGACAGGACTATACAGAGTAAATGCAGGTAGAATATACCTGATGACTAATGAGTCCAGGCCTGGGGTTACAATCTAAGGATTCAGACCATTTAAAACGGAGAGGAGGGAAAATTTCTTCACCCCGAGAGCAGTGAGCCTGTGGATTTCTCTGCCACAGAAAATCGGTTGAGGCCAGAACATTGAACGTTTTCAATAAGGACTTGACCTTGTTCTTAAAAGCTAAAAAGGGTCCAAGGATACATGGCGAAAGCAAAAACAGGTGTTGAGTTGGATGATCATCCATGATCACACTGAATCAAATCAATCATCGACCAGATTTAAAGTCTGAATGACCTACTCCTGCTCCCATCATTCTCTACTAAAAGTTCAATCCTACTTTGACTCGGACAGCTTTCTTCCAAATGAAGGTAATCAAGTCCAAGTATCACATCCACCTTGCAGATAAAAATTGATGGATTTTATACTTCTGGCTGTCTCAAGCTTCAACCCAGACTTCAAAGCCCTCACAGTGTTCAGTACAGGTCATGTTGAGCTGGTGAGTAGAAGACAAAATGAATAAGTTATATCAGAGATATTGGGAACTGCAGATGCTGGAGAATCCAAGATAACAAAGTGTGGAGCTGGATGAACACAGCAGGCCCAGCAGCATCTCAGGAGCACAAAAGCTGACGTTTTGGGCCTAGACCCTTCATCAGAGAGCACTTCCTTTAAGATTTATATAGCACTAAATGTAAATCACTTATTCTAATTATTCTTCAGTGTCAATCCAGAGTTGCACAAGAAAAGAATCTTGTGCCAATACTCAACATTGCACTAGCCCCTAGCCACTAGCATTCTGAGTTGCTGGACCCTTCGCTAGCACCACTTGTTGTTCTGGTAATTGCTGTTCCTGGCCCTCAGTTGTTCTCTGTTGATTCCTCTGCAGTTGCAAGAGGCGGCAATGGGTGCACTTGACCGATCTCATCTTCCTCAGGTAAACGGTTTATAAGAGGCTGGCAAAAGCTTGGTCAGCAATCCTTAAGGACATCCCTCCTATTCCACACACCCATACCAATGGCACATTCTATTTCGTATTATCAGCCAACCCCTAGATTCCATCTATTCCACTGTGGGCAACTTATCCTTGGGTATTACTGGAGAACTCATGTTGTTGTAGTCTTGTCCATGGACACTAACAGTTACCCTGGAGTTACCCTATGCCTTCCATCAGTCACCTCTGACAATTCCTCCAATCTCCTTTTCACTGTTTTCCATAATCCTGGAACCCCTCCTTTCCCACATCACCCTTAACCAACTCTATGTCACCATAAATCACCCATTGTTACTTATCAGCACCCCTGCATACTTAAGAAATACCCTCCCAGCTAGTTTTGACCTGATTCTGTCATCCAAAATTCACCCCTGCGCATCCAAACCCTGCAACATTTATTATCTTCCTTCTGTTGTCCTTGACACTCAGGATTTTACAATTTCCCCGCCCTCTATAGCCAGTGACCCTCAGACAGTCATGTTTGCCTATGTGTAGACAAATGCACTGTATAATCTCACAGAATATTGGACTGCACAGGGAGCAGCACAATCTCCCCTCTGTCTCCATTAGCTTTCTTGGGCTGCCATCTCTCTCCTTCTATCAGACAATTGGGTGTGTGGAATAGGAGGGATGTCCTTAAGGATTGCTGACCAAGCTTTTGCCCTTCCCCACCATCAGCTAATCTTCAGTACTTAGAGACACCTCCCTCATGCAGCCATATCTTGTTACTCTTTCGCAGCCAAGGTCTGTTGGTTTAGCAAACCTCCCTATATAAAAAAAGGACTCCCACTCTGTTAATAGGTCTTTCTGGTGGATTTGGACACCTAACGTTTAGCTGATTGTGAATGTGAAGGCAGGTGTTCTCTTTTGCTACATACTTGATTGCACAAGTACAATTTAATTTAGGTGAAGTTGAATTTTGATGAGCATTTGTAACATGTTAATGTATTAATAATAGGTTCCTGTTGTGCTTCCTGTCAGCAAGCAATCTGCCCTTAATTCCCCACTAAATACCTAACAAAGTATTAAACTCACAATCCAGAGTTTCCTCCTGCTTCATTCAGATCCCCCACCCCAAAAACAAGATGCTGTTCAATGTTTTAAACAGTCACTGCAGTTCAAATCTTGGAACTTCTGTAATATGTATTTATATATATGATTTGTTAATGCTTTCTATACAGTGTAATCCAAAAATGGTCAAGTTGCCAGGAAAGAAGGGTTTCAAAGAATTAGAAACCAGAGTGAAGGCAAGAGAATAAAAGCTGCCAAATAAGCTGAAGTGCTTCAGCACATTGGGATCTCAGCATATGGTCCCCCCAATATAAAAACAGCAAAACATTCACAGGGTAAGGGCATCACTGGCTAGGCCAGCATTTATGACCTACCTCCAACAGCCCAGAGGGCAGTTAGGAGTCAACCACATAGCTATGGGTCTGGAGTCACATGTTGGTCAAATTAGGTAGGAATGGCAGTTTCCTTCCTAAAGGATATCAGTGAACCAGATGGTTTCGTTGCTCCCTCCACCCTAACAATCAAGAACGGATTAATGGTCATCACTTGACTTTAAATTCCAGAATTATGTTTTAATTTGAACCCACATCCCCAGGGCATTATATGGGTTTCTGGATTAGCAGTCTAGCAACAATACCACTATGCAATTGCCTCCCCGAAGCTTTATGTAATACATGGTGTAATCTCAGACCGAATGCAAGACAATTCATTTTTGGAACCAACGTTATAAGTTTATGTTCCCAACCACCAGAAAACAACAATTATAACTCCAGGTGTTGGACATCTGAAGTTATTCTAAAACACAGCAGATGGTGCAACATCTCAAAGGGAAAGGACAGATTAGTGATGTCTGATGTGTGAAATCCTCTATCAGATCCTATATATTTCCAGCATGTCAATGCTTGCTTCATGCTCAGATCTCACTTCATGCTTTGCTTCCAGTTGTGATCCACTTGACAAAATGTCAGACAACCAATCATTAACAGAATGTTTCGAACTTACATAAACACACACAGAATATTGACATTTGTTGAAGTCAAAATAGTGCTCATGAAATAGCATCACAATATTCTGTTGAGGTTGTGTAGTGTATTTTCATTCTGAAATATTTGTGGGGAAAGCAACAGACAAAGGCTTCACAAAATGGTCTTTATTTCAACTGACTGAACGTTTAATCCCTTTTGTCTGTAACATGGTATATCTAATGGATGTCGTCACACCAGCTTAAAGTAGTCCGGAAGCCTTCTGAAAATTAATTTAACAGTGTAAATAAGTAGTCCACCACAATATCTTTTTTCAAATCAACATCTGATTGAAAAAATAAGACTCAATGAGCACAAAAAAAAATCAATGAAAACATGACAGTGAAGGAAATCCTTTTGATGCACCCTTGACGGTAGGATCACTGGTGGTGGAAATTCTGAAATTTAAAGTCTAAATGACTGAATGGAAGTGGGCAGAATTCAGATAAAACTATGTTCAGACTGAGTTTTCAGGCCTTATCCAGCTCTGAAATGTTGAAGTTGGTGTTCCCCCAAAGAGAGTTCATTTTGAATGAATGCTACCAACTGCACAAGTGTGGACATGGTCCAGCTTTAAATGGAACTGCAGATGGCCAACGACTGATGTTGCCCATTTAACTGAAGCCAAAAGAATGGCTTCACATTCAGGCAATAAAAAGGGCATAAAACTTCAAATATGGTCTAAACATTCTTTTGATAAATGAATGGAATCTTGTAGAATTTTAAATTTCTAGTTTGCGCTGGAGAAATAAGTTACTCATGCAATAGATACTGATGTCTCACTTTAGGAGATTTTTGGGAATGGCTTTAATTATGTTACCAACATTACTGTTGTAGGAGCACTAGAGTAGGTTCCAGCTTCTGGAGGGCTTACAGAGGATTATTAGTTGTGAATTGGCCTGGCCAATATAATCTTACAATCTGTGTTATTCCCATTTCCTTGCTGTAGGATAATACATGCTTCATTACTTCCCCATGCACAAGCACAAAAGGGACACAAGAGGTCAATCATGGAAATTTAACTGAATTCTTTGTGGTATCAGGGGACCTGCGCCAGAATCTTAACTGGACCAGTCATGTAAATAGAGTGACTGAAAATGTGGGTCAGAGGCTGGATATTTAATGGCAAGTGACAAACATTCTAATTCCCCAAAGCCTTGCCATCATTTGCAGGGCCACAAGTCAGGAATGTTGTTGAATACTTGCCAATTGCATGGCAGAACATTCCTCAAGACAATCCTAAAACACAGCTCTGTTAGGAATACAATTCTGTACAAATACAACTTTGGGCTTTCATAGAACGTAGAACATAGAAGAGTACAGCACAGTACAGGCCCTTCGGCCCACGATATTGTGCCGTGGAATAATCCTAATCCAAAAATAAATTAACCTAACCTACATTCCCCTCAATTCACTGCTGTCCATGTGCATGTCCAGCAGTCGCTTAAATATCACTAATGACTCCGCTTCCACGACTACCGCTGGTAAACAATTCCATGCGCTCACAACTCTCTGGGTGAAGAACCTCCCTCTGACCTCTCCTCTATACCTTCCTCCTAACACCTTAAAACTATGACCCCTCGTGGCAGTCAATCCTGCCCTGGGGAAAAGTCTCTGGCTATCGACTCTATCCATGCCTCTCATTACCTTGTACACCTCGATCAGGTCACCTCTCTTCCTCCTTCTCTCCAGAGAGAAAAGTCAGGGCTCAGTCAATCTCTCCTCGTAAGACAAGCTCTCCAGTCCAGGCAGCATTCTGGTAAACCTCCTTTGCACCCTCTCCAAAGTGTCCACATCTTTCCTATAATAGGGCGACCAGAACTGGGCACAATATTCCAAGTGTGGTCTCACCAGGGTTTTGTAGAGTTGCAGCATAACCTCGCGGCTCTTAAACATGATCCCCCTGTTAATGAAAGCCAAAACACCATATGCTTTCTTAACAACCTTATCCACCTGGGTGGCAACTTTGAGGGAACTTGCACTTGAACACCAAGATCCCGCTGTTCCTCTACACTGCCGAGAATCCTGCCTTTAATCCTATATTCAGCATTTAAGTTTGACCTTCCAAAATGCATCGCTTCGCATTTATCCAGGTTGAACTCCATCTGCCATTTCTCAGCCCAGCTCTGCATTCTGTCAATGTCTCGCTGAAGCCTGCAATAGCCCTCGATACTATCAACGGCACCTCCAACCTTTGTGTCATCAGCAAACATACTAACCCACCCCTCAACCTCCTCGTCCAGGTCATTTTTAAAAACTACAAAGAGCAGGGGCCCAAGAACAGAGCCCTGCAGGACACCACTCAGCACTGACCTCCAGGCAGAATACTTACCATCTACAACCACTCTCTGCCTCCTGTCAGCCAACCAATTCTGAATCCAGACAGCCAAATCACCCTGTATCCCATACCTCCTGACTTTATGAATGAGCCTGCTGGGGGAACTTTATCAAATGCCTTGCTGGAAGTCCATGTACACCACATCCACTGCTCAACCCTCCTTAACCTGTTTCGTGACTTCCTCAAAGAACTAAACTGCCATCTTTGTCTTTTCACCTCCATCTTCTCACTTGCACTATTTCAGCTCTCCTGGCACATTAGCTAAAATGTTGATGGAATTAGGCAAGAGGGATTGAACTGAAAATGACTCCCATTGCCAAGGCAAAATGCGTGTGCGTGTGCGTGTGCGTGCGGGGGGAAAGAGAAGAAGAGAGAGGGAAGAGAGAAGTCTCTCCACTGGTTGGAGTCCTATCTAGCACAGAAGATGACAGCTAGTGTGTTGTTACTCATCAAAAATCAGCTCAGACCCAGGACATGACTATGAGCTCCTCAGGCCATCTTCAGCTACTTCATCAATAACTGTTCTTCTATCATCAAGTCAGAAGTGGGAGAGTTCACTGATTTTGAAAGTTGCACAGATATTAAAGCAAGAATCAGTTAATATATGCAGCAATTTTTTTTAGATTAGATTCCCTAGTGTGGAAACAGGCCATTCGGCCCAACAAGTCCACACTGCCCCTCGAAGCATCCCACCCAGACCCCTTCACCTATAATCCACACACCCTGAACACTACGGGCAATTTAGAATGACCAATCCACCTAGCCTGCACATCTTTGGACTGTGGGAGGAAACCGGAGTACCCGCAGGAAACCCATGCAGACACGGGGAGAATGTGCAAACTCCACAGAGACAGTAGCTCGAGGCTGGAATTGAACCCGGGTCCCTGGAGCTGTGAGGCTGCAGTGCTAACCACTGAGCCACTGTGCTTGTTCAGAATATTCAAACCTCAACATCATGGAATTTATCATTGATCAGAAACTGAAGTGATTCACGCATTTGTTACATGAACAGGTTAAAGGTAGAGAATTCTGCAGTGAGCAACATACCTTCCATTGCTCCACAGCCTGTCTACAATCTGCAATGCATAATATGGAGGCAGGAGTTTGATGAAATACTCTCCACTTGCCTGGATGACTGTGGTTCCAGCAAAACAAGCAGCTTAATGCTGCCAATCACACAAACTGCTTGGTCCAGGACAATCTGTCTACCAACTTAAACATTCACTATCTCCACCTCCTGACACAGTGGCTGTACCACATACAATGTACTAAACACACTCCAGCACCTACCAAGGATCCTTTAGTTGCAAGTTTGGAAGGTGCTGCCATCTTAGGACAAGAGTAACAGATGCGTGGGGAGCATGACGACCTGCAAGTCCCCTCAACATCTCCCACTATCCTGACACGAAAGTATACTATTGTTCCCTCACTGCCACTTGATCAAAATCCTTAAACTCTCTCTGTAACACCACACTTAGTTCACTGTCATCTTCTCAAAGTCAATTAGGGATTAGCAGGAAATTCTCTGTCATTGTCAGCCAAGCGTGCATTCCATGAAATAAGAGGCAGCTTCCAGTTTTACTCGTTCATATGGGTTCATTTAAAATTATATCCTCCAATCTTGGAGAGCTGCTGTTCATGAAACTTCAGGGAAAGACCTGTATCCAAATATTTTCTGATCTCCAGATGCCACCAACATCACTCCAAGATATAATTACTCATCCAACCCTGAAGTCTTCATGGTATCTTTCTGAGAACAAGTTAAACCAAGGACCCTTCTATCCTCTCAGATGGGCTCAAAACCACTATGGTACTATTTCAAAGATGATGTGAGTATTAGAATTTGCTTGTGGGAAATTCCCATGCACACCATTTTGCTGATGCAGTTCCAGCATTGATTATACTTTAAAAAAGTAATTAGCTGTAAAAGTGATATGGAAAATCTGGTAGTTCGTAAAGATAAACAATGCCAACTTTGTGACTAACCTTTTAGCCTATGTGAGTGGTGTCAAATATTACTTTATAATGCTCCTGTAAAGCAACTTGGGACGTTTTATTATATCAATGGGGGTACATCATAACTAAAAGGTTAAATTAGATTTGTGTCATGTGTATTCGGTACAGAGTGCAGTAAAGAGAGTGTACCAAAGCACTTGTTAGATACAATTTCAGCAATATTGAAGACTTTCGAAACTATCCAGGACAAAGCAGACCATTGATTAACAAGCATTCACTACTGGTGTGATGTTGCTGTAGTATGTACTCTGAGATGTATCACTGCAACTCCCTGAGACTCCTTTACTTTCAAAGTTACAATCGCTATCACAAAAAAGATTATATGCTCCACTTGAAAATCACTGTCAAGTTACATGGCATGCTGGCTAGGAAATTTGTCATAATTCTGTCACTGGATCCTCGTATAACTGCATTAGTCCTAGGGGCTGTTTCCGTGCTGTACAGCTCTTTGGTTCAACTTGTTCATGCCAACCAGATGATACCCTATCCAAATCTAGACCCATTTGCCAGCATTTAGCCCATAACCCTCTCAACCCTTCCTATTAATATACCCATCCAGATGCCTTTTAAAAATGTTGTAAATGTACCTGCCTCCACCACTTCCTTTGGCAGCTCATGCCATACACACATCATTCCCTGCATAAAAATGTTGCCCCTTAGATCCTTTTAAATCTTTTCCCTCTCAGCTTAAACCTATGCCCCCTAGATTTGGGCTCCCCTACCATAGGGAAAATAACTTGTCTATTTATCTTATCTATGCCCTCATGATCTTATAGACCTCTTAACCCTCAACCTTCAATGCTCCAGGGCAAATAGCCCCAGCTTATTCAGCTTCTCCCTATAGCTCAAACCTTCCAATCACGGCAACATCCTTGTAAATCTTTTCTGAAACCTTTCAAGTTTCACAAAATTCTTCATTTGGCAGGGAGACCAGAATTTCATGCAGTATTCCAAAAGTGGCCTAACCAATGTCCTGTACAGATTTCCTAACTGCTATACACAATTAAAGCACACCAAATGCTTTCTTCACAATCTTATCTACCTCCAACTCCACTTTCAAGGAATTCTGAACCTGTTCTACAAAAAGAGACCTTGGAGTGCAACATTCCCTAAGACCTTACCATTAAGTATACAAGTCCTAACCTGATTTGCCTTTTCAAAGGAAATGCAGTGCCTCACATTTATCTAAATTAAACTCCATCTGCCATTCCTCAGCCCACCAGCTTATCTGATCAAATCCCATTGCACCGAGGTAATCTTCTTTGCTATCCACTACACCACCAATATTGGTGTCATCTGCAAACTCACTAACCATACCTACGGTCACATCCAAATCATTTATATAAGCAACGAACAGCAGTGGACCCAGCACCAATCTGTGTGGTGGAAGAACCTTGTCCATACAGACCAAAAGTTCAACCAATAAATAATTCATCAGCATGACCATAAGCACAGCAAATACTTGCTAACTTTGCTAGTGGGATCCATTTCCTTTGAATATATAAATTCAGAAAATCAACACAAAATAGTAATCTTTGGTAGAGCATATACCTGACCATTCTTTCAAAGAAAAAATGATTATGCGTAAAACAAAATCTGTGTTATTTCTTTAATAAAGTTTCTACTTTGCAAAACAATACTGGTTTATCATATTTGCAAAAGATTGCTTTATTGACTTCTATCCTTTCCCCTATGTCACCAATTTATTGTAGAAGAGGAGAGAACTGTAAGCAGCCACATTGACTAAACAGTGGAATGTATGGAAACAGTTAGGTTGAATTTTCATTGATTGCAATCAGTAACAAATATTGATTTCAATTTCTATGGACGATAAGTGATCACTGATTAACGGTGCTCCGAATGCGACTATCATGGCTTGTTATGTAAATAATTAAAACTCAAAAACATTTCATCTGGAATTTTTCCATCCCTCATGCATAAGTAGAAACTCAGATAGAAAAGTGGTAAAGTTTTGAAATTAGACACTTGCAGTGACACATTCCAAAGTGTGTTATTGGATGTGAAACATTAATTCATTGTCTCCACAGATACTGCCAGACCTGAATTTCTCCAACTTTTTTTTTATTTCAATGAACTATCATGTGGCCAGCTCACTCTAACTTACAACGTAGGCAAAAAATAAAAGTTTTAAGAAAATATTCGCTTGCAAATTATTTGTAGCCCTAAGAAATCTCCTCACAGAAACGTCAATGCAACTGTAGCAGTTAACTTATAAATCCACTGCACATGCTTCCCAACCCCCAACCAATAGATGGCTGCAGTCATGCTACAGTCCACAGAGCGTGTCAAATGGATCCACTACGGCCATCAAAGTGACAAGATGTTTGTTTAGAGTGCAGCTATGTTTCGTGCAGCTGTGTGGAGGTAAGACCATTGGGCTCAAGAGAATTTCTACTTTCAACAAGTGATTTTCACGTGGGTGTAGAATGAGAGGAAAATAAATAAACCATATGTGCACCAGAAGCATTCATAATACCCATGCTAAATTGAGCAAAGCATAGCATAGCCACCTACCACTTGATCAAGTTATCTATGCTTTTCATGAATCAAATTAAAGCAGATTCTTCCAATTCTTTTCCGTCATCCAAATGGTCACTTTGTTTTCATTCATTTCCCACAGACAACCATGGTGAATGTGTGCAGGAGATTAAAACCTCATTGGTTTACTTCAGTTTTTTAAAAAATGAAATCGTACAAATTACTTGCTAATCATCCACTTTTAAAACATGTAAACTAAACAGTTACACCTTTAGTTTCTCACAATCTTAAAATCAATCTCCCCACCTGTCAGGAATAACAAATTCTCCAAGGTAACTGAAATCTTGAATTCTACAAGACAAAACAACAGTTAGTTAGGGCCTCATAGATCATAAGGTAGACAAAAACACAGGTTTTCTGCAGAATGCTTTATATGTATACAATGCATGGATTTTAGCTTTCAACAATTTCTCTAGGGTCACAGATCCTTATTACCATTGGATTGCTTCGAATAGTACAAATATGATCCAAAAATCAGTTACATTGAATTCTTGCCTCAAAAATCAGAGAACTGAGAGTTTAAACTTCATGAAGGGTTTGAGCACATTAACTTGCCAGTCCTGTTGTAAAGAAATGTTACGCCATGGAGTACATCAGATGAGATATTAGGTGGTTACCCTGTCTGTTCTGGGAATGCATTAGATGTTAAAAGATTCCGCACTGAAGACAGGCATGGAATCTGACTAACATCCAACTTAACTGATACCTCTTTTAAAAAAAATACATTGGCTTTTCATCCATGTTCATAGGATGTCTGCAGGTACAATAAGGTAACTATAGGCACTAAACTCGAAGGTAATTTACTGCATCTGTAAATCAAATTATTGCTAATTATTGCTCAATGATTATACAGAATACAATACGTTGAGATGCAATATAACCAAGCACATTTACAATGCGCAATTAGAACAGGAAAATATTGCACTTTGCTCAGAACATGGTTGCACTTGTCACAATTAGTGTTATTTGATACCAAAGACTCCTGTTTGAGAGCTAGTCTTGCTCTAGTGTTTAAAAGATAAATGCAAGTGATCGTGGGATGCGTTTTAACTTTCTAACTCACTTGTAGTGGAGGTCAGAAGCATATCAGAAACTTGGTAGTTTTAGTGCGCATTGTAAATGTTCTTGATTATATTGCATCTCAACATATTGTATTCTGTATAATCATTGAGCAATAATTTGATTTACAGATGCAGTAAATTACCTTCGAGTTTAGTGCCTATAGTTACCTTATTGTACCTGCAGACATCCTATGAACATGGATGAAAAGCCAATGTATTTTTTTTTAAAAGAGGTATCAGTTAAGTTGGATGTTAGCCAGATTCCATGCCTGTCTTCAGTGTGGAATCTTTTAACATCTAATGCATTCCCAGAACAGACAGGGTAACCACTTAATATCTCATCTGATGTACTCCATGACGTAACACGGTAGTTTCAGCATCTCATTGGTCAGTGGCTTTTTAAACTTAGCCACTGCAGATTTTTTACTTTAAAAATGACTTTTGGGGCTTTCCAAAAAAAAAATAGAACAAATGGCTGTGATGATCACCCCCTGCAGTCAATTTCAGCTTCAAAAAAAATCCCAAGTGTCACCAAAGCATAAAAACAGAGCCAGAAACTGAAGAGATGGAATTTTGTCATAGAAAAATCAGAATGACATGTATCCTGAGCGTAATTCTGGAGGTTGGAAATTCTCCAGAGGCAGTTGAAGCAAAGATGAACACTAGCACAGAGAACATGCAGACATAGTTGGAAATTTTTCCTGAGGAGGAGCATGGCATCTGGTTTCTGAATGCGTCCCACAAGATATTTAAATGGAAGAAAAAAGGAAAAGGGTCATTTAAGCAAGTTGAGCAGCATGGATGGCAACCTTTTGTCTGATATATATCAGCTGAGCACTGATAGAGGGGAATTCCTTTTAATTGCTGTATACTATTGGGTAGCCTGTGGGTGTCTGATCGTCTTACGAATATGTAGGGATCCAATTAGTACTGACAATTTGAGGACCCTCTCAGTGGTAATATACATATATGCTGGCTATGGCAAACTGCAAATTGTCACCTCATAGATACAATTATTGACTCCAGATTGTGAAATTCAACAAATGTCTCCTGCAAATCCCTGGAAGGGATTGGAGCTGAAAAACAAACCAACTTGGGGCTGTGAGAGATAATGGGAACTGCAGATGCTGGAGAATTCCAAGATAATAAAATGTGAGGCTGGATGAACACAGCAGGCCAAGCAGCATCTCAGGAGCACAAAAGCTGACGTTTCGGGCCTAGACCCTTCATCAGAGAGGGGGATGGGGGGAGGGAACTGGAATAAATAGGGAGAGAGGGGGAGGCGGACCGAAGATGGAGAGTAAAGAAGATAGGTGGAGAGGGTGTAGGTGGGGAGGTAGGGAGGGGATAGGTCAGTCCAGGGAAGACGGACAGGTCAAGGAGGTGGGATGAGGTTAGTAGGTAGCTGGGGGTGCGGCTTGGGGTGGGAGGAAGGGATGGGTGAGAGGAAGAACCGGTTAGGGAGGCAGAGACAGGTTGGACTGGTTTTGGGATGCAGTGGGTGGGTGGGTGGGGGGGGGGGGGGGGGGGGAGAAAGAGCTGGGCTGGTTGTGTGGTGCAGTGGGGGGAGGGGACGAACTAGGCTGGTTTAGGGATGCAGTAGGGGAAGGGGAGATTTTGAAACTGGTGAAGTCCACATAGATACCATATGGCTGCAGGGTTCCCAGGCGGAATATGAGTTGCTGTTCCTGCAACCTTCGGGTGGCATCATTGTGGCAGTGCAGGAGGCCCATGATGGACATGTCATCTACTTGGGGCTGTGGTGATCTTGATGGTCATTGGCATTGTGCTCACTTAGTCCACTTGGAAGGGTATTCTTTCTCACCCATAAAACTGCAACATGTCAGCAATCTGACATGAAATTCTTGAACCTCCTGAGGCAATGGTGCTCAGTTGTGTCAGATGTTGAAACTACTTTTTGTAGACCATGTGCTGAGGGGTACCACTGGCTGTGAGCTATAGCTGCCTATCTCCTTTGCCCACTAATGTAGCAGATGGTTGAGAAGGGAACTGCTATTTAGAAGCTCAACAAAAAGGTCCACACAAAGCGCCAACATTCCAGAGAAGGCTGGAAGCAGGGTCAACATTGAAAGCTTAAAAATTAACCACTCCCTCCCCATACTCTATTGCCTAAGCAATGAAATTATCCTTCAACCAGTGAAACCTCACTCAGAACAAGAATAAAAATCTTTCACTTAGGTGAGGAAACAGCTGTCATTTCTAGGTATTTAGCAGCTTTCAGGATTGCCAATTTCTCACCATCTGCTCACCGTGCTCAATCTGGCCAGTTTCAAAGACCCAGGAAACTGCTGCTGTATTTTCTCAGATGACCACTGGGTAAGGGTTGTTGGAGGTGTTTCCTGCCATTAAACTTCCTTTTGTCTTGGGCTTATCTAGTGATTGCTGGTAAGGAACATACCATTGTAGAGTGTCAACAGAAGATGTGCTGTTCTTACATAACCAGAAGTTTATTGCATGACAGCAAAAAACTACAACAATATTTGGTCAGGCATTACTAGGATACATCTGTTCTGTCCAATAGCAACAGTGGAGCTCCTTATCACCAAACAGACCCATGTAATGCCAGAATGAATGGAGCCATCATAACATGAACATCAACTCCTTCAAAGTAACTAAGGTGTGGAGCTGGATGAACACAGCAGGCTAAGCAGCATCATAGGAGCACAAAAGCTGACGTTTCAGGCCTAGACCCTTCATCAGAAACGAGGGAGGGGGAGAATATTCTCAAATAAATAGGGAGAGGGGGGGAGGCAGATCGAAGGTGGATAGCGGAGAAGAGACAGGCAAGTTAAAGGGGCAGGGATGGAGCCTGTAGAGGAGAGTACAGGTGGGGAGGTAGGTATGGAGGGGATAGGTCAGTCCGGGGAGGACGGACGGACAGACAGACAGACAGACAGGTCAAGGGGGTGTGGCTTGAGGTGGGAGGAGGGTGTAGTTGAGAGAAAGAACAGGTTAGGGAGGCAGGGATGAGCTGGGCTGGTTTTGGGATGCAGTGGGGGGTGGGGGGGGGGCAGTGGGGGAGGTTTTGAAGCTTGTGAAATCCACATTGGGCTGCAGGGATCCAAGTGGAATACAACTGCTGTTCCTGCAACCTTCGGGTGGCATCGTTGTGGCACTGCAGGAGGCACAGGATGGACATGTCATCTAAGGAATGCGAGGGGGAGTCAAAATGGTTCGCGACTGGGAGGTGCAGTTGTTTGTTGCGAACTGAGTGTAGGTGTTCTGCAAAGTTGCCCCCAAGCCTCCGCTTGGTTTCCCCAATGTAGAGGAAGCCACAACGGGTATAGGAGGATGCAGTATACCACATTAGATGTGCAGGTGAACATCTGCTTGATGTGGAAAGTCATCTTGGGGCCTGGGATGCGGGTGAGGGAGGTGGCGTGGGGGCTAGTGTAGCACTTCCTGCAGTTGTAGGGGGAACGTGCTGGGTGTGGTGCATTTGGAGGGGAGTGTGGAGTGGGCAAGGGAGTCCCGGAGAGAGTGGTCTTTCCAGAAGGCAGACAAGGGTGGGGATGGAAAAAGTGTCTTGGGTGGTTGGGTCAGATTTTAGACGGAGGAAGTGTCGGAGGATGATGCGTTGGTGGGGTGGTACGTCAGGATGAGGGGGATTCTCATTTGGTGGTTATTGCGGGGACAGGGTGTGAGGGATGAGTAATCCTTCTTATATGGTGACCATTTTACTCAGATGTGAAGACAGAATACAGTTATTTCTAACATACGTAAATGTCAGACAGCTCCCCCCAACCTTTCATGTGGGCCTCCTGCACACTACTGAATGCTTTTGAATTAAAGACAAGGTGACAAGATTTCCAACATACCAGAAGTCTGTTTTCTTTTAAACCTGCCACCTGCATTTGAAACCCACTTGCCCTGTGAGGTTAGAATTCAGCCATGTTGTAGTAGTAGCTACTTCCAAAATTTTGAAAGCTCAAAGAATTTCAGAAGCTTGTACATATTAACTGCTATTCCAATTAAAAAGTAACCTATTCAAAAAGCTTACACAAAAAGATATTAGTACCATGTAAAACTCAATTAAAAATATAAATCCTTCTGCCTTACGTGTCAGTTTTCTACAAAACATTTCTTGAATGAATCATAGTATAAATAAAATTTACAAACGCTTCCATGCAAGGCCTAAAAGCTGCAGGGATGCACAATTTTTATTCTTGATATTTGAAAGGACTGGCTTCCACATTTTGGAATGTTTGTCAGTTACAAAGTTCTAAGGTGTGAACCCAAAATTCTAAGTCATTAACTCCAATCTGTTCACTACTTGTTACTCGAGATTCCCTCTCTATTGCCATCCTGAAACTCTTCCTCAGATCCCCGAAAATGTCTGCTCAAATTTCACTTTAACTTGTTACACTAATACATCCAAAATGAAGTGCTAAAGTCGGGGGGGGGGGGGGGCGGGGGGGCGGGGGGGGGGGGCGCGGCGGGGGGTTGGGGGGGTTAGTGTCAGTCAAGTTTAAACAAAAGAAAGAAAGACTGTGACAAGTTCAACAAGTATTAGACGTCGTGGCAAATACTGTCATTTTAAAACAGAGTTCCAGCTTCACCCAACTGGTGGCAATGATTTGAACCTTTAAGCTCTGAGTCAAATGACAAAGACTTCAATTCATATTTCAAGATTATGCTTCAGTTAAAAAAAAATGAAGGAAGGTACGGACAAATATAGATAGATTAACTGAGTGACAAAAATCTAGCAGATGAAGTATAAAGACAGGAGATGTGAAGTGTTTACTGTGGCAAGAAGAACAAAGAAAGCAGAGTTTCTAAAATGGAGGACGACAGCTGAATTCTGATGTGGAAAGTAACGTAGATTTTCTGGTGAATACGTCACTAGACACAAAGTGAATGTGCAGATACAGCCTGTAATCAAGGCAGCTAACGGAGATGCTCTCTTTTATTGAGAGGAATTGAACATTAGTGGAGGATTTTGTGCCTCAGTTACACAGGTCATTAACGCTGCCATATCTTGAATACTCTGTGCAGTTTTGGTCTCTTTATTTAAGAAAGGATGTAAGTGTCTCACAAGTGGGTCAGAGGAGATTTACTAAATTCGCACTTGGAATGGACAGGTTGTCCTGAGGATAGGTAGGACTGGCTGGACTTGTTTCCACCAGAATTCAGAACAGTGACAAGTGATATGCTCAAAAAGTGTTGTAGGATTCCAAAAAGGTTTTGACAAGATGGGTGTAAGAAGGAAATTTCCTCTTGTGCCTTAGTCGAGATCTGGGGGATGGCGGTGGGGCAGAAACAGAGTTTTAAAATTAGGGGTTGCCTTTTTAGCACTAAGCATAAAGGAAATGTTTTTCTTCCCCTGAGGTTTGTGACTTTGCAACATTCTGACTTGAACATTTTTAAAAACAGAGGATAGATGCTTGTTAGGCAGGGCTCTCAAAAGCTAAAATGAAGGTTGGACAGGAATGTGCAACTTAAAACACAAACAGACCAGCCATGAACATTGAATGGCAGAACAAGTTCAAGGGGCCAATTGACGAGCTTCTGTTTAGGTTTTTTTATGCTTGCATGTTCAAAATACTTTTTTGTCCAAGAGGTATATTTCGCTAGGTCAACAAATCACCTGTTCACGAGAAGTTTCAAATACAGCCAAAGAACATATTATATTCTGGTCACCATTCCACCTCCAGCAAGTCAAGAAATGGATTACTTCGTCATTAGTTTGCTGATAGTGCAAGAAATGATATTTGCCAGAATATGGCAGAGTTCTTATGGAATTAGTAGGCACAAGGAAGCGATTTGGCAAAGATTAAAAAACACAAGCAGTCTATACAGTCAGAATTTGAGGTAAAAGCAAAAGATAATAGCAAAGGAGAACGCTGTTCTCATTGTTTGAAATGACTGGGTACCCTCTATGAAGAGATATGTCAGGTAGTGGTTGACAAATGGCACCCAACTTGAGACAAGCTAGAAGATGACCTCAGTCTAAGTAGAGGGGTGGTAACAACTTGGGTGCCCTCCCTTTAGGTCATTGGTCAGAGCTACTCAAACTAATGATGGTCAAATTGAAAACAACTGACCCCTAGAAATAAAGCATGTTATTTGGCGCTAAAGGGGTTGAGGAAGCAGTCTTTGTCTGGTAGACATTAAAACATAAAATAGCTTTTAATACCTCCGTCTACTCATCATGACAAGGATAAGAGAAGAGGCTACTGCCAGACAAAAACAAAACAAAAAGGCCACCTTCAGAGAAACTGGATTCATCTATCCCTACAAATTGCAGGATAAGTTGCTCTCACCTTTCACGGGCGGTGTGCTTTTTTTGTCCAGTTAGCTACACATGACATCCAAACCGACTTTATTCTTCATAACTTGTTTAATAAATCATTTTAAATTCATCCTTGAATTCTTTTTGGATAATCTGATTCTGGACTAAAAAACAACATGTGTTGATGTAATTTTAATCTAGCCTATTGCTTTGCAATGCCCTGATGATGCTGGCAAAAGGTACTGCCAAACTCCATACTGTGCTCTTTGTACCCTATGAGTGAATATTGGCAACATTTCTTGGACAAGGCACCGCAGTTAAAATACACAGCCCTGTTTATAAACTGGCATAGTAGTCTTGCAAATGAGTTTTCCCTGCAGACATGGCCGCTTCCAAACCAAAAATTAAATAATTTGTTTAGATGCTAACGATCAGATATTCACTGTCAAACTAGATTGGGCCATCACACCTTACATCAGTAACAAATCCGTTAACATTTTCAGCAATCCCAGGAGATAGAAGGTATCAAAGGCAAGGTAGAAAATTTTACGAAATGCTGAGGAACTGAAGTGAAAGGGGAAAGAATGACCAAAGTATATGTGTCAAAGTTTGGTGATGAGATGGCAACAATGAGCATATTCACTTGCAATAACATTAAAAATAAGAGGGCAGAATAGATCATTCTGTCCATCAAGTATACTCCATCATTCAGAAAAATAATGATAGATCCACTCCAGGCTTCAGCTTTCTTCAAAAGAAAGACACCAGTTTCTCAGAGCCCTCAACACCTCAACATTTAAAATAAAAGAAAATAATTCTCAAATTTCAGCCAAACTGTACTCTTGGGAGTAGGTACTTTCTAGCTCAGCTTTAAAATGAAAGTCTAATTATTCTGCAAGCAGCTCTTATTTCAAGATTCCCTCACTAGTGGAACCATCTTAACACATATCCTGAGAGGCTGGATGAACACAGCAGGCCAAGCAGCATCTCAGGAGCACAAAAGCTGACGTTTCGGGCAAGACCCTTCATCAGAGAGGGGGATGGGGTGAGGGTTCTGGAATAAATAGGGAGAGAGGGGGAGGCGGACCGAAGATGCAGAGAAAAGAAGATAGGTGGAGAGGAGAGTATAGGTGGGGAGGTAGGGAGGGGATAGGTCAGTCCAGGAAAGACGGACAGGTCAAGGAGGTGGGATGAGGTTAGTAGGTAGGAGATGGAGGTGCGGCTTGGGGTGGGAGGAAGGGATGAGTGAGAGGAAGAACAGGTTAGGGAGGCAGAGACAGGTTGGACTGGTTTTGGGATGCAGTGGGTGGAGGGGAGGCTTGGGGACCGCTTTGCAGAACACCTCCACTCGGTTTACAATAAACTACTGCACCTCCTAGTCACAAACCATTTCCACTCCCCCTCCCATTCTTTAGATGACATGTCCATCATGGGCCTCCTGCAGTGCCACAATGATGCCACCCAAAGGTTGCAGGAACAGCAACTCATATTCCGCTTGGGAACCCTGCAGCCCAATGGTATCAATGTGGACTTCACCAGCTTCAAATTCTCCCCTTCCCCCACCGCATCCCAAAACCAGTCCAGTTCATCCCCTCCACCCACTGCATCCCAAAACCAGTCCAACCTGTCTCTGCCTCCCTAACCTGTTCTTCCTCACTCATCCCTTCCTCCCACCCCAAGCCGCACCTCCATCTCCTACCTACTAACCTCATCCCACCTCCTTGACCTGTCCGTCTTCCCTGGACTGACCTATCCCCTCCCTACCTATACTCCCCTCTCCATCTTCGGTCCGCCTCCCCCTCTCTCCCTATTTATTCCAGAACCCTCACCCCATCCCCCTCTCTGAAGAAGGGTCTAGGCCCGAAACGTCAGCTTTTGTGCTCCTGAGATGCTGCTTGGCCTGCTGTGTTCATCCAGCCTCACATTTTATTATCTTGGATTCTCCAGCATCTGCAGTTCCCCTTATCACTTAACACATATCCTGTCAAGTCTCCTCAAAAATCTTGTGCTTCAATAAGGTTGCCCTCCTCATTCTCCTTAAATGAGAATGAATAAAAGCCAAACCTTTTAGCCATTCTTGATAAGTCAGCCATTTAGTCCCAGAAATCAGCCTAGTGAATATGTTTTGAACTCTGATACCAATATATCCTTTGTTAGATTGTGGACCAAAATGGCACGCAGTACTCCAGATGCAGACACATTAATGCCCTGTGCCATTGTAACAAGAAATTTCTCATTTTAAAACTTCAGCCTCCCTCTAAGAATTGCCAAAACTCAACTTACTTTATTAATGACTTGCTACACCTGTAAGCTAACAGCATTTCATGCACTCAGAAACCCAGACCCTGCTGTATTGAACACTTCTGAACTCTCCGTTTAAGTAACAGAGCCCGCCTCCTCACTTTTCCTACCGAAGTCAAAAATAGACCTAGCATGGACTTTAATTCAGTATTCTCGGGACTTAAAAAGAGAAGAGAAATAACAGTGGTACTTGCAGCAGGGGATTCAAAAATCTGTCAGCATTGGTCTTTATTGATGACAAAGTTGGAAGCTATGTAGGTTGTGTACTGGTTGCAGATGTTGGTGTGTCACCAAGCTTGGAGGTTTGATAGCAGACTTTTCATCCCCTCACGCCGACATCCTCAGTGCTGTGGAGCTTCTTGTGAAGTGCTGTTGTTTTGTATCGGTTCGATTTTCAATGATCTGATTTTTCTGCTGCTTCTGGTAGGTACTGGTTCTGGCTGTGCGTTGTACTGTTCAGTATAAAATCAGGTCTAATTGCAATTTCATGTGTTTGTTGATGGAGTCCCTGGATGAATGCCAAGCCTCCAAGAATTTCCTGGCTGTCCTCTGTTTGGCTTGTCCAATGATAGTCGTGTTGTCCCAGTTGAAAGTGTAGTTTGTCCTGTCTGTGTGTATTGAAACCAAGGACATCTGGTTGTGTCATTTAGTTGCTCACAACAGATACCAGCTAGCAAAATCAGATCATGTAAAATTCAAACCTATACAAAATAGTGTTTGACAGGAGGCTCCACAGCGCTGAGGATGTCATAGAGTAAGGGGATGAAATGTCAGCTATTAATGACAGATTTTCCAATTTAAGATAATGATCTATGTCAGCCACGACAGTGGAAAGAGTAGGAAATAACTGTTAAAGAAAGAAGTACTCACCAGCAAATCAATTGGCATTCAAGTGTGGAAAGGAACATTCAACATATTCGTTTGCAGGTGGTTTTGACAATATTATACATCATGTTCTAAAGAAAATATTTGTAATGAGACCCAAGTTGGAGAATTACAATGCCAGAAATATTTTAAGTACAATTCTGATTGCAGACTATTAAAAAAGGAAGGTCCAATTAGCAAGTTGTTTCATTTGGCATTTTACAATAGCTTTCATTTATTTGAGAAACATTGATTAGTTGCTGAAATATTTTCAAAACTGCCAGAATTTAAAAAGAAACTATAAATGCTACAGTGGACAACAATGCAATCTTTTAACAAACAGCAGAAAAGACACTGCACATGTGCACATCAAAACAATTAATATTTTTAAAACCACCAATACAGTTAAGATTTCAATTTTCAAGTTTTGAAAGAAAGATCATATCTGTTAAAAGTATCAACCTGGGACCTGTGTAAAAGAACACTTGGCAGTTCATTAGTGCAGGCATTTGATGTGCTACAATACAAAACAGCTGGTTTTCTTTCTCTGATTTACCTCATCAGCAGGTTTAACTCCCACTGCAATGTGAACTCTGATACAGATCAAGTATACTGGATGCTTGGGGAAGGCACAGCAGATAGAGTAAAATCAAAATAAAAGACTTAGCAAATTGGTTATACTGCAACAATATTGAGCCTCCTACTGTATTATTTCTACTGCACCAACTATGTTTTTAGAAGTAGAACACAAAATGAAAATATACTTATGTAGAAAACATACGACTGAAGCTCAGTGGAACATTTGACTCTACAGCTCAAAAAGGGGCAAATACATGCCTAATTCCAAATGAGAAACTTGATTGTAAGGAGAGAATTACAACAGATCATTTCCATTCACATCCACCAAGTGAAAATCTTGATGCAAATAGAAACACTAAAAAGGAATTTGTTTGATTAATGTGCAAAAATCAAATTTTACTGCTTCAAAGTGTGTTACCCTGTTAAATAATAAGAAATTCAAAGCAGAATTTATATTCCTCCCCTGAACATGCAACCAATAGTTTTGCTGATTTGAAAGCCTAAAAAAGGTTTTATATTTATAAGGTTTTGGGATTCTATTCTAGGCACTCCCAAAACTAAATTAGCAACACAACAGCAAAGTTTGCATTTAACCTACCTTGTACCAACTACGTTCCTTAATTCCAAATCCAGAAGGATAATTCCTCCAATCCTACTATGAGCCTATGAGATATCCTTGTCTCCGGACATGGACTACACGTCACTAGTGTCCATGGAGCATGTCCTGAGATATCGGTGCCCATTGTCCTAAAGCAAGTGACAAGCTGCATTGGCCAGACACTCTCTAATTTCCACATTCAGACATGATGTTTGTCAAGTCTGGCAAGAAAGGAGGCTGAACATTAAAAAGAGGCAAGCTGTATTGTACCAAAAATGTTAAATTAACTTTAACAATACTGCTTAATTGACAACTTACTCCTGCCTAGCAGGAAACCACACTCATCCAACGCATAACAGATGGAGGAAGATGATCTTTGTGTTAAGATCAGCCTCATCAGAATTCTCATCCGATTCTGCTACAAACTTGCCATAGCCCACATCACTCAGACCTGATAAAGAATTTGCCTTGTGCGATTCTCTCCTCTGCAAACCCACTTCCTCTCGCTATTTCCCAAAAACAAGCTAATTTGCCCAACAATTATATCCTGCTTCCCTTTATTCCTTACCCATCTTTTATTCCTAATCCACATTTTCTTTTTCTGAACCTGAAGTTAAACCTAGTTTGCCTGCCTCAAATCAGGTTCATGGATATCACTCACCAGGCTTGTTGAGCCAAGCAACCCTCAAACCTTATATAGTAACAATTTTAAACCCACAAGCAAATGGTGTGTGATCAAGACTTCATGAGCTAGCTGAACTACGTGCCTATGCTAAGTGCTTACATCAAAACAAAAAGATGGCTTGAGCCAAGTTTGTGAAAAAGGTTACACTCAGAATTTGGAGGAAGTCACCTGCCCTGCAAGTATTTGCCTCCCACAGACTGTCAGGTTTATGAACAAATGTTTCCCATTTTTTTGGCTAACACAATCAAGCCAGCTGATTGTAATTCCAGCAGGATGGGGCGCCAACAAGTATTTTCAAAGGTCAGGAAAAACAACCCATGTGAACATTTCCACAAAAATCATAAAACCTTATCCTGCTGTTGGGAAACTGTATTTTTGCTTAGCTACCGTTCTAAAAGCTCAAGGTCAGCCTGGAAGATTCTGCCTTGGCAAACTACATTTATGAAAGAAAGAGGTATAGCCTTGTGCAAAAATATATCTAAAATTCTCATTGTAGCCAACCAAAGAGATTGAAAAGAGGGGAGCTGAGTCACCCCTCAACTGGTCATGACAATATGGATAGCAAATTTTTAAGATACTATATTCCCTGATTACTATATCATTAATAACACTTGTTTTAAGTGTCTCAAGGAAAGAGTCATAATGAATAGGCATGAAAATTAAGGCAAAACCAGACAAAGCCACATGTAAATAGGACGAATTCAGGTATTAGTTACTAGTGGTGTACCGCAAGGGTCAGTGTTGGGTCCACTGCCGTTTGTCATTTTTATAAATGACCTGGATGAGGGCGTAGAAGGATGGATTAGTAAATTTGCAGACAACACTAAGGTCGGTGGAGTTGTGGATAGTGACGAAGGATGCTGTAGGTTGCAGAGAGACATAGATAAGCTGCAGGGCTGGGCTGAGAGATGGCAAATGGAGTTTAATGCAGACAAGTGTGAGGTAATGCACTTTGGTAGGAGTAACCGGAAGGCAAAGTACTGGGCTAGTGGTAAGATTCTTGGTAGCGTGGATGAGCAGAGAGATCTCGGTGTCCATGTACACAGATCTTTGAAAGTTGCCACCCAGGTTGACAGGGCTGTTAAGAAAGCATAGTATTTTAGCTTTCATTAATAGAGGGAATGTGTTCCGGAACCAAAGCGTTATGCTGCAGCTGTACAGAACTCTGGTGTGGCCACAATTGGAGTATTGGGTACAGTTCTGGTCACCGCATTATAAGAAGGATGTGGAAACTTCGGAAAGGGTGCAGAGGAGATTTACTAGGATGTTGCCTGGTATGGAAGGAAGGTCTTACGAGGAAAGGCTGAGGGACTTGAGGCTGTTTTCATTAGAGAGAAGGTGGTTGAGAGGTGACTTAATTGAAACACATAAAATAATCAGAGGGTTAGATAGGGTGGATAGGGACAGCCTTTTTCCCAGGATGGTGACGGCAAGCACGAGGGGGCATAGCTTTAAATTGAGGGGTGAAAGATATAGGACAGATGTCAGAGGTAGTTTCTTTACTCCGAGAATAGTAAGGGAATGGAACGCTTTGCCTGCAACAGTTGTAGACTCGCCAACTTTAGGTACATGTAAGTCGTCATTGGATAAGCATATGGACGTACATGGAATAGTGTAGGTTAGATGGGCTTGAGATCGGTACGACAGGTCGGCACAACATCGAGGGCCGAAGGGCCTGTACTGTGCTGTAATGTTCTATGTTCTTCTATATTACACTACAGTGTAAAATCATTAATAAATTGCAACACAACTAGTGAGGAATGAAACTAGCCAAACACTAAGTATAATAAAATCACTGAGATCTTAAAATTGGGCAGTAGTTTTGTCTGATTGGCCAGAGACAATATTTGATCTATTCTAAACAAAAGTAAATGAAGACATTTGGATTAGAGGGAGGTTGAAAACATGGTGTTTTGATTCTGAAGATTTAGCTGCAGATCACTACAGATTACCAAACAAAATGATTCCCATTACATCCAACATTCTTAAATGATTAAGTGTTAATCTCTGAGGCACACCTTTACCATCTGGTTTTCATTGTGTCTTGTGGGCTGGTGCCAGATTAAGTCATAAATTTTACTTTGCACAGGCTTTTTAAAAAAAAACACAAGAAAAGGGATCAATGTCAGTTGTGTGTTCTACCTAGTGCAAAGATCTTCCTCAGTGCAAGTATTTACTGTTACTTGTGTTAAAGTATCTCATACTCCAAAATCCTTTAAAACAAAGGCTTGCTCCTAATGTTTCTGACCATATCAAAATAACTTTCAAAATATACCCCCATTTATGAGCTTCTCAGGCAGAGGAGACAGTTTGAATGAGGAAGAACTGTCAGATTGTTCACACTTTTAAAATAGCACTTAAACAAACAAAACAGTCTGTTTGTATGTCCTGGTGTCTCACCTGTAACAACCAGTTGGGTAGGGGCAATATCAGTTCCCTTCGTTCAAAGCCTGCTTGATTGACTCCAAATGGGATTTTCAGCTTTTCTCAGCATCCAACTATATTTCACTTCAATTAAAACACTGCAATCAAAATTAAGGAGCCAATTCAGATGCTTCCTTCCATCAAAAAAGGAGGAAAACATCAGTGTTTACAAAATATAAAAAAAAAATGGCACTACATCAGAAACAAACAAGTTTAAAGAAGGAGATTGCGAGTATCTTGAAGGAAAAAGGAAAAATGAGGAAGAGACAGTAGAACTGCCAATGCTGGAGAATCTGACATAACACGGTGTAGAGCTGGATGAATACAGCAGGCCAAGCAACAGAGGAGCAGGAAAGCTGACGTTTCGGGTTTGGGCCCCTCTCGGCCCAAAACATCAGCTTTCCTGCTCGGCCTGCTGTGTTCATCCAGCTCTACACCAAGTTATGTCAAAAATGAAGAATCGGTAATTTAAAACAGGCCTCAAAGACTTTAATGCGTTGGGTTTTAGGCCCAAGACGAGGGTTGTTTCATTGATAACTTGTGCCTCAAGGTGTTTTTTTTGGGGGTGGGGGCGGGGGCAGGGGCGGGAGGAGGAGGAGATAGAAAGTTCCTGTAACATTCTCAATCTAATGATCATAATGAATGCTGGTGCTGGTGCGGGCTCGAATGGCCTGTCTATAATTATGTTTTAACAAAAATATCTAGAGTCTGCCAACGACAGGAAAGCATTAGAGATTTTAAGAACAACTTTACTGTGGTTTTATTTTGTCTCAAGGCTGCAAGAGGCAGCAACATCAAGTGACAATCTAACACTTCCTATGGTGATGTATACTTTCTCATTAGCATATTAGAGGGAATTAATCCCTCACTTTCATCATTTTGGAAAGTTAAATATTACGCATTAAACTTATCTTTCAAATTTGAACACTATTCCTCACCCAGTGTAAATACATGAATTATTAACAAATAAACAAAAATAATAAGATCTTAATATTGCCTTGTAGAACTTTGGTGGTCTTTTTCATTGCCATGCAATTTCCTGTTGCTCCTCCAGCTTTTTTTTTATATTTCAGACATTATTGCTATTGTTAATCTCAAAGTGTCTACTTTTGAATTTAATTTAGTTTATGTTTTTCTATTTATCCCTGGAACACTATTCTGTCACAAATGAGAGGTGGGTAAGAATCCACATACAAAGTGAAGATTTCTCAGGGCTGATCTATTGACCCATTTAAAAAGAGATCCTATCCATGTGCACTTTCCAGAAACTGGACAGCTTGGCAGTTAAACCAACTGGAGAGGACATATCTACAGATATTCCTCCCTTTCTATCACCTTCCGTTTTAATCTGTTCTTGCAAATAGGCAGACAGGCTCTCATTTCAACAACACCTTGATATTAAAAAAGTCTCATTCTGGCTGTCAAATCTCTCCATGCCACCACCACCCCACTAGTCCCACAACTGCAAACTCTCAAGCTCCACCATGCCTTTAGCTCCCAAAATGCCCCAAACTCCAAACTTTGTTGCCTCCCTTCCCTTTATTCGTCCCTTGGACGGTATTCCTTCAAGCTGGCCTCATTGATTCAGCTATTTGCCATCTGTTATGTCTTTTCTTTAATTTGGTTCAATATCAAATTTTGCTTGATAATGTTCCTGTGAAGTGTTTTGGGGACAATGTCCATTGTTAAAGATGAAATGCAAGTGAAATTGTTGAAATCTTGAAATTAAACAAGGAGTGCTCTCACACCACATTATTAGAATAGAATCACTTTACAAACAGAGATTTTCTGTCCCTGAAATTCTGGCTCAAAACCCTCAGAAACAGGGATCCCAAGTGAGCCTAAACAACAATAATTTTGATGATAGATCAGGACCATATTTTGCAGGAAAACAGAAAGAAGTGAAGAAAAAACACATATCTTTCCTTGGCAGGCCCTGAATGAGAACCTAGTTATATTGTGTGAAAACCTAAACAAAAACTTAAATAACAATGTTAAATCTTGTTTGGCCAAGTGTATTTTAGCTGTATTTACGACACCAAGGAGGGAGTTATACTGGAAATAAAAGCAAGCTGTGAACAGTGTCTTTAGCCTCCTCAAAGCTCATTCTTAAAATTCTGAGAGACAAACAAGCAGATCATTAAAAGCTACCCCCATTGATATCATTAATAAGTCAACAAGAACATTATTAATATACATCAGTATAAATGCATTTTCATGTGCATGTCAATCACAATTATGCACACTTTATAAAAAAAGCTGTTCTTCCATTGCTGCAATCTAAAATTTCACCCATAATGTCAAGACAGTTGAGCGGTAGTCCATTTTGTTAAAACGTTGAGTAGAAAAAGAAACAATGTGTCAATTTTGAGAGCAGGAAAGCTGATGTTTTGGGTCTAGACCCTTCTTCAGAAATTTCAGAATAAAGCCCTAACATTTCCGAAGGAGGGTCTAGACCCAAAACGTCAGCTTTCCTGCTCCTCCGATGTTGCTTGGACTGCTGTGTTCATCCAGCTCTACACCTTGTCTCAGATTCTCCAGCATCAGCAGTTTCTATTATCTCTGAAACAATGTGGCAATTTATGTTTGAGTAATTAAAGAACAAGTCTCAGGCACACTTTGCCACAGGCCCCCCAGGAATTTCCAGGCTTTCAGAACAGATGCTATCCTACCCTCATCTCAAACCCCAAGAAGAGGTAGGTGCAGTAACCCAACAGAACAACTTCCTCAGTGTGAGAATCCTATCGTCTTTCTGGGCAGATGGGAATGGGTGAGAGCACATGCACAAATTGGGCCAAATCATTTGTGGGTTTGATCAATCAGATGCAAAAATAAGACATTTCAGAAGTGGTTGCACAGGAAGTTGTGATATCTAAGCAATCCAGTGATAGCATCACAGAAAATGGCATGGAGTCAGTGCACTAATACTGAAGATTGGGTGATATCCCATCTCAGACCTACTTCTGGTGACCTATGTGGAGGACAAAAAAGGGACAGAAACTGAATGCAAAGTTGGGTCTTTTAAGTGCAGAGGTGAGCAGGAAATGGCAATATTGTCAAAATGTGTCAGGAAAAGAGTTGAGGGTGGGTCCCAAGAAAGACTGGAACAAGGACTATTTGAGAATGCCACAAAAAAAAAACAATTAGCTAAAATCTGTGCAAAAAAAGCTACAACATCTTTTTACTTGAATAGTGCATGGAGGCTTTCAACATGAGGATAATCAGCCAAGGTAGAGGCAGTTACGAGAAACCAGATGGGTCTGCCATTTAACAAAGTACCAAAAATAATATTTGACTGTCGAGTGAGGGATGGAGGTGTAGGAAAATTAGAACTCCATGGTGAGAAGATAACAATTAGGATCAGGAAATTGGAATATGATGGAGAGCAAGGAAATCAAATGAAGTAAATGGGAATCGTCTGAATTGGGGAGAAAAATAGAGGCAAGAAAGAGGTCTCAATTCAAGCACTAGGAACATTAGTCAACCAGGGCAGTCCTCCTGTTTATGTATGTTTGGAAATGAGTAAAGTCAAATATCTTAAGCCGTGGGACAATGATCTCAAAGTCAAGGAAGAAAGAGCTCGAGCAATTAGATAAGATCAGTGAAGGTCTTGGAGGAGCTTTCTCAAAGTTTGTTGGTTGGATGATGGTCCAGGGAGGGTAAGAGGAAGAGGAGAGTTCTGTTTGCTCCTGCAAGATAGTGACAGTAGGTCTGCTCTAGATGCTTATGGCCCAGAACGTCAGTGTCCATAGAGCGTCAGTCATACTAAGAGGCCTGGACGTTAATCCAGGATTAGGAGTCCTTGTGGTCCCCAGACATGGAGGAAGCATTCATATTGGTTTTCTTGTGTTTCAGCCCAGAGTGCAAGACCAAAAGCTTTAACATCATGTCTCTTTTCAGTAATATTTAAGCTCTTCATTGCCATGAAATTATTTGTACATCCAAGGCAAAAGCACAATGGAAGGTGGCATGGAAGATTACCATAAGAATAGAGGGGTTTCTCACCACCCTGATACAAAAAGTTTTGTATATGGCCATGATTTTGGCTTTGCATTCATACAAACTGGTCACTGAGCATGGAGCTATGGAGCTATGGAGCTTTCCAGGGACTCTGCTGCCAAACAGTTTGCTGTCTCCTTATATAGTGGGGATGACAGGCACAAAGGAAAACTTCCAACAATGCCACAAAATTGCCCTTAAATGCAACATTAACCAAACTATTTTCCACTGAAGTGGATAGCCAAAGACAATCCTATTACAAGTCTGACCTGGAAAACTCCATGGATGAGCGTGTATATGGGGATGTCATTCCAGTTTGGCTCCCAGGAAAGTCTAATACTTCATAATTACAAATGAAAAGGTGTTGGTAAAATCTTAATTCCCAGATATCTGTTTGATATTAACCTTCTCCAATATAAACTAGAGGCAGCAACTAACCTTGAATGTCAAGTTTACTTTACTGCTGAGCAGTATTCAGTTGTGTGGACTGTCAGCATGAGCTATACGAAATCCGACAGACTCATCCCTACTTTTTTGTTGCTGAATAATATTTTTCTAGTATACTACCATTGCTGGGAAAATAATGGTGGAAGTGTAACAAAGACAAAAGAGAGTAAATTATTCCAAATTAATTCGTTAGAGAAAGAAATGATCTACAAGTTAAAGAATTTATGACAGGTCCTTTACATTCTTCCACTTTTATGCATGTCACTAACTCACATGAAATTGATCATGGTCATGACAATTATTCAGAAAGGCATTGTTCGTAACCATCATAATCCAAAATGTCCAGGTATCCCTTAATATCCCAGCTCCAGAGAAAAATCCTAACTTTCCAAAACTTTAATTATAACTAACTCATAAGTATTACAATAACTGTACTCAAAACTATTCCCATTGTTTTATTCCTCTGGAGCCAGAAACTTTACATAACACCTCAACTAAAGTCAAGACAAGTTCAACATAATGTGTAATATATGCACAAAATGCTAGAAAGTCAATCATAGAAAAAAATATTGTGAAACAATTGAATACACAGAGTTACACATATGCACACGCACAACATAGAAATCTGCTGACACTAAAGGCAACCAAGATCTTGTGAGAAGGTCTCACAAATATGAAAACCCAGACCCTAACTATATGTCAAATGTTATTTGCCCCCATTCTGGTTCTAAATGTTCAGACAAGGAGCAAATTTTTTTTGCAAAATTAACCTGTACTTACATATAACTATAAACTAAGTTAAACTGTTTGGCAACTGTGTAAAGCCAATACATTCATCACATCCTTTGGACATCTGTATTTATTCAAACATGAAAAGATATACAATAACATTTCATTATCAGGTCAGTGAAATGATGTGACCTACCCCGGGTGTACTTGTGCCCACAGTCACTGCTGCAGATGTCATATCAGCTTTCTGGAGTGTGAACCCATAGAAAGTGATTGGCCTGGGTGGAGACCCCAGCCATGAACTCAGATCCTACACCTGACCAGCTCCTTACTACAACGCGAGGTTCCCAGCTGCTTCAAGGCGGCCACTACCATCCCAGTACCAAAAGACATCAGGCAACGTGGCTTCATGACTACCACCTGGTGGCTCTCACAGCCATACCATTATGATATGCTTGGAGAGGCTCATAATGGCACACATAACCTCCTGCCTCCCAGATTAGCTACAGTTCGCCTACCATCACAGATCCATGACAGACGGTATCTGCCTGCCTTACACTCATCCTTGGAAGATCCAGGTGACAAGGACACCTTCGTAAGGCTATTTATTGACTGCAGCTCTGCGTTCAGTGCCATAATCTTCACAAAACCCATCCTCAAAAACTCGGAGACCTAGGAAATTGCTTCACTCATGACTATCCCCACCAACAACTGGATCCTCGACTTCCTCACCCATAGTCCGCAAATCAGTAAAGATCAGCGATAATACTTCACCTACAATCCTGAACACCCATGGCCGACAAAACTGCATACTCAGCCCCTTACTATACTCTTTATACACTCAAGTGTGTGGCCAGATTCAGGTCTAACTCCATTTACATTATTTCATCAGCTAATTTGTAGTGTGTTGGATCTCAAACAATGGAGACAGAGTACAGGAAAAGACATAGACAGCTTGGTAGAATAGTGTAGTGTAAAGACAACACAATCTCTCACTGTCAAAACAAAGGAAGCAGAGTGGAGGACACATACTGTCAGTATCAATGGTGCAGTGATGAGAAAGGTGGTTGAGAGCTTCAAACTCCTCGGAGTAATTATCAAACTATCCTGGTCCATCCATGTCGACACTATAGTCAAGGAAGCATACCAAGGCCTCTAGTTCCACAGAAGCCAAGTAAATTCAGCATGTCCACAATGACTCTCACCAATGTTCATAGGTGCACCAAAGAGAACATCCCATTCCAAATGCATCGCAGACTGGTACGGCAATTGCTCTGCCCAAGACCGCAAGAAATTAGAGTTGTGAAGGGTAGCCTGGTCCATTACACACACGAAAAAGGCCTTCCTTCTACTGGTTCTGTCTAGATTTCCTGCTGCCTCAGGAAAGCAACCAACTAGTCAAGGACTAATCAAGGACTCCTCACACCCTGGTTATGCTCTCTTTCACACTCTTCCATTGGGCAGAAGATACACATGCCAACAAATTCAATAGTAGCTTTCTCCCCGACTGTTATCAGACTTCTGAATGGATACCACATATCAGAGTTGATGTTTCTCTGTAGCTGTAATAACAATTCTGCAGTCTGTTTTTATTGGGATATAAATATGCACGGTATGATTGGTTAACATAAAATAACTGTGCCTCACAACATGAAAATAAAATAAAAATCAAAATTTGCCCTTTATATGAAGGAATAACATCGTATTTGAGTTTCAGTGCTGGTGAGATGCTAGGTTTGTGGACCATATGTCCAAACCTCTGATGGACTGTATCAAATAAAACAGGCCATTGACAATTTGTATTAGGCAGCATGCTGTGCTTACACATCAATTAAATTCTGGGCAATAAAGTCTATGAGTGACTTCTCAACCCACATATTAAGATCCTTAATTGGAGAACCTCAAATTACTTGTGGTCACTCTCCCCAACAACTACCTCCCCAGTCGTGAGAAATTTGACACTGGAAAACTGTGAATGGTCTGCTGGGATGGGGGTAAACCTTTAATCACCAATTGGAGACATGAATGGGGGTGTAGGGGTAATTAAATAAGGGGTAGAGTATTGACCTCTGAAAGACAGTCCTTCTCTTCCACTCCATTACTACCCACCACTCTCTCCCACAATCCCCACATCACATGAAGAATCTGAGAAGTGCTTACTTCCTTGATGCTGGAATCTCTGCTTGGACTTGGCTGTCCTTATGATATGAACAACAGTTTAGCAACCTCAACTCCTTGCATTAAGGTCCATAACTTATCGACACTTACATGTCTGTTCTTAAGAGCAGATCAGTAGGATATTTGATCAATGTACTCAGTGGTTTGGGCACGTTGTTGGTCAATATCTAAACATACTTGCTCTAAACAACTAAAGTGGGAAAATTTTGTCCATACCAAAAGTGAAAAAAAAACTGTAATACAATAGATCACAGGTTTATATCTATTTTCCAGCAGGGGTTTGATTAACTCAGTTTGCTGAATGGCTGGTTTGTCGTCATGCAGAATGATGCCAACAGAGCAGGTTTGATTCCCACATTAGCTGGATGTCTCTATGACAGTCCCACCTTAATGATCTTGCCCCTCACCAGAGGCATGGTGACCCTCTGGTTAAACCTGTTGTCTCTCTCTCTTTCTAATCAGAGAGCAGGATCAAGGTCATCTGGGACAATGGAGGCTTTACCTTCAGACTTAGTTTGTAAATCATGAAGAATCGCCACAAATCTTTAAAATTAATGTCAACATCGTCTTTAGGATTTAACCTCTTCCACAGAAATGTCTACATTTAAATAATTCATTGTCATATATAAAAATAATGTTTTATAGATAGGAGACCAAATAGCATCAGCAATAAAAGTAATAAATATTTACATAATCAGAGGTGTAGCTTTCTGAAAGATTACGGTGTCCATGACTGGACCCAGTGATCTTTTTAAATGTTGTCTACATGAACCACCACACACACACACGTTCCTATACGACATTCTAAACGAATTGCTCTTGTACAAATAAGCAGTCAGTTTACATAGGCAGTGGGGATTTAGATTTTTATTGCAGACATGAACTATATAATAGAATGTATTTATTGCAAATGGGTCAGCAATTAGCCTCCGGTATGGAACAGTCACTTGTGCTTTGCATGCAGGCAATGAGTATCCAACAGTGTGCACGTAAACTTTAATACTCGGAGTAGATTGTGGTGATGTTTACGAGATTTACACTTCCTCAAAACCTTGCTGCTGAGCAGGTGTAAATCCACAAAACAGGAAATAATCTACAAAAAGGAGAACATGAGTGTAATCTTTTCAGATATTATTTGAGTCTCGTTGTTATTTTACATTTAATCCCCATGATCCTTAATAATGGAAGGGACCGTTTCCTCCACATGAACAATACAAAGATCAAACATCTTCCCAATTAAAAATGGAAACAAAAAAATTAGAAATAGTTGGCAAGTCAGGAACCATCTGCGGAAAGAGTACAGAATTTTTCAGGTCAATAATGATCTGCGATTTTAATCTTTAGTTTATTGCTTAACATGTCCAAACGTAAATTGCTCACTGGAAATGGAATAGTGCAGGACGTGCTTTCTTCACTCCAAAACGTTAATGCTTTCATGCATTCTTATATAAATAAATATGCAAGTCGAAAATAAAAAGTATGATTATAAAAGCTCCTAATAAATATTTAAAATTTAAACCAGTTTCTGCCAAGTTCCCATGAAGGATTGGAAGCGTTCAGATAATGAAAGCACATCTAAACATGGCTTTTAAAGTGAAGTACCATCAGAGCTGGGCTATCATCTTTTCCCCCGAAGTCTAATGATCATACTGCAGGCCTGCCGCAGGAGTTATGGCTTGCTGGATGCTGATGGCAAATTTGAGAGCACAAAAATTCGAAGTTAATCTCCTTAAATATTGCAGATGAAGCCTAAAGGATATGGATAGACTTCAAGTGATACTGGATCAGATAGAGAGACAGAAATCGTTCTAACAGAACGTACTAATTCAGTCCCTTATCTTGTCATTATTTTCATGGAATATGATAAAAGTTGCAACAATGTATGATATCAAGAGACAGCTTTGGTTACAGCATGGGAGGTAAAAGTTAAAATGAAGTGTTATTACACAAATGCTAGATTAAAACACATGATTATAGCTATCATTTACAATAAAAATCTATAATAATTTCAGCCAATGAATGTTATTAAGACAGGGTTTATGAAGTGCAGGAGGAATTACTGCTAATGTAGCTTTATGGGTCCTACAGGATCAATTTGCAGCAGTTTTCAATTGTTAGAGCCAAATGTAACATTAATATACTGAGTTTTACATCCACGCTCCCAGACATTTACCCAAAGAAAGGTACATGTCCATACTTCAGAGGATGCAGTGGTTCAAGAATGCAGCTACAATGGGTGAGAACCAATAACCTCTCCAGAGGAATTGGGGATATGCAATAAATGGTGGCTCAGCCAGTGACATCACATGTTATGAAATAAAGTACTTTGGGAGAATTCAAAGCCAGCTTTCAGTTCAATTTGTAATTTGGCTTTCCAGGAAAAAAGTGGTTTGTTGAAAAGGAAGCTTTCATGCCTTAATGGAGCTTATGGGGGGGAAGCGTTTAGTTTTTTTTGGCCAGCCGACTCAAATAATCAAAAAATGCCAAATTCAACAGTTACAAGAGAGATAACTTTTTAATGGAATAAAAGCTTTTAATTATACACAGCTTTTTTGTATCATGACATTCTAAGCCGTTTCACAGACCATTAATTCTCCATGAAGCTAACTGGATTTTGAGTAAAATGTAGTAGCCAATTTGCTCAGTTAGATCCCATAAATAGCTCTTGGAGGGAGAAAATCTCCTAAAGATATTTTCAGGTAGGGCTATTATTGTAGTATCAAAACACAACTGACATGCTGTACAATGTACAGAACTGAAACAAATGAGCTAGTATGAGCATGTGAATTAGGAGCTAATGTAGGCCATTCTGCCCTTCAAGCTACCATCCAAAATCATGGCTGATCTGCCACTATTTAGAATTTTATCTTCCCATCTTTCCCAGATTGTCTTGCTGGGCATGAATTTCGATATTTCTGACTGAATGTAGATAATGACCATGCCAGTACACTTTTCCCCCCCACCCCCCAAAAGAAAATGCTTGCATCTTCCAAAGTTCAACAAGGAGAGGAAAACAAAACAAAACCTTCCTACCTGCCATTTCAAGGCCAAACCCTAATTCTGGACTCACCCACAAGAGTAAACACCCTTTGTAACTCATCTAAACCATTCAGGATCTTATAAACTTCAATCAAATTATCCCTCGTTCTTCTGAAATAAAACAAACAGTCTGTTCAATATTAATGCAAAAAAAAGTAAAGCCATTCATGCCAGTGTCAACCTAGTAAACCTCTTATAAACCACCACTGTATGTATGAAAATCCTTCCTTAAAAAGGAGAGGAACGAAACCGCATGTAGTTTTGAGTTGTGGTTCCGCCAATCGACAATCTGGACATTGGTTGAGTGAAGAATGTTATGTGGACACTGTTCCCAAATAGTGCCATAAAATTCAGCTACAGAAAGAAAATTCTTACAGAAAAGAAGGCTGGTCACCTCTTATTTAAAGAACCACCCCCCCCACCCCCCCGCTAATCACTTTAAAATATCTAAAATTGATATAAAAAAGTTCAAACTTCCCCTGAAAATGCTTCTTAACAAATGTTTCACTTCAGCAATGAATGCAGTTGCACAGTATTATTGCCAAAACCAGATATTTCAAAAAAATGTCAGACAGGTCATATCATTGCAAAAAATAAAAAATGCTACTGTTTGTCTTGCTTTCTACAATAATGGTTTGCCAACGAGCTCCTAAGTCCAGACTCAGTCGCATTTCCTCAATGCCAATTTCTAAACTGGACTGGTTCCAGAGACACTGTCAGTGTTAGTGTAATTCCCTGTTGTTACCACATAGTCCTTTTGCAATGGAAGTTTTAATTACAACTTAGGTTGGCTCCAGACATTTGAGAAATTCTAATATGCATAATTAACCATCACAATAATTAAAGATGGAATTACAAAATACTGCTCCATCATCTCCTGCCTGTCAGTTCTCTAATATTCCAATACACATTGAAAAGGATTCAAATTAAAACATGAACTAACGTCAAGATGGAGGGGAAAAAATGATAATGAGGAGGTCCAAATTTTAAAAAAAATATAATCCTTTAAATTCTCTGGAAGAAATAATGATTGCATTAGGCAACTGATCAATAGAACTCATGTATTCTAATCTAATTTTCATAGCATATGCACACTTGCCTTAATTGATCTGCTCATCTAAACTGTCTGGGTGCCAAACTGTCTACCCAAAGCTATGCAAAGAAAGGCATAATAATTCTAGCCTACAACTGAGAAGTAATACTAACAGTGATTGTTTGTAATCATAACATCAATGCTGACATGCAAAAAAAAACACTAAATTACTGCTTTCCCTTTATAACACTAGTAGTAAATATTATGCTGTTGACTTTTTCTCATTTATTATTAAAAACATTTTTTTTGTCATTCAGCGAGCAATGAGCGCTCTCATTTTCTATTCAATGTGCTATAGATTGAACATGTTTTCCAGGAGCTGCACATATGAAATTAAACTTTGCCCTCTGAAACTTGAGCCTGAATGAGGCAAGCAAAGGACACAGAGGCTGAACTGAAAATAGTTGAATTAAAATTAGTTGCCATGTGCATATTGCACCCGAATTTTTGTTGTGTTCAGCTCTAGCTTCCATATATCAAAACACGCATCACTATAACCCTGGAAAATGTAGCTGCAATCTTGAAATTTTAACCTCTACCCACAATTTTAAGATAATCTCCCTGGTATTTGGCCTTTTTAAAATGTCAGCAAAACTCCACTATCCATCCACTCAAATATTTCAAAAACTATCTTTTTGGCTTTGTCAATTTTACAATTTAGCCAGCATGCCCAAATAGATTGGCCCCAGATATTTGCTTCTAAAATTCTGATTTTCACTGCATAATGAATGTAACTTTAGAACTTAACATCTCGTAACATGAAATGCTTATTAATTTCTAGTGTTAAATTCTGATTCTAAATTGCTTATAAATCACAGAAAGCACTGTGCTTTGCAACAGGGCTAGATAAAGTACGTTGGTAATTGAAAATCTCAGCTTGGCATGTTGATGTCTCATTGGCAGTAGCGTGGGAGCAGATGGGGTAGATAGCAGTTTAGTGACTAACATTGCCGTGACCTTGGGTGGATCACTTAATTCCTGTTATCTAATTAACTCCTATAAAAGGATTACAGGGGGAATGGACAAGGTTAGCCAGGTCAGTAAACTTGAAGAGGATTCAGCCTTCAGTATAGCAGTCTGATCCAAGTCAGAACAAATAGCAGTCAGCGATGGAGGCAAACTGACCTCCTACTTAAGTAAATTGACCAGCTCCCCACAAAGTAATTTGTCAGAATTCTTGGACTCCCAGAAGGATACTATTGAGAAAGTTGTGCAATATTAGTTTATACACAAGGATTGCCATACCTACAGGAATGTCCAGGAATTGGAGTGCAGTAACTAAGACACAGTGAAGACAAAAAACAAAACAGGTGTTGAAAAGGGGGATCAAGTCCCACATTTTCCCCACCTTTCTGTGAAAGGGCTTCATTTGTGTAAAAAAAGCAAGTGGGTTGGTGTATCAATGGCTCTATCTGCCCCAGAATGGCTGGGGGCAATGGATCACGTTGCAGCCTCCAGGAATCCATTTAGTTAGTAACATTAATCTCCTGCAGCCTTATTCAATTTTCTCAGTCACCAAGAATGGCCTCATGATTATCAACCCACTTCCCAGAATATAGTGACTTACAAATGACAGATGTGCTTCAGGAAGAAGAAGAGCAGAGTGGAGACTGAGCAAAGTGTATTCAGAAAAATGGGGAAACATACAGAAGTCATAGCTTGAAAAAGTCCTAATTTTGCATTTGCATCTCTATGAAAACAATTTTCATATTAAGATCTTAGCACATAGTTGGGATATATTCTTCTGGTTTACTAGAAATAATAAAACACCAAAGTCAGTTAGTCTGTATGGTCTCTGTACTTCTCCCCACATTTTCCAAATGCGCACCTTCCCCCATGAATAGAAAAAAAAAGGTTAAACTGACTGAACATAGACCATTACAGCGCAGTACAGGCCCTTTGGCCCTCAATGTTGCGCCGACTTGTGAAACCAATTTGAAGCCCACCTAACCTATTCTATTCCATTATCATCCATATATGTTTATCCAGTGACCATTTAAATGCCCTTAAGTTGGCAATTCTACTACTGTTGCAGGCAGGGCATTCCATGCCCTTACTGCTGAGTAAAGAACCTACCTCTGACATCCGTCCTATATCTATCACCCCTCAATTTAAAGCTATGTCCCCTCATGCTAGCCATCACCATCCAAGGAAAAAGGTTTTCACTGTCCATCCTATCTAATCCTCTGATCATCTTGTATGTCAAAATAATTTTAATATAATTTACAACAAATTAAGACACTAAACATGAAAAATGTAGAGCATAATTCTGCCAGAGCAATACTGCTAGAAGCAGTATTAACTAGAAATGATATTCTGCAACAATCTTACCTTGGAGTTTAATATAACTTTCATATGTAAAATGTAGCAATAGGTTAATTGTGGATCCCCAACCAATCCACCACTTCCCCTACACTTCAACATTCTGCACCTTGTTCCATCTGCTACGTGAAAAACTTCTTAGGATTTTTTTTCTTTTACAAAAAGTGAAAAAGGTACTATGATAAAACGAAAACTGCTTTAAAAATAGATTCATTTTAGAAACTATAAAGGCATGTAGGCCACTAGATCAGTTGGGTGCATTTTCTGTTTTCATAGCTACTAGATGACTTCCAATCTTTTAGCATCAAATTTATGGTATTGTTTTCATTATAGCAATAAAAACTATGCAGGCTTTGAATTTTACTGAACTGGAGTAATTAATTTATGAAAGTGAAAGTGAACACATGCAAGGAAGCCATTTGAAAAATAATCTGCAATATTTGTTTGCTATACTATGGTTTTGATGTTAGCAGTTACAATGCTTGCTTCAGAAGTGAACGTTCATATTTTGGCTCATCGCATTTGCTTCATCTGATCTATAAAAAGGACTTCAAAAGACTAGACAAATGATACAGTCAATTGCTGTATATTACACCATTTAAATTTTGCCTTATCTAACCATAAACTGTTACCAGAGCATGGTATTCTTTTTTGATCTAAGAAAGGTAGCAGTAGTCCATATTCCAAACTATCCAGGCATACAGGACAAGATATATAATGCCAAACTTAATCACAATAGGGCTCATTAATTAGAGTTTAAGCCTTTCGACCAGTTTCCCTGCAGCTCCATCTTGCTCATGATATTTCAATACTGTCACATTAACTGGCCATTTACTGCAAAAATCCATTGAAAGTGCTGCCTGAGGTATCTGACATTGGCCATCAATTGAAAGGAATTACCCCATCACAACAAAGCAGAAGAAAAAATCAGCTGCAAAAAGCTGCTTCATTATTCATGATGGATGCACTCAAAAATAAAACTAAAGGGAAGATCACAAGATGAGAAAGTGGTCACACAAATAATGCAAAATTATTCAGATCCAAGTAGGGAAATCTCAGATTTAAAATGCATTTTAAATGTTAAAGTAAATAGCTTTTCTCTGTACACTACATCACCAGTCAGGAACTCTTCAAAAGAAGTTCTAATAACAGTACACTGGTGAACTTGGGCATGCTTCAATACTAAACTAAGAAGTGAATGAGATGCTCGTTTAGCTTTCAGCAACTTGTGAAGGATCAAATAGACTATGACAAGTGAAAGAGTTTGACTTTTTTAGCATGAGATTTATTAGATTGATTCTTCTTAAAATTCATAGCAAATGTTAAAAAAAAACTGCAGTACCTCACAGCACAACATTGCATTTCAGGGAATTACTTCATTTAGGAAGTCAATGGGCTATTAATTGAGCTTTCCCTGTTAGAAACGTGGCCCGAGGGTCAGACTTCACTAAAAGCCAACCTGCACATACCATATTAACGACTAAATTTAGTTTTTTTTTAAAATGCTTCGACTGTTTATTTCTCTAAATCGAAAAAAAGATGCACGAACAGATGGAAAAACAGAGCGATGGGTCAAAGCGTACAGTTGCAGCAGCTAATTTCCTCTTCCCATTCGTCATATTCACTTTGTTCATCAAAAAGCTGTTAATGGGTTTTCAACAAAAACATATTAAGTCCAGAAAATGTTGTGGCTCCATGTCATTTTCATTTTGAATGACACCGAAGCACAAGATAAACATCGACAGGCTAAGAGAACATCCACATAAGTTCAAAACATATTTAATCTGATCAATAGAAGAAATACATGTAACCTTACATTCATGACCAACATTGCATCATTGAAAGGACTTCAAATGCAGATACCTCTACACTAACCTCAAAAATTAACTTTTTGATAAAGTATATTCATTCAGAGAATTATCCTCAATAGACTTTCCTTGATGGTGCTGTAGATTGTTGTTAAATAGTGTTTCAGCAATAAATGACTCATTGGCATTTAGATCATACACTGTTCCAATTGTTTAATTTCTCTCCTAAACCAAATGAGTTAATGAAGCAGACAGCACTACAATGTGTAAATAGTCAATTTTCTTGAGTTGTGTTAAGGTGCACTGGTGAAGGTGGTCTTACTTCAAATGGTAATAATGTATTTGAGAGAGTGTTGCCTCCTGATATAACTCCCTCAAACTGACAAGACAATAGTAGCATAGGCTGTCTCTCTGACGCTATTTGCTAATAATCACCATTCAGCTTGAAAACATAACTATTGTGATTTAAGAGCTTGAGATCTACATCATAATCTAGGTACAGTTCAAAATGCACATTAAGAGTTCCCAGGAAATTAATTGGGATAAATTATTACAAACATAAACCCAACAATAAAGGTACTGCCAATCTGTTTCACCCGACTGTTTTTTTTTAAAAAATCTTATTGTGCTCTTGAATCGATTGCAAAGTTACAATGTTAAAAATAGAAAGTTAAATACAAGTGACATAAAAAGGTGCCCGAAACTGACTGGTTAGCAATAATCTAAATTAGTCCAACCAAATGACGATCTCCAAAATCAAAGTTTCAATCCTTTCTCTGCTATTAAAACTGCATTTTTCATTTTGTGGGGGCATTCTTTGCGTATCCATTAGTTCAAGTCTGGCAGTCCACTCCCTTGCTTCTCAGTTTAAGCTAGCATTTAAATATTGGCCGTATGCCCTACAAACTACTGTTCCAATATAGTAGGAACTGCAGCTGCTGGAGTCGGAGACAGGTTGTAGAGCTGGATGAACACAGCAGGTCAAGCAGCAGAGGTGCAGGGAGGCTGATGTTTCAGGTCTGGACCCTTCTTCAGAAATGGGGGAGGGGAGGGGAAGGCAGCTCTAACATAGAAAGAGAGCGCGCGTGAGCGAGAGAAGCAGTGATAGAAGGCAGATAGAGGAGCAGATTAGGTGGACAGGTCAAGGAGGCGGAGACGAAGCTAGTAAAAGGTGAGTGTAGGTAGGAGATGAGACGGGGTTTGGTCAGTGAGGGAGGCAGGTGGGGAGTGGGGGGGGGAGGGACGTAAGACAGAGGGGTCAAGGAAGCAGGGATGAGGTTAGTAGAGGTGAGGTGAGGGTACGTTGGGGGTGGGGGTGGGTCAGTGGAAGCAAGTCAGTTGAGGTGAGAGGAGCGGATAGGTGGGAGTAAAAAAAAGGCAGACAGGTCAAGGAAGCGGGAACAAGAGCGGGGCTGGTTTTGGGATGAGGTCGGGGGGGGTGGTGGGGTGAAGTCCAGGGACCATTGGGTTGTAAGGCTCCCAGGCAGGATAGGAGGTGTGTTCCTCCAGTATTTGGGTGACATCATTATGGCACTGGAAGAGACCAGGATAGACATGTCATCCAAGAAGTCGGAGGGGGAGTTGAAGTGGTTCGTGACTGGGAGACATTGTCATTTGTCACAAACCGAGCGTAGATCCTCCACAAAGCAAAGCAAGTCTCCAAGCCTCCGCTTGGTTTCCCGGATGTAAAAAGGAGGCCACATCGGGAATAGCGGATACAGTATACCACATTAGCAAACGTGCAGGTTTTCTTGGAGCCTGGGATTTTGGGGGTGGGGGGGGTGTGGAAAAGAGGTGTAGGGGCAGGTGTAGCACCTCTTGCTGTTGCAGGGAAAGGTGCTGGGTTGGTGGGGTTAGTGGGGAGCGTGAAGCGGACAAGGGAGTTGTGGAGAGCGTGATCCCAATGGAAGGCCCGTAAGGGCCCCTCATCAGCTCTTAAGCAATACTCTGACCTGTCCTTCTTCTGCTGGTATCCAACATTTTTTTTAAAAAAAGTTTTCTGGCAGCACTCTGACAGGAGCGCACTCAAGTAAAATTTGGCTGCACTCACTAGAGGCTCCAACTCACTATTCTTCATAAATTTGTGTAACAGAATTACTCAAATCAGCTTTCAGTAAGAGGCGGTGACAGCAGTTTCTTTGACAGTGCCAACTGGCATGGCAAGACTTTTTGTTACGAAATGCTGCTGATTAACCCATGCACAAAACAGACACTTAGTACGTATGCAAAGGTGAATTTCTTCACCACCTTGGAATACGTTACAATTGCCTAGAAAACGCATTAGAATTTTTTTTTTAAAATGTAAGACTGACTAAACTGAAAGGAACAAAGGAGTAGGAAAGAAATAAGCCAGAAGTGAACTCTGAAAATTACACACAAGACAAAATCATTACAGGTCCATAAGGGAGAAAGGGAACACATCAAAACCTTCTGTACTTAATTGCATAAAGTAAAGTAGAGGCTGACTGCAATTCTGCAATTGTTGCAAAGTTGTAGCAACACTATATTGATAGGACTTGACAAGAACTAATCAAATCCCAAAAGACAATATCACTGGTACAGTGCTTATGAAGCGGTTTCAGAATAGGAGATAATCATGATTTTGCCAAAGCTTTTAGATCCATGTCTATGTCTTTCTCCAAGGAATTACATACACAATTAATTCTATAATCACCCATTCCAAACCATATTAGATGCTCAGTATATTATCTCCAAGCACACAGACAAATAAGTAATATCCTAGTCCTTTAAAAATATGACAACTGTTTAATTGTCCTATAAAGACAACCCAAATATATAAGGAAGGCCCCAGCGCTTATGGACTCAGGCTCCATCACATTTACCCATTGTTTCAGTGTATTGCTATTATTCTTTAGCTTCTCACACAACTGCAGGATTGCTGTGAATTCTGAAAGTTGCCCTCATGGTTGAGGTGTTAGAACGGTGACTCTGGTTAGATCGATTTGTCATTGCTTTTATATCTCAGTTTCATTCAAAGAATGTTAGACATGAAGTTTCATTGATTTCCTCCAAAAATGACAGGATTGCAGCCCAGGACAAAGGCGGATGTCTTTCAGACAATACAGCTATCAAACTCAATAGCATGTAGGCTTTTGTGGGGGTGACAGAACAACAATTTTCAAGATAGATAGCAAGCTACAGCCCACCATAAGTGAGAATCTTAAAGGGTAAGCCTGCTTTCTCTGAAAGAATATTGAATACTTCTACTCTGATGACAAGTTTCAAAAAGCTTCATGTATCCACTGATTTTTGTATACCTCAGCACGTAATTCACACTACCACTTGATAAGACTGCAAGCAAGTATCAGTCTCCCAGTTGTCTATCACAGCAATGTTCACAATGTACTAAGGTCAGGGTGAAACTGTTCTAGATTGTCCCCGCAGAAACTGGTCATGATAAACAGTTTCATTTTTATACATGAACTTTTTTTTAAAAAAAGAAAACACTAACAAAGACAAACAGATGTACTTTGTGCAAGATGAAGGATTTAACACACTTAAATAACAACTAAAGTATGTCTTAAAAACTTACACAAAGCATTAAGAGCTATATACCACAACAACAATGGTAAGCAAGCGCACCGAAACAATAAGCAAAGCCATCTTTGGGTCATATTTTACTGTATAAAGGAAATTAACATTAGATTGTAATTTTACCAATACAGAAATTAAAATGTTTAGGATAATAAAAATGTGAATTCATTCTTAAAACTTAGTTTCTCCTGAAATCTCAGCCATATAGTTTTTAAATACCAGAAAAGAGATAAATTCACAAATTTTAAATTTATGTTTTGTGCATTCAGGAATAGAATAATGAAAGATTTTCCATTTAGAATTAATCCTTTTTTTTGCAAAAATCAATATGTTCCTTCAATATTCACTGCTGGCAGATGTAAAAATGTGGCTTGAATATACAGTTGCATAACCATGAAAAACAAGTGTCTACTTATGTGAGCTGCTAGAACAAAAAAGGGACAATTCTAGACAGTAGATATATACACATCTAGAGCAAATATTAGATTAAATAAAGAAAAAAATTGCAAAGCATAAAAAGAAGAAAGAGTTGGCTACTTATTTGCCTGAAACATGAGAGATCATCTTTCTGTAGCCCATTGTGTACCAGTAAATTGGAATTGAGATAACAGGAACACTGATCTTTTTGCTTAGAGTGATGGCATTTGAGTTAAAAATCTAGAATTAAATGATTTTAGGATTAAATTTTAACTTTACTTGCTGCCCAGGAGCTTCATACAATTGAGGCAATAATAAACCATAAAAAAAGGTGGTTTCTACCTTGGTACATACATAAAAATGTTGACTGTATTGACTTTCCCAAAGGAATAAAGTTGAATGGAATATAAAAATCTGCAGTGCACCCAGTTTCCTATCAAGCAGATTAGATTAAAATTGACCCAATTATATTTAAAAGGTTAAATGCATACAACCGTAAACAGTATTTTACTCATTCCAGAATATTTCTTTAGTTGTTTACTACTGTACTGTAGTCAGAAACAGTTTCCCTTGAAGGTTTGAGAAAGATGTGCAATAAAAAGATAATATGAAGTTAATATTCACAAGATTATTCAAAGCATCCAATCATATCATGGAAAGCCAAAACAATCTGCCAGTTTAGAGTATGGCTCCTAAGGGAATAGACAATCCCCTGAATTATAAAACTAAGCTTTTCATCACCTTTAAAAAAATGGCTTACATCTTAAAAGATTACTACATGCATTGACCATAAAGATCAGCAAACTATTAGCATACATG